>NW_027507917.1:1144471-1720312 GCF_037356315.1 Lithobates pipiens
CCCCGCCCCCCCAAAGGAAAATTAAACATTATTTCAAGGTATGTGTCTGTGTGTAGCTGACTACTGATTATAGGTTTTATTCTGAGTGGGGCTTTATATACAGTAATACCTCGGATTGCGAGTAACGCGTTTTACGAGCGTTTCGCAGTGCAAGCTGTTTTTTTTTTTTTATAACCCGCTTGCCGACCGCCTCACAACGATATACGTCGGCAGAAGGGCTCATACAGGCAAACTAACATACCTGTACGTTGCCCTTTAAGAGGCGGCCTGCGGGCGCACACACAAGGCCGTTCCGTGGTAAGCTCCATGAGTCGGGTCGCGTGTCCCGCAGACTCGATATCCACGGGGATATGCGCGATCGTCTCACAGAGAGGAAGAACGGGGAGATGCCGATGTAAAAAAGCATCTCCCCCTTCTGCCTAGTGACAGGACACTGATCACAGCTCCCTGTAATCGGAGCAGAGATCAGTGATGTGTCACACGTAGCCACGCCCCCCCCACAGTTACAATCACTCCCAGGACACACTTAATCCCTACACTGCCCCCTAGTGGTTAACCCATTCACTGCCAGTGTCATTTACACAGGAATCGCTGCATTTATATAGCACTGATTGCTGTATAAATGACAATGGTCCCAAAAATGTCAAAAACTGTCCGATGTGTCCGCCATAATGTCGTAGTCATGATAAAAATCGCTGATCGCCGCCATTACTAGTAAAAAAAAAATTATTAATAAAAATGCCATAAAACTATCCCCTATTTTGTAAACGCTATAACTTTTGCGCAAACCAATCAATAATCGCTTATTGCTTTTTTTTATTTTTATTTTTAACAAAAATATGTAGGAGAATACGTATCGGCCTAAACTGAGGACGTATTTTTGGGTGATATTTATTTAACCAGTTCCCTACCGGCGCACACGCCGATGTACGTCGGCAGAATGGCGCGGGCAGGCATATTGGCGTACAGATACATCCATTTTTATATGCCGCCCTGCCATCGCGTGCGCGCCACCGGGGGCGCACTCGCGTGCCGGCCGGGACCCCCCGTAAGTGTGGTCGTGGGTCCTGCGGACTCGATCGCCGCGGGGTTACCCACGATTGTGTCATGAGGCAGCTGAACGGGGAGATGTCGTTGTAAACAGCATCTCCCCGTTCTGCCTAGCAACAAGTGATGCTGATCTCTGCTCCATGTGATTGGAGCAGAGATCAGTGTTCACTAAATGAAAGCCCAACCCCCCCACAGTTAGTAACACACCCCTAGGAAGACTTAACCCCTACACTGCCACCCACTGGTTAACTCCTTCACTGCCAGTGTCATTTACACAGGAATTAGTGCATTTATATAGCAGTGATTACTGTATAAATGACAATGGTCCCAAAAATGTGTCAAAAATGTCCGATGTGTCTGCCATAATGTCGCAGTCACAATAAAAAATCACTGATCGCCGCCATTACTAGTAAAAAAAAATATTAATAAAAATGGCATAAAACTATTTTGTAAACTCTATAACTTTTGCGCAAACCAATCAATAATTGCTTATTGCGATTTTTTTTTTTACCAAAAATATGTAGAAGAATACGTATCGGCCTAAACTGAGGGGAAAAAATGTTTTTTTATATACTTTTGGGGGATATTTATTATAACAAAAAGTAAAAAATAATGCGTTTTTTTTTTTCAAAATTGTCGCTCTATAGCGCAAAAAATAAAAACCGCAGAGGTGATCAAATACCACTAAAAGAAAGCTCTATTTGTGGACGTCAATTTTGTTTGGGAGCCACGTCGCACGACCGCGCAATTGTCAGTTACAAAGCCAGCCAAATGGTCCGGGGCTGAAAGTGGTTAAGCAAAATGTAAAAAAATGTGTTTTTTTCAAAATTGTCGCTTTTTTTTTTTGTTTATAGCGCAAAAAATAAAAACCCGCAGGGGTGA
Organism: Lithobates pipiens; assembly: GCF_037356315.1. NCBI lineage: Eukaryota > Metazoa > Chordata > Amphibia > Anura > Ranidae > Lithobates > Lithobates pipiens. Next base: position 1,146,404 of record NW_027507917.1, read on the forward strand.
TCAAATACCACCAAAAGAAAGCTTTATTTGTGGGGGAAGAGAGACCCCAATTTTGTTTGGGAGCCACGTCGCACGACCGCACAATTGTCAGTTAAAGCAGTGTGGTGCCGAATTGCAAAAAGCGCTCTGGTCTTTGGCCAGCCAAATGGTCTGGGGCTAAAGCTGTTAAATCTTGACTCGATTTGCAAGCGTTGTCTTGCAAAACGGGTAGGATTCAAGCCTCCGGTGGGTGTGCAGTACTGCATGTGGCCATATGTGTTTGGGGGGCGCCAGAGACGCTCGGAAACACTTCGTCTCTGAGTATCTCTGGCGCCCCTCCACCTCTGGCCACATGTGGTACTGCATACACTAGCCGTGACACTGGAACGAATTATCTGAGTCTCCATTATTTCCTATGGGGAAACTCACTTTGATATACAAGTGCTTTGGATTACAAGCATTCTTCTGGAACGTATTATACTCGTAATCCAAGATATTACTACCTGTAATAAAATATCTGAATTTATGTTCCTCGCAATTTCTGTCTCTTGACATGCAGGAGACTCCGGCCATCACTCCAAGACTCCTCAACCCAAGAGATGTTTAGCCAAGAAGCGACCGGCGCGCAACACCAAAGCGGAGAAGGCCCACGCCTGCGCGGAGTGCGGCAAGATATTTTACAACAAGCGGACGTTAAAAGCGCACCTGCGCGCTCACCTGGGCGAGCGCTCCTATATCTGCAACGTGTGCGGCAAGTGTTTCCGCAGGCACACCGCGCTGCTCATCCACGAGCGCATTCACACGGGGGAACGGCCGTACAAATGTGCGCAGTGCGGGAAGAGCTTCGTGCAGCAGCAGCACCTGACCACCCACAAGAAGACCCACACCGGGGACAAGCCGTTTCCCTGCGATGTCTGCGGGAACAGCTATCGCTGGAGGTCTGAACTCGCCAAACATCAGAGGGTGCACCAGGACCAGGTACAGCCTACGTCTGTCTGTGTGTGTGTGTCTGTCCAATGAAAGCACTGACTGCCCTTCACACTTCTCTCTATATAATTAACTTCCTGCTAGAATTAGGCCCCTTTCACACTAACGGACCAATCGGGTTCCGCCTGAAAGTTTTGTTTTTTTTGAGTCCGCCCCGTCTGAAAGAGGCCTTAACTTTTCATTTAAACATGATGGTGATTGGTTGCTAGGACCACACTATGTCTTAGCAACCAATTACCTGCTGGTTAACTTAAAGTGTTAACCCCAAAAAAATAAAGATTCCATGGTCCCTTAAAGCAGATTAAACAGTTCTGTTCTGTGTAGTTCCCCCCCCCCCCCCCCCCCCCTAAACTGTTAACCTCCCTGAACCTGCCACTTCCTGTATCCCCCTCTCTGTACTGACCATGGAGGTCAGGGCTCAGCAGCCCTGACCGCTGTGGTCAGAGTGCGTCCCTCCGCCACGCTCTCAGCTCTCCTCCCCCCCCCCCCTCACCCCCTTGTTCCTGCCTGTCATCTGTGTGTCTCAGCAGCCCTGACCGCTGTGGTCGGGGCTCCGCAGCCCTGACCGCTGTGGACGGGGCTCGGCAGCCCTGACCGCTGTGGACGGGGCTCCGCAGCCCTGACCGCTGTGGACGGGGCTCGGCAGCCCTGACCGCTGTGGATGGGGCTCGGCAGCCCTGACCGCTGTGGACGGGGCTCGGCAGCCCTGACCGCTGTGGACGGGGCTCGGCAGCCCTGACCGCTGTGGACGGGGCTCGGCAGCCCTGACCGCTGTGGACGGGGCTCGGCAGCCCTGACCGCTGTGGACGGGGCTCGGCAGCCCTGACCGCTGTGGACGGGGCTCGGCAGCCCTGACCGCTGTGGACGGGGCTCGGCAGCCCTGACCGCTGTGGTCGGGGCTCGGCAGCCCTGACCGCTGTGGTCGGGGCTCGGCAGCCCTGACCGCTGTGGTCGGGGCTCGGCAGCCCTGACCGCTGTGGTCGGGGCTCGGCAGCCCTGACCGCTGTGGTCGGGGCTCGGCAGCCCTGACCGCTGTGGTCGGGGCTCGGCAGCCCTGACCGCTGTGGTCGGGGCTCGGCAGCCCTGACCGCTGTGGACGGGGCTCGGCAGCCCTGACCGCTGTGGACGGGGCTCGGCAGCCCTGACCGCTGTGGTCAGAGTGCGTCCCTCCGCCACGCTCTCAGCTCTCCTCTCTCTCGCCCCCTCGTTCCTGCCTGTCGTCTGTGTGTCTCCGCCCCACCCCCTGCCGCTATTAGTAAAATAAAAATACTAAATTGTCTTTTTAAAAAAAATAAAAATAAGCGTTGTAAATACTGATTTAGCGCGATCTTCAGGCCGGTCACGTGACTCTCGGCCGGTTTCCAGGGCTACTGCAGGAGAGGCCGAGCGGCCATGTGACCCCCCCCCCCCCCCCTGGCTGATGTCAGAGGGAAATCTCGACCCCCCCCCCGCAGAAGCCATATATCGGATGTATACAGTGGGTTGCGAGTCATGTGACCTGCCTGAAGATCGTTCGAAATAGGTATTTACAACGCTTGTTTTTATAAAAGACTACTGCAGTGTGCTGTCCCAGGCTCTAATACAGGGTCCGGCAGTGTTCATGTTATATGGGCTAACAGACACTTTAAGAGCCCTTTCACACTACAGCGCGGCCACGTTAGTGGTAAAGCGCCGCTAGTTTCAAACGTCGTTTTAGAGGCGCTTTTTTCGGCTGCTAGTGGGGTGCTTTTAACCACTCGCGCGCCCGCCCTATAGCAAAATGACGGCGGCAAAGTGGTTCCAAAATCCTGAACGGGCGTCATATGACGTCCTCCTGGGGGCGCGCATCGCGGCGATCCCCCCCCCCGAGGATGCCCACACTGGACCACCAGGGACGCCACCAGACCACCAGGGATGCCCAGCACCAGGTATGCCACCCTAGACCACAATGGATGCCAATCAGTGCCCACAATGGGAATAACTGATTGGCATGCATTATTGTTTGGCACTGGCATCCATCAGTACAATATAATGCTGGCTATCAGTGCCTATCCATTCCCATCCGCGCCAGCTATCAGTGCCAATTTGTGCCACCTATCAGTGCCTATCAGTGTCGCCTATCAGTGCCTATCAGTGTCCCCTATCAGTGCCCATCAATGCCACCTCATCAGTGCCACTTCATTGGTGCTACCTCATCGGTGCCCATCAGTGCCGCCTTATCAGTGCCCGTCAGTGTAGCCCCATCAGTGAAGGAGAAACTTATTTACAAAGTTTTGAAACTAACAAAAAAAAAGATTTTGTTTTCATAATTTTCGGTCTTTTTTTAAATTTGTTTAGCAAAAAATAAAAACCGTAGAGGTGATCAAATACCACCAAAAGAAAACTCTATTTGTGGGAAAAAGATGCTAAAAATGTCATTTGGGTACAGTGTAGCACGACCGCGCAATTGTCATTCAAAGTGCGACAGCGCTGAAAGCTCAAAATTGTTCTGGGCAGGAAGGTGTATAAGTGCCCGGTCCCCCCGGTATTGAGGTGGTTAACCCCCGCTAGCAGCCGAATAAAAGGTTAAAAGCACCGCTGACGAGGCGCTTTGCAGGCGCTTCGGCGGCACTGCCTATTTAAATGGGCAGGTGCGCTTTAGGAGCGGTGTATACATATAAAATCTGATGGGGTTAAATAAATTGAAAAAAAAAAAAGTTTTGCCCATAGTTCTACTTTAAGGCCGGGTTCACACTATAGCGATGCGGGAACGCCGCGAATCCGCGGCGTTTACCCGCATCGCACACCTCCCGCCGGCAGTTCACACTGCCCTATGTGGACTGCTGGGAGTGTCAATGATATGTTAATGACACCCCCAGATCCGTCCGCATATCGCAGTGCGATCTGCCGACTCGCACAGGAATCAGATCGCATGGTGTGAACACCCCATGCGATCCGATTCTGTTGCGGACCCAAAAAAGGGTCCCGTGCGAGTTTGCTGCGGGAGCGCTGCGAATTCAGCCATACTATCTGTATGGCTGAACTCGCATCGCTACGGAGATCGGATGTGATTTGCTGTGCGAATCACATCCGGATCTCCCCCCGCAGCGGTGTGAACCCGGCCTTAATAGAAAAGTTTCTGTAGATAGATTTTTTTTTTTTTTTTTTTACTCCAAAAGCATTTTATTAAAATAAATTTGATAAAAAATCCGATTAAAAAAAAAAACTCAAACTAAATCAAAAAAATCTTTTTTTTTTTTGTATTTTTTTTTTTTTTAAACTCATTGATTTTTATCCACCCTGCCTGCTTCTAACCCACCACTAAAAATGTTCTCATTTCTCTCTCACAGCAGCCTGTAGAAAGTTGTCAGTTGTCAGCGGCGGCGGGTTAAATGAGAGCCTGTGTTATAAGCACACATCTAGATGCATAGTGCGCTGCGCTGTTGTGTACAAATTGCTGCGGCTGGCACGGAGCTGTGACGAAGGGGGGCCTACTCCGCCTGTCAGAGTAACTTGTTCTTTTCATCTGTTCTAGAACTCCGCAAAAGCTTCTGAGGACGGGCAGAAAGGTGAGCGATCGTCTGTGTTTTATGGGGATAATTCTAAAGGTGGAGGGATTAGGGAGGAAGTCGTCTGAGGCTCCGGCAGTCATAAATTCCTAATGTCGTGCTGTGTACAGCTGGAACGCTACTGCATCATGCACCCTGTACCCTGTACCATGCACCCTGTACCATGCACCCTGTACCATGCACCCTGTACCATGCACCCTGTACCATGTACCATGCACCCTGTACCATGCACCCTGTACCATGCACCCTGTACCATGCACCCTGTACCATGCACCCTGTACCATGCACCCTGTACCCTGTACCATGCACCCTGTACCCTGTACCATGCACCCTGTACCCTGTACCATGCACCCTGTACCATGTACTATGCACCCTGTACCATGTACTATGCACCCTGTACCATGTACTATGCACCCTGTACCATGTACTATGCACCCTGTACCATGTACTATGCACCCTGTACCATGTACTATGCACCCTGTACCATGTACTATGCACCCTGTACCATGTACTATGCACCCTGTACCATGTACACTGCACCCTGTACCATGTACACTGCACCCTGTACCATGTACACTGCACCCTGTACACTGCACCCTGCACCCTGTACACTGCACCCTGTACCATGTACACTGCACCCTGTACCATGTACACTGCACCCTGTACCATGCACACTGTACCATGTACCCTGCTCATTGCACCCTGTACCATGTACTATGCACCCTGCACACTGTACCCTGCTCCCTGTACATTGCACCATGCACCCTGTACATTGCACCATGCACCCTGTACATTGCACCATGTACTATGCACCCTGTACCATGTACACTGCACCCTGTACCATGTACACTGCACCCTGTACCATGTACACTGCACCCTGTACCATGTACACTGCACCCTGTACCATGTACACTGCTCCCTGTACCATGCACCCTGTACCATGCACCCTGCTCCCTGTACCATGCACCCTGCTCCCTGTACTATGCACCCTGCTCCCTGTACCATGCACCCTGCTCCCTGTACCATGCACCCTGCTCCCTGTACCATGCTCCCTGTACCATGCACCCTGCTCCCTGTACTATGCACCCTGCTCCCTGTACTATGCACCCTGCTCCCTGTACATTGCACCCTGCTCCCTGTACATTGCACCATGCACACTGTACATTGCACCATGCACCCTGTACACTGCACCCTGTACCATGTACACTGCACCCTGCACCCTGTACCATGTACCCTGCTCCCTGCACACTGCACCCTGCACACTGCACCCTGCACACTGCACCTGCACACTGCACCCTGCACCCTGCACCCTGCACCCTGCACCCTGCACACTGCACCCTGCACACTGCACCCTGCACACTGCACCCTGTACACTGCACCCTGTACACTGCACCCTGTACACTGCACCCTGTACACTGCACCCTGTACACTGCACCCTGTACACTGCACCCTGTACACTTGCACCATTCTCCTTGTACCCTGTACATTGCACCATGCTCCCTGTACACTGCACCCTGCGCCATGCACACTGCACCCTGTACCCTGCACCTTGTACCCTACACCCTGCACCATTCTCCTTGTACCCTGTACATTGCACCATGCTCCGTGTACCATGCTCCCTGCACCCTGAACATTGCACCATGAACCCTGTACCCTGCACCCTGTACATTGCACCATGCACCCTGCACCACGCACCCTTCACCCTCTGCTGTGCATGGACTTCCCTATTTTCTGAATTCAGAGAATGCTGCAGATGTGTCCCAGGAAAAGCCACCCGACATGCATCCCAATACAATGCTGTGTGATCTTCATTGCTCTAAATCTATAGGATAATCGGTTTAATGTAACTGTAGAGGTTTCCTCCAATGTAATACATTTTGTTATTTAGGCCCAACAATCAATATTAGAACATTACAATGGAAAAAAAAAAGTATTTTACAAATCTGAGTACTCCACTGATTAAAGTGTTTCTAAAGGTGAAAAAAAACAACGTGTCGTACTTGCCACCTTTTGTGTAATGGTTTTGCACAGAGCAGCCTGATCCTCCTCTTCTGGGGTCCCTCGCTTGCGCTCCTGGCTACCCCCCCCCCCCTCCCTTCCACTGAGTGCCACCTATAGCAAGCCACTTGTTATGGGGGGGCACTCGTGTGTGTGTGCTCACTCCCAAACGGACTGTGCATGTCCGAGGCTTGGCCCCACCCCTGCTCCCTACTTACTGGCTGTGACTGAGAGCAGCAGGAGCCCAGTGGCTCCCGCTGTTGCCTCTGTCCAATGAGGAACGAGAGCTGCTGCTCTTGTGCACGTTGCTGCATCGAGATTGGGTTCAGGTAAGTAAAAGGGGAGCTAAGGGAGCTGCTTTCAGAGAGTTTTTTTTTTTTTTTTACCTTGAAGTGTTACTAAACCGCCAATTGTAAAATCAGTCTCTATATCCAAAAAAAGCATGCTTGTTATACTCTCTGTGGAACCAAAGGGTATAATCCTATGCATTGTGTAAAAAAAAGGCTGTTTGATCCTGTCTTTTCTGATCCTCCTCTTCAACTGTCCCCATTACATGTCCTAATACGACAGTTACTGGAGTCAGGCTGCACATGCTCAGTTTTGGTGTGTATTGCTAGAGAGGTTTTTTTTTCCCCCCCTTGGGGGGGGGGGGGAGTCCATGTGATCAGCACAGGGGTAATCATTACTGTCCAGAGACAGGGGGTCGGGGGTCCGGCATCCTGATAGGGCAGTCAGTGCAGTATGAAAACTCCCCCATATAAGCTTTAACCAGACACTGATAGAAGTCACAAGACTGCTATATACTGCTGATGAGAAAAGGTTTGTATTTGCTAAAAGGAAAACGACTGCATTTCCATGTTCTGTGTATGGTGGGAGAGCAGATATAGTGAATGCAGGGTCCTGGGTTTAGTAACACTAAAGGCCCGGGTTCACAATGGTGCGACATGGGAAATTCTGTGAGCCATCTTACCTGATCCGACACAAGTCACTTCAACTTTAGAAAAAGATTCCTGCACTACTTGGGGGTCCGACTTTGACACGACTTCAATGCCATAGAGCGGGGGGGGGGGGGGGGGGGGGTAGGCAAGCTCCGCCCTCCAGCTGTTTTGAAACTATAAGTCCCAGGAGACACATTGCAAGACCCTGGACCATCACAGGCAGAGAGGCATGATGGGAGTTGTAGTTTCCCCCGCAGCTGGAGGGCAGAGGTTGCCTACCTCTTCCATAGAGTGTAAAAAGTCACATTAAGTCGGATCGAAGTTGGGCTGAAGTTGCAGGGCAAAGACGGACCGGAAGTCACGTGACTTTCATGTCGGAGCAGTGTGAACCCGGGCTTATGCACAGAATACATTAAGGTAAAAAAAAAAGAGGGAGACAATACAGTTACAATCCCATTCAATACGGGAGAGTTCATAGGGCTCTTCTCATGGGAGAGGTAAGTGATAGAGAAGGTAAAATCTGCAACAGGAGGAATTGATGAAGGTAGTAAAATTCCGGTGGATAGAAGGGGGGGGGGGTAGGCTTCCCTAAACAGATGATTGCAGCTGATGTTCTCCTCCTGTTACTCATTTTCAAACCTGAAGTATTGGAAACTGGGAGAGCGAAGGGAAGGCAAATGGTGTATATGATGCTGGTGGGGGTTGCCATTAACCCCCTCATGCCGGCCTAACGTACAACGCAGCCTCTCAGGCCTGTGGGCCTTTGACGCAGAACGACCGCCGTAAACCACTCTACCATGCTAAAAGTGTACTCCCTGTGCTCTCTCCCCCCCCCTGTACAGTAAAGGGTCGGTTTACCGGGGAAAGCTCACCAATGCACACTAGTGATCAGGAGCTTTTCTGATCATGTGACCGCCAATCACACTGGCCACCTGACCTGAATGCCCACCTCCGCCCTCCAGCGTTTAGAACCCTTAAAGGGCTGGGAGGTAGCCGGCGGGAAGAGGGTAAGAGCATACATTTTAGGCGGACCACATTGGTGGGTCACAAAATTCTCTGCAGATCTGTACACACCGGGCATTGGAAAATCTGCACCAAATTCATTAAATTAGGTCTGATTGCCCGCACTGTTCTTAAAGTGTTAAAGTGGAGGTCCACCCTAAAGTGGAGCTTCTGCTCATTGGAGCCCTCCACCCCCCCCCCCCCCTCCGGTGCCACAATTGGCACCTTTCAGGGGGGAGGGGGGTGCAGGTACCTGTACAGTACAGGTATCTGCACCCACTTCCGGCATAGATATCTGCAGAATATACGCCCCTTTCCGCAGATATCTACGCCCCTTTCCGAAGGTCCCCCGCTGTCTGCTGGGAAACACACGGATCCCAGAGACAGCGGAGACCATCCTTATTGCCTACAAATGTTTTTTACCTCAATGCATTGTTTGTTTTAAAAAAACAAAAAAAAAAAAAAAAACATGTCATACTTGCCTGCTTCTGCGCAGTTGGGTTTGCACAGAGTGGCCCCGATCCTCCTCCTCCTGGGGTCCCTCGGCTGGACTCCGGGCTCCTCCCCTTCTCAAGTGCCCTGTTGGAAAGCTGCTGTCCCTCAGGGGAATTGGTGTGGGCGCGCTCCCGAGTCATGCTGCTGCGTCCATTTACACAGACAGCAGGACTCGGCCCCCCCCCCACCCCGGGCTCCCACGTCATTGGATTTGATTGACAGCAGCGGGAGCTCCACAGTCGCGCGGGCCGCGAGCGCGGCTAATAAAACCTTTTTTTGCCATTCTGAAGCTTCCCTCCAATCACTTTGCATATTATTTTACATATACTGGGATTCTGTACTTGACAAATATGCTGCAGAAACCTCCCTCCGCTGAGTCTGGCTGCATCCATTTTAACTGTGGGCAACTAAAGCCGCTGCCTGTTCACTTTCTGCATTTACACAGACAGAGGCACACCTCCAGCTCTCACTGGCCCTCTTATGACTCACCCCCCCCCCCCCCTTTCCTGGCAAATTGTCACGAGAGTGTGAGAGAGATGTGCATGATGTCATAAGCCTAGGCCAGTGATGGCGAACCTTGGCTGGCACCCCAGATGTTTTTAAACTACATTTCCCATGATGCTCATGCACTCTGCAGTGCAGTGGAGCATCATGGGAAATGTATTTCAAAAAACATCTGGGGGTGCCAAGGTTCACCATCACTGGCCTAGGCCAATGACCAGACACAAGAAGCAGGAAGTGGGCTGTATAAGGGATTTACTGGCAGAAAAAAAAAAAAGTTTTACGCTTCAAAATTAAAAACGACAACAAGGGCAGAAGATTTGATAGATAGAAAGTTGAAAACAATGACTGAAGGTTCCGCTTTAATAATAAAAAAAAAAAAAACGTTGACTTTAGTAACACTTTAACGTCTGTTCCTCAGCAGTTCCATTTACTGCACATCCCCGATTCCACATCCATGCATCGACTCTCTTCTGCTTCCGTCTCCCCAGATGTCGCAGTAAAGAGGCGCTTCAAGCGCGAAGGTCAAGGCGCGCTGGGCACCCTGGAGAGGGGCAAGGCTCTGGGCAAGCGGGCCAGGCTGCTGCTGCGGCAGCGGGCGCAGAAAACGGAGCGCAGCCACTCCTGTCCGGAGTGCGGCAAGAACTTCCTGAACAAGAGGACGCTGCGCACCCACCAGCGGGTGCACACGGACGAGCGCTCCTACATCTGCAACGTGTGCGGGAAGAGCTTCCGGAGGCACACCTCGCTGCTCATCCACGAGCGCATTCACACCGGGGAGCGGCCGTACCAGTGCGCCCAGTGCGGCAAGAGCTTCGTACAGCGCCAGCACCTCACCACCCACCTGAAGACCCACACCGGGGAGAAGCCTTTTCAGTGTGCGCAGTGCGGGAAGGGATTCCGCTGGCGTTCTGAGCTGCTGAAACATCAAAAGGTGCATGAAGAGGTGAGTTCCCGCCTGACCCGCCCCTGTACTGTCTGGTCAGAAAAAATGATAGCCATGCAGCTTGTGAAAGATTACTGTCCTTTATGAGCGATTGTCAGTGCCATCAGATTACGTATCTTTTGGGTTCAATACATTTGTGTCACTGACCCAGAACTAGGGATGAGCTGGGTGTTCGAGTCGAATGCATGTTCGTCTCAAACACCGCCCCGTTCGACGAAGCCAGAACTTTGTGGGCCGTTCGCACCATATTCGTGTGGCGCTCACGGCCCACAATGCGCTGCGCCATCACAGTGCATTGCTGGCTGATGATTGGCCAAGCAAGCACTGTAACCCGCATGCTTGGCCAATCACAGCGCCGACAGCGAGGAGAGCCATGATTGGCCACAGGCAGGATCACCACCAGCTACCAAGTACATGAAGCTGATGTAACAGAATAATTTTTTTTTGAAATATCACATCCTTTCAAGACTGCCTATGCTGATGTTCAGTGACTGTCTTGTTATGTTGACTGACTATCCTCTTCCTCCTCAATGATCTTGCTGATAGCTTGGAAGAACATTTTTGTTTCTGGGCGCCGCCACCAGTGCCTAAGGCCCAATTTTTCAGCCCCTGTTTAACAGGGGCGTGTAATTAAAATTTTTGATGCAATGCTTTGCAGCAGGGCTCATTCCTGCACTACAACTAGAGTAAATGGGAGAGGTTGCAGTGTATAGGCCCAATTTTTCGGCCCCTGTTCAACAGGGGCGTGTAATTAAAATTTTTGATGCAATGCTTTGCAGCAGGGCTCATTCCTGCACTACAACTAGAGTATCTGTGAGGGGTTGCAGTGTCGTGACACCAGTGCCTAAGACCCAATTTTTATGCCCTTGTTTAACAGGGACATGTAATTACAATTCTTGATATAATATTTCACAGGAAGGCCCCTTCCTGTGCCCACCCAGAGTAACTGTGAGGACTTATAGTGTTGTGGCACCAGCACCACAACCACCAAAGGTCAATTTTTCTACCACTGTTTAACAATGGCATGTAATTACAATTCTTGATATAATCGTTCACAGCAGGGCGCTCCAGCGCCCACCAAGAGTCACTTTGAGGGCTTACAATATTGTGGCAACACCAACACCTTGTTCCGCCATTTCTGCAGAGCATATAGGGCAGGCCCCTACTTTCAAACATCCAACTTACAAACGTCTCCTACTTGCAAACGGAAGGAGACAACAGCAAGTGAGATGAAAAAAGACGGACGACAAAACAAATTATACAGGGGTGATAACCCTTCCCTATGTTTTTCCAAAAAGCTTAAAAATAGTTTTTTTGACTGGAGCTACACTTTAAAAATGTACCGGTTGAAAATGACAAACAGATTCAACTTAACACAACAAACCTACACAGTCCCTGTCTTGTTTGCACCGCCTGTATACTGCTGTTCTGAGTATATAGGGCCTGGGGGCCACACGCTTTTCCTTTTTTTAATATGGGTACGGGGGTTCCCCTTAATATCCGTACAAGACCCAAATAGGCTGGTAATGGGCAGGGAGGGCTACCCATGCCATTTTTCTCAATGATTTTCATCCATATTGCTGGAACCAGACATGACATTAAAAACGCAAGCAGTTTTAATTGACTTTTTTTCCGTTAAATGTCATTTTGTGCAGGGACTGTTCTAAATAGGGATGCACCGAAATTTCGGCCGCCGAAACATATCGGCCGAAAATGGCCCTTTCGGCAATTTGCCGAAAGGAAAAAACGGCCGATAATTGAGCCGAAAATGGGGCGTGGCCTGGGCGGGGCATAGCTCCGCCCCCGCCCCTGGTGCTGCCCATCACGGGAGGTGTATAGCGCAGGAATGCCGCCTCCGCCGTCTGGATCAATAGAGCGCCGGGAACATCACAGCTTTAATTTTAATAGCTGTGTGTTCCCCCGTCGCGCGCCGTCGCATACAGTCCCCCCCCCCCCCCTCGTTCGGGGAACTGTGATAGACAGATCCCCCGTCCTGATTGGACGGGGGATCTGTCTATCACAGTTCCCCGGACAAGGGGGAGGGGCTATATGCGACGGCGCGCAACGGGGGAACACACAGCTATTGAAATTAAAGCTGTGATGTTTCCGGCGCTTTATTGATCCAGACGGCGGAGGCGGCTCTCCTCTCTCTCTGCATCACTGACTACACAGGGGACACAAGCACTGGATGTACGAGGGGACACAAGCACTGGCTGCACGAGGGGGACACAAGCACTGGCTGCACGAGGGGGACACAAGCACTGGCTGCACGAGGGGGACACAAGCACTGGCTGCACGAGGGGGACACAAGCACTGGCTGCACGAGGGGGACACAAGCACTGGCTGCACGAGGGGGACACAAGCACTGGCTGCACGAGGGGGACACAAGCACTGGCTGCACGAGGGGGACACAAGCACTGGCTGCACGAGGGGGACACAAGCACTGGCTGCACGAGGGGGACACAAGCACTGGCTGCACGAGGGGGACACAAGCACTGGCTGCACGAGGGGGACACAAGCACTGGCTGCACGAGGGGGACACAAGCACTGGCTGCACGAGGGGACACAAGCACTGGCTGCACGAGGGGACACAAACACTTATCTCTTTTTATCATGTCGCCAGTCTCTGACCACCTCCTGTACCATGTCGCCAGTCTCTGACCACCTCCTGTACCATGTCGCCAGTCTCTGGCCACCTCCTGAACCATGTCGCCAGTCTCTGGCCACCTCCTGTACCATGTCGCCAGTCTCTGACCACCTCCTGTACCATGTCGCCAGTCTCTGACCACCTCCTGAACCATGTCGCCAGTCTCTGACCACCTCCTGTACCATGTCGCCAGTCTCTGACCACCTCCTGTACCATGTCGCCAGTCTCTGGCCACCTCCTGTACCATGTCGCCAGTCTCTGGCCACCTCCTGTACCATGTCGCCAGTCTCTGGCCACCTCCTGTACCATGTCGCCAGTCTCTGGCCACCTCCTGTACCATGTCGCCAGTCTCTGGCCACCTCCTGTACCATGTCGCCAGTCTCTGGCCACCTCCTGTACCATGTCGCCAGTCTCTGGCCACCTCCTGTACCATGTCGCCAGTCTCTGGCCACCTCCTGTACCATGTCGCCAGTCTCTGGCCACCTCCTGTACCATGTCGCCAGTCTCTGGCCACCTCCTGTACCATGTCGCCAGTCTCTGGCCACCTCCTGTACCATGTCGCCAGTCTCTGGCCACCTCCTGAACCATGTCGCCAGTCTCTGGCCACCTCCTGAACCATGTCGCCAGTCTCTGGCCACCTCCTGAACCATGTCGCCAGTCTCTGGCCACCTCCTGAACCATGTCGCCAGTCTCTGGCCACCTCCTGAACCATGTCGCCAGTCTCTGGCCACCTCCTGAACCATGTCGCCAGTCTCTGGCCACCTCCTGAACCATGTCGCCAGTCTCTGGCCACCTCCTGAACCATGTCGCCAGTCTCTGGCCACCTCCTGAACCATGTCGCCAGTCTCTGGCCACCTCCTGAACCATGTCGCCAGTCTCTGGCCACCTCCTGAACCATGTCGCCAGTCTCTGGCCACCTCCTGAACCATGTCGCCAGTCTCTGGCCACCTCCTGAACCATGTCGCCAGTCTCTGGCCACCTCCTGAACCATGTCGCCAGTCTCTGGCCACCTCCTGAACCATGTCGCCAGTCTCTGGCCACCTCCTGAACCATGTCGCCAGTCTCTGGCCACCTCCTGAACCATGTCGCCAGTCTCTGGCCACCTCCTGAACCATGTCGCCAGTCTCTGGCCACCTCCTGAACCATGTCGCCAGTCTCTGGCCACCTCCTGAACCATGTCGCCAGTCTCTGGCCACCTCCTGAACCATGTCGCCAGTCTCTGGCCACCTCCTGAACCATGTCGCCAGTCTCTGGCCACCTCCTGAACCATGTCGCCAGTCTCTGGCCACCTCCTGAACCATGTCGCCAGTCTCTGGCCACCTCCTGTACCATGTCGCCAGTCTCTGGCCACCTCCTGTACCATGTCCCCAGTCTCTGGCCACCTCCTGTATAAAAATATTTTTTAAAAACAGTCATTTTCGGTATCGGTGCTGTTTCGGTATCGGTTTCGGTTTTCGGCCTAGTGTATTTTTCATTTTCGGTATCGGTTTCGGCACCAAAAAACCCATTCGGTGCATCCCTAGTTCTAAACACGGGAAACACGTGGCACTTCACAGGCATACTACAGACACCCCCCAGGCACCATATTTAAAGGAATATTTCACTTTTTTTTCACTGTAATCGTCATTAAAATCAATGCTCCCGAAAAAACTGCAGTTTTTACTTTCAATATGTTTTTATTTTCAAACTTGCACATACATGAGAAAGTGAACAATGATAATAAAGAAAAGGGAGAGTGAACCTCCCTGAATGTACAACATGTGATAACCATACACTTACAGTCTGCAACATACTGTAAGGGCTATCTAGAAACTGAAAGCGCTATGTAAATTCACTATACTCAATTGGAAGTCCCAAACAAGGTGATGACAGAGGCTTAGTAACTCCAAGGGTGAGTAGGGGGATCCACCCCAATCCAGCACCCCTAATGGGATCTAACTGTGCCAGACAGAGAGGGCCTCACTCCCCTCCTATACCTGCTAGGACAAATCCATCAACACAACTATAAAACGGCCGTTTTTAAAACTTTTTTTTGCATTGACCCAGGTCCCCAAACCCTTTTTAGGACAGTATCTTGTATATTAGCCTTTAAAATTAGCACTTTTGATTTCGACCGTTCGAGTCCCATAGACTTCAATGGTGTTCTAAAGTTCGTACAAATTTTCGGTCCGTTCGAAGGTTCTGGTGCGAACCGAACCGGGGGGTGTTCGGCTCATCCCTACCCAGAACATATATTCAGGTCCAGAGATCTGACTGTGTTGGCTTAACCACTTAAGGACCGGGCCTATCTATCAGACTCTGTGTTTACAAGTTAAAATCTATTCTTTTATGCTAGAGAATTGCTTAGAACCCCCAAACATATATATATTGTTGACATTTTTGCAGATTTATTAAAAAAGAAATACTGAAATATCACATGGTCCTCAGTATTCAGACCCTTTGCTCAGTATTTAGTAGAAGCCCCTTTTGATGTAATACAGCCATGATGAGTCTTTTTGGAAAAGATGCAACAAGTTTTTCACACCTGGATTTGGGGATCCTCGGCCATTCCTCCTCCTTGCAGATCCTCTCCGGTTCTGTCAGGTTGGATGGTAAACGTTGGTGGGCGGCCATTTTTAGGTCTCTCCGGAGATGCTCAGTCGGGTTTAAGTCCGGGCTCTGGCTGGGCCATTCAAGAACAGTCCCGGAGTTGTTGTGAAGCCACTCTTTCGTTATTTTAGCTGTGTGCTTAGGATCATTGTCTTGTTGGAGGGTAAACCTTCGGCCCAGTCTGAGGTCCTGAGCACTCTGGAGAAGGTCTTCATCCAGGATATCCCTGTATTTGGCCGCATTCATCTTTCCCTTGATTGCAACCAGTCGCCCTGTCCCTGCAGCTGAAAAACACCCCCACAGTATGATGCTGCTACCACCATGCTTCACTGTTGGGACTGTATTGGAGAGGTGATGAGCAGTGCCTGGTTTTCTCCACACATACCGCTTAGAATTGAGGCCACAATGTTCTATCTTGGTCTCATCCGACCAGAGAATCTTATTTCTCACCATCTTGGATTCCATCAGATGTTTTTTTTTTTTAGCAAACTCCATGTGGGCTTCCATGTGTCTTGCACTGAGGAGAGGCTTCCGCCGGGCCGTTCTGCCATAAACCCCCGACTGGTGGAGGGCTGACCAGTGATGGTTGACTTTCTACAACTTTCTCCCGACTGCATCTCTGGAGCTCAGCCACAGTGATCTTCGGGTTCTTCTTTACCTCTCTCACCAAGGCTCTTCTCCCCCCGATAGCTCAGTTTGGTCGGACGGCCGGCTCTATGAAGGGTTCTGGTCGTCCCAAATGTCTTCCATTTAAGGATTATGGAGGCCATTGTGCTCTTAGGAACCTTCAGTGCAGCAGATTTTTTTTTGTAACCTTTACCAGATCTGTGCCTTGCCACCATTCTGTCTCTGAGCTCTTCAGGCAGTTCCTTTGACCTCATGATTCTCATTTGCTCTGACATGCACTGTGAGCTGGAAGGTCTTATATAGACAGGTGTGCGGCTTTCCTAATCAAGTCCAATCAGTATAATCAACACACAGCTGGACTCAAATGAAGGTGTAGAACAGGGGTCTTCAAACTACGGCCCTCCAGTTGTTCAGGAACTACAATCCCCATCATGCCTAGTCATGTCTGTGAATGTCAGAGTTTTACAATGCCTCATGGGATGTGGAGTTGCGCAACAGCTGGAGGGCCGTAGTTTGAGGATCCCTGGTGTAGAACCATCTCAAGGATGATCAGAAGAAATGGACAGCGCCTGAGTTAACCACTTGACCACCGGGCACTTAAACCCCCCCCCCCCCTTCCTAACCAGACCAATTTTCAGCTTTCGGTGCTCTCACATTTTGAATGACAATTACTCAGTCATGCAACACTGTACATATATGACATTTTTGTCCTTTTTTTCACACAAATAGAGCTTTCTTTTGGTGGTATTTTATCAGCGCTGGGGTTTTTATTTTTTGCGCTATAAATCAAAAAAGACTGAAAATTCGATAAAAAAAAAAAAAAATTGTTTATTTCTTATAAACTTTATTGGCGGAGTGTCGTGGAGTATTGGCGGAGTGTCGGGGAGTATTGGTGGAGTATTGGTGGAGTATTGGTGGAGTATTGGTGGAGTATTGGTGGAGTATTGGTGGAGTATTGGTGGAGTATTGGTGGAGTATTGGTGGAGTATTGGTGGAGTATTGGTGGAGTATTGGTGGAGTATTGGTGGAGTATTGGTGGAGTATTGGTGGAGTATTGGTGGAGTATTGGTGGAGTATTGGTGGAGTATTGGTGGAGTATTGGTGGAGTATTGGTGGAGTATTGGTGGAGTGTCGTGGAGTATTGGTGGAGTGTCGTGGAGTATTGGTGGAGTGTCGTGGAGTATTGGTGGAGTGTCGTGGAGTGTCGCAGAGTGTTGCCCAGTATTGGCACTGAGCAGCGCAGTGGGCACTACACATCCAGCCCACAGCGCTGCTGCCCTCTCTCCCCATGACACTGTTTTTTTTTTTTTACATGTGATTTTTTTTTTTTTCCGTTATTTGACGGAGCGATCACATGGTAAACGCCCTCTACCAGCGGCTGTTTACCGCGAAGACCCGGCGGTCACGGATGTTGGCGGGAGCGCGCCCCAGAGAGCAACATTCTGGGAGAACGTCCATGGACAGCCACCCAGGAAAACACGGCCGCGCTGTAACCGTCTATTCGGCTATGGCGCGGTCGGCAAGTGGTTAAATATATGAGTGCCACACAGCAAAGGGTCTGAATACTGAGGACCATGTGATATTTCAGTTTTTTTTTTTTTTTATAAATCTGCGAAAAATGTCAACAATTCTGTGTTTTTCTGTCACTATGGGGTGCTTGTGTAATGAGGGGGAAAAAATGAACTTAAATGATTTTAGAAAATGGCTGCAATATAACAAAGGGTGAAAAATTTAACCACTTGCCGACCAGCGCACGATGATGTACGTCGACAGAATGGCACGGGCAGGCAAATGGGCGTACATTTACGTCCCTTTAAATTTGCTGCCCTGCCATCGGGAGCGCGCCGCCGGCGGCGCGCTCTCGCGCTGGTCGGGACCTCCATGAGTCCGGTCGCGGGACCCGCGGACTCGATCGCCACGGGCATCCCCGCGATCGTCTCACGGAGCGGCCGAATGGAGAAATGCCGTTGTAAACAACATTTCTCCATTCTGCCTAGCAACTAGTGACGCTGATCTCTGCTCCATGTGATTGGAGCAGAGATCAGTGTTCATTAAATGAAAGCCCAGCCCCCCCCCCCCCCCACAGTTAGTAACACACCCCTAGGAACACTTAACCCCTACACTGCCACCCACTGGTTAACCCCTTCACTGCCAGTGTCATTTACACAGGAATCACTGCATTTGTATAGCACTGATTGCTGTATAAATGACAATGGTCCCAAAAATGTGTCAAAAATGTCCGATGGGTCCCCCACAATGTTGCAGTCACAATAAAAATCGCTGATCGCCGCCATTACTAGTAAAAAAAAAATTATTAATAAAAATGCTATAAAACTATCCCCTATTTTGTAAACGCTAAAACTTTTTTTGCACAAACCAATCAATAATCGCTTAATGCGATTTTTTTTTTTTTTACCAAAAATATGTAGAAGAATGCGTATCGGCCTAAACTGAGGGGAAAAAATGTTTTTTTTATATATTTTTGGGGGATATTTATTATAACAAAAAGTAAAAAATAATGATTTTTTTTCAAAATTGTCGCTCTATTTTTGTTTATAGCGCAAAAAAATAAAAACCGCAGAGGTGATCAAATACCACCAAAAGAAAGCTCTATTTGTGGGAAAAAAGGACGTCAATTTTGTTTGGGAGCCACGTCGCACGACCGCGCAATTGTCAGTTAAAGCGACGCCGTGCCGAATCGCAAAAAGTGGTCTGGTCTTTGGCCAGCAAATTGGTCCGGGGGCTGAAAGTGGTTAAAGGGGTCTGAATACTTTCCGTCCTCACTGTATAGTCAATGTGTAAATCTTTATGAATGATGGTAATAATGAGTGCAAAAATGTCAACAATTCTGTGTTTTTCTGTCACTATGGGGTGCTGTGTGTACATTTAATGAGGGGGGAAAAATGAACTTAAATGATTTTAGAAAATGGCAGCAATATAACAAAGAATGAAAAATTTAAGGGGGTCTGAATACTTTCCGTCCCCCACTGTATGTGTAAATCTTTATGAATGATGGTAATAATGAGTGCTGTTCTGTCTCCCCCCTCCCCCCACCCTCCAGTCTCTGCTGTCCAAGACGGATGCCGGCTGTAAGATGGAGAAGGAGAATTTCTTTGGTGAGTTTTCTTGGCCTGTCATAGAAGGTTCCTGTCTGTCCCCTCTGTGCACTTTTTTATAGGGGGTGCGGGGGGGACGGGAGATTTATCCAGAGCCCCGTAACAAGCAATTCATGTCTGCTAATAATCCGCTCCCTTAGATATGCATTCTGAATGGCTGTTGTGGGCGGTGCAGATGCTGAACTTCCCTTTTTTTAATTTTTTATTTGTACAAATTCAGAATCTTCTATTATGCATTTATCTTTTTTTTTATATCAATCATTTGGTGACTTGGTTGATGTGCAGCCGGTGCCTCGGGCAAATTTTTTGGGCAGATCTTTACAACTTATCGAGTTTTTTTTTTTCATTTCAATACAGCGAATTTGCAAAGGATCAAAATAGCTGCGAAAATAGGAAAAGATTTGCCGGAATGAGATGAAAAGGATCAGCCAGTTGTTGTGTCCATACAATGTGTGGCCATCATTACTGATCTGTTCAACTGTGTCCCCAGGTGTGACACCCCCCCCCCAAAAAAAAAAATCTCCACCCCCCCCCTCCAGATCCATGCTGGTGAACCTTGGAACCCCAGATGTTTTGGAACTACATTTCCCATGATGCTCCACTACACTGCAGAGTGCCTGAGCATCATGGGAAATGTAGTTCCAAAACATCTGGGGGTGCCGAGGTTCCCCGTCGCTGCTCTAGATCCCGTCTAAGCATCATTTATATAGTGGTGATCATTTAGCTTTACATCGGGGGAGGCAACCAGTAGCCCTCCAGCTGTTGTGGAACTACATTTCCCATGAGGCATTGCAAGGCAGGCAGTTACATTTACTCCCAGAGGCACAATGGGACTTGTAGTTCTGCAACAGCTGGAGGTCCCCCAGGTTGCCCCCCCTGCTTTACATATATAAATACATTCACATCGGTCCCTGCCATCGAGGAGCTTTACTGTCTAAGACAGGGGGTCTCAAACTGGCGGCCCCCTCCAGCTGTTTGGCAAAACTACAAGTCCCATGAGGCATTGCAAGGCTGACCGTCAAAAGCATGATGGGACTTGTAGTTTCGCAAACGGCTGGAGGGGGCCGCCTGTTTGAGACCCCTGGTCTAAAAGCATGACTCCCCCCAGGCAGAGGCATGATGGGACTTGTAGTTTCGCAAACGGCTGGAGGGGCCGCGTGGTGGAGACCCCTGGTCTAAAAGCATGACTCCCCCCAGGCAGAGGCATGATGGGACTTGTAGTTTCGCAAAACGGCCTGAGGGGCCGCCTGTTTGAGACCCCTGGTCTAAGGTCTTTATCACATAGGTACATACACAGAAGGATACGTTCGCTGGCAAAGGAAAAAAAAAAAAAACATGAGCCAGCCCGGTATGATCTCTCCTACTCCCAGCATGCCTCAGTGTTACCAGGTGGATGTCCAAGGCTTATTTGATGCCAGCTTCGGGCATAATGTCCTTTTAAGTGGGTGTAAAGGCTTCTGTTTGCAGAGCCCAAAGACCCTCCCTCCCCACCCACCTACCTACCTTCCTTATACTTACCTGAGCCCGATCTAGATACAGCGCTGTGCGTTCTACCACCTCCTCATTGGCTCAGAGACGACAGTGGGAGCCGTTTGCTGCTGTCAATCATAGACAGTGACAAGGGAGCGTGAGGTGAGGTGGGGGGGGGGAAGCTCTGCTCTGTATATCTATGCACACACAGAGCCAGCTCAAGAGCGAGCATGCGTAAGAGCCCCCCATAGCAAGCGGCTTGGTGGGCGCTCCGTGGGGGGGGTTGGATTTGGGTGTTTTTGGCGCATTTGTATTCCCATAGAAAAGAATGTAAACATTCGTTTTTGCATGTTTCTGCGCAATTTTCTGCTCAAATTAAAAAAAAGTCAAAAATTAAATAGTAATAATATATGAACAAATAAATGTAACACAAATACACAAATAACTATAAAAATCATCATAAATGAGTAAAAATAAATGAATAGTATGTAATAATACATTAATAAATAATTATTAACCTCTAATAAATGTATTATTATTAATATTACATCCAAACTCAAACAAAAAAATACATTCCTAATAATAATGTATTTATTAGAGGTTAATAATTATTAATGTATTATTACATACTATTCATTTATTTTTACTAATTTATGATGGTTTTTATAGTTTTTTGTGTATTTATGTTACATTTATTTGTTCATATATTATGAATAAATACATTATTATTATTATTAATATTACATCCAAACTCAAACAAAAAAATACATTCCTAATAATAATAATGTATTTAATATTTTTTAAGGTTAGAGGTTAATCATTTTTTTATTAATGTATTATTACATACTATTCATTTATTTTACAAATTTATGATGATTTTTATAGTTATTTGTGTATTAATGTTACATTTATCTGTTCATATATTATTACTATTTAATTTTTGACTTTTTCTTTTATTTGAGCAGAAAATTGCGCAGAAACGAATGTTTACATTCATTTTCTATGAGATTTATTTTTTTGTTTTGGGGTGTTTAGTTAGTTAGTTAGTTGTTGTTATTAGATGAACTATCTTCATATTACCGGGTTTAATGCCCCGTTCACACCTCAGCGGTTTTGTAAACTTGAGGCTCCAAAATGCTGGGGGGAGGGAAAAAAATAAATCAATTATTCTCTATGGAGACGGTTCACATCTCCACTCCCAAAACGCCTGAAGCTCAAACAAGTTCTGGAGCTTTTTTTCTGTGGCTCGAATCTGGCAGATTTGGGCGTTTTTGGCGCTTTTGTATTCCCATAGAAATGAATGTAAACGCGTGTTTTTTTATTTATTTATTTTTGCACGTTTCTGTGCGATTTTCTGTTCAAAGGAAAGTCAAAAATGAAATAGTAATAATATATGAACAAATAAATGTAAAATAAATACACAAATAACTATAAAATCCATCATAAATTTAGTAAAAATAAATGAATAGTATGTAATAATACATTAATAAATAATTATTAACCTCTAATAAATACATTATTATTATTATTATTAATAATAATATTACACCCAAACTCAAAAAAAAAATACATTCCTAATTATAATAATAATGTATTTAATATTTTTTAAGGTTAGAGGTTAATCATTTTTTTTTATTAATGTATTATTACATACTATTCATTTACTTTACTAATTTATGATGATTTTTATAGTTATTTGTGTATTAATGTTACATTTATTTGTTCATATATTATTACTATTTAATTTTTGACTTTTTTTTTAATTTGAGCAGAAAATTGCGCAGAAAATCACGCAGAAACAAATGTTTACATTCATTTTCTATGCGATATTTTTTTTTGTGTTAGGGTGTTTAGTTAGTTGTTGTTATTAGATGAACTTTAAAAAATATTAAATACTTTATTACTATTAATATAACAAACTCAAACAAAAAATACATTCTTAATAATAATAATAATAATATTTTTTTTTGTGTTAGGGTGTTTAGTTAGTTGTTATTATTAGATGAACTATCTTCATATTACCGGGTTTAATGCCCCGTTCACACCTCAGCGGTTTTGTAAGCTTGAAGCTCCAAAATGCTGAAGGGAGGGCAAAAAAAAAATAAAAAAATAAAAAATCAATTATTCTCTATGGAGACGGTTCACATCTCCACTCCCAAAACGCCTGAAGCCAAACAAATTCTGGAGCTTTTTTCTGTGGCTCGAATCTGGCAGATTTGGGCGTTTTTGGCGCGTTTGTATTCCCATAGAAATGAATGTAAACACATTTTTTTTTTTTTTTTTTTTGCACATTTCTGTGCGATTTTCTGTTCAAAGGAAAGTCGAAAATGAAATAGTAATAATATATATGAACAAATAAATGTAAAATAAATACACAAATAACTATAAAAATCATAAATTAGTAAAATAAATGAATAGTATGTAATAATACATTAATAAAACATGATTAACCTCTAACCTTAAAAAATATGAAATACTTTATTACTATTAATATAACAATAAACTCAAACAAAAAATACATTCTTAATAATGATAATAATTTTTTTTTATGTTAGTTGTTATTATTAGATGAACTATCTTCATATTACCGGGTTTAATGCCCCATTCACACCTCAGCGGTTTTGTAAGCTTGAAGCTCCAAAACGCTGGGGGGGGGGGGAGAATCAATTATTCTCTATGGAGACGGTTCACATCTCCACTCCCAAAACGCCTGAAGCCAAACAAATTCTGGAGCTTTTTTTCTGTGGCTCGAATCTGGCAGATTTGGGCATTTCTGTTTGTATTCACATAGAAATGAATGTAAACGCGCGTTTTTTTTTTTTTTTTTTTTTTTTTTAACGTTTCTGCGCGATTTTCTGCTCAAATGAAAAAAAAATAAAAATATTAAATTGTAATAATATATAAACAAATAAATGTAACATTAATACACAAATAAAAATCATCATAAATGAGTAAAATAAATGAATAGTATGCAATAATATATTAATAAAAAAAAGAATAACCTCTAACCTTAAAAAAAAATTAAATACATTATTATTATTATTATTATAACACCCAAACTTTTTTTGCACGTTTCTGCGCGATTTTCTGCTCAAATGAAAAAAAAAAAGCCAAAAATTAAATAGTAATAATATATGAACAAATAAAAGTAACATTAATACACAAATAAAAAATCATCATAAATGAGTAAAATAAATGAATAATATGTAATAATATATTAATAAAAAAAAGAATAACCTCTAACCTTAAAAAAAAAATGTAATTTATTATAATAATAATAATAACACCCAAACTTTTTTTGCACGTTTCTGCGCGATTTTCTGCTCAAATGAAAAAAAAAAAAAGCCAAAAATTAAATAGTAATAATATATAAACAAATAAAAGTAATATTAATACACAAATAAAAAATCATCATAAATGAGTAAAATAAATGAATAATATATTAATAAAAAAAAGAATAACCTCTAAACGTAAAAAAAAATGTAATACATTATTATTATTATTATTATTATTAATAATATAACACCCAAACTCAAACAAAAAATATTTTTTGTGTCTTAGGGTGTTTAGTTATTATTAGATGAACTATCGTCATATTACTGGGTTTAGTAACTATTTTATTTCCTTTTCTATTTGGGGGGGGGAGGGGAGGGGTCTCATATCCTCTTGGTACTGCTCTTGACTTTGGCATCCTGGTAATAGAGGGGGGGGGGGGGTGTCTTATAATTGTAGGGGGCGGTATAACACCACGATCTCTGAATTTCCATGTCTGTCAATGAACTCCAAGAAATGTAATTTTACAGTAAATAAAAATACCCCTCCCCCACAAAATAAATGTTGTTGGCTTATTGCTGACTAATGGAATGATGTTTGTGACTCCGGACTGACGCCGTTTTATTTTGTGTCCGCAGAGGACGATTGGAAAGCCATCAACGGTGGTCAGAGCACACACCGGGAAGCCAACGGGGTTGGGAACGCCACGGATAAGAACCCGAGTGGCGGCGGCGGTGGCGGACCCGAGCGCTTGTTCCCGTGTACTCAGTGTGAGAAGACCTTCCTGCACAGTCAGGACCTGGTGAGACATCAGCGCAGCCACCTCGGAGAGCGACCCTACGTGTGCAACCAGTGCGGCAAGTGCTTCCGGCGCAACACCTCGCTGCTCATCCACGAACGCATTCACACCGGGGAGCGTCCGTACCAGTGCGCCCAGTGCGGGAAGAGCTTCGTACAGCGCCAGCACCTCACCACCCACCTGAAGACCCACACCGGGGAGAAGCCCTTCCCGTGTACGCTCTGCGGGAAGAGCTACCGCTGGAGGTCCGAGCTGCTCAAACACCAGAGGGTGCACAGTGCTGGAGAGGTAAAGGGGTCTAAACTCCTATGGCTACATTACATGTGACTGACTAGCTGTGTAATGCCCCGCCCCCCCAATGTTGGTGCTCCGTCAAATTAGGAGACTCGTCAAAACTTGTAACGGAAGTGACGTTCCGTCACTGCCATCTTGGTACACCCAGCACTCAGCTGCAGTAAGCTTACAGTCTGAAGTCACCAAGCGGACATCTTGTTACACCCACCTGTGTTTTTGTTTTGCATTTCACACTTATGTTTACCAGTACACTCGGCTTAGATCATAAAATACAGGATTTAGAAGTCGGCGACGCTGTTGTGATGTTGTATTTTAAAAGCGGAGGTGTTCTGTCAGATTAGCAAACCGGTGAGATCAAGCGGGCCTTGCCGCCGCTTTTAAAATTCAACATCAAAACAGTCAGACAGACTTCTAAATACTGTATTCGATGATAAGCGGAGTTTAGTGGTAAAAATAAATGTGAAATTCAAGATTTCGGTGGGTGTAACAAGATGTCCGCTTGGCGACTTCAGACTGTAGGCTTAGTGCGGCTTGGGTGAACCAAGATGGCCGTGACGGAATGGAAAAATGCAGCTTTTTGTTGAAATTACTGGAAGTGGTCGCACTGTTGTGAATTTGGGGGAGGTGAGGTGGGGGAGGGGGGGTTGAATGACTCAGTATAGTGACATTATTGTGGTTTTAGGCTCCGGTGTCGTTTGATGACGTGGCGGTGTGCTTCTCCGAAGAGTGGAAGGATCTGGAGGAATGGCAAAAGGAGCTGTACCGGAATATGCTTAAGGACAGCGCCGACTCCCTCATATCACTGGGTAAGGCCCCTTTTCACACTTGTTTCTCCCCCAAGGTAATACATAAAACCTGGCCTGTTAGTGATGATGACCACTGCTGTAGAGAATAAAATGGCGGTCATGGCAATACTTTATCACACCGTAGTTGCGCAGCGGTCTAAAAAGCGCAATTTTTTTGGGGGGGAAAAATACTTTTTTTTTTTTTTTTTAATAAAAAAATAAGACAGCAGTAAAGTTAGGCCAATTTGTTTCTATATTGTGAAAGATAATGTTACTCCGAGTAAATTGATACCCAACATGTCATGCTTCAAAACCGCGCCCGCTCGTGGAGTGGCGACAAACTGTCACTTAAAAAAAAAAATCTCCATTGGCGAATGTTTAAACATTTCTACAGGTCTAGTGCTAGAATTATTGCTCTCGCTCTAACGATCGCGGCGATACCTCACATGTGTGGTTTGACCACCGTTTTCAAATGCGGGCGCTTCTGCGCGTGAGCTCGGCGGGACGGGGTGCTTTATCCACTTAAGGACCGCCTCCCGCCGATGTACGTCGGCAGAATGGCACGGCTGGGCACAAGCACGTACAGGTACGTTGCCCTTAAAGTGCCCAGGCTTGGGTTGTGGGGGCGGCGCACTCGCGACCCGTTCCTGAGCTCCGGGACCCGCGGCCCCCGATCGCCGCCGGTGTCCCGCGATCGGGTCACAGAGCTGAAGAACAAACCTCTCCTCGTTCTTCCTGCTGAGCCTGCCACTGATCGTCTCTTCCCTGTTATAGGGAAAGACGATCAGTGATGTCGGACGGCAAGCCACGCCCCCCCCCTATAGTTAAAAAACACACACACACACACATACTTAACCCCTACACTGCCCCCTAGTGGTTAACTCCTTCACTGCCAGTGACATTTTTACAGTAATCAGTGCATTTTTAATCGCACTGATTGCTGTATTAATGACAGTGGTCCCAGAAATGTGTCAAAATTGTCCGATGTGTCCTCCGTAATGTCGCAGTCACAATAAAAATCGCTGATCGCCGCCATTACTAGTAAAAAAATAAAAAATTTATAAAAATGCCATAAAACTATCCCCTATTTTGTAAATGCTATAACTTTTGGGCAAACCAATATACGCTTATTGTGATTTATTTGTATTTATTTTTTTACCAAAAATATGTAGAAGAATACGTATCGGCCTAAACTGAGGGGAAAAAAAGTTTATATATTTTTTGGGGATATTTATTAAAGAAAAATGTAAAAAAAAATGCTTTTTTTTTATTTTTTCAAAATTGTCGCTCTTTTTTTTTTTTTTTTTTTGTTTATAGCGCAAAAAATAAAAACCGCAGAGGTGATCAAATACCACCAAAAGAAAGCTCTATTTGTGGGAAAAAAAGGACGTCCATTTTGTTTGGGAGCCACGTCGCACGACCGCGCAATTGTCAGTTAAAGCAACGCAGTGCAGGAATTAGCAAAAAAGGGGCCTGGTCCTTTTTAGCTGGAAAATGGTCCGGGGCTTAAGTGGTTAAAATATATATACATACACACACATATATATATATAATTATTTTTTTTTTATTGCATTTTTGTCCAAATATGAGATCTGAGGACTTTTTGACCCCCCGGATCTCATATATATAAGAGGACCTGTCATGCTTTTTTTTTTTCTATTACAAGGGATGTTTACATTCCTTGTAATAGGAATAAAAGTGATCCAATTTTTTTTTTTTTTTTTAAGTGTAAAAATAAATAAAATCAAGTAAAATAAATAAGAAAAAACTAAAAATTTTTAAAACGCCTCGTCCTGACGAGCTTGCGCTCAGAAGCGAACACATACGTGAGTAGCGCCCGCATATGAAAACGGCGGTCAAACCACACGTGTGAGGTATCGCCGCGATCGGTATAGAGCGAGCAATAATTCTAGCCCTAGACCACCTCTGTAGAATTTTTTTTAAATGTCGCTTATGGAGATTTTTGAGGGTAAAAGTTTGACGCTATTCCACGAGCGGGGCACAGTTTTGAAGCGTGACATGTCCGGGTATCAATTTACTCGGCGTAACATTATCTTTCACAATATAAAAAAAAAAAAAAATTAGGCTAATTTTACGGTTGTCATTTTTTTTATTCAAAAAAGTGAATTTTTTCCAAAAAAAGTGCGCTTGTAAGACCACTTCTGCAAATACGGTGCGAAAAAAAGTATTGCAATGGCCGCCATTTTATTCTCTAGGGTGTTAGAAACCCCAAACATTATATTTTTTTTTTTTCTAAGTAATTTTCTAGCAAAAAAAAACATTTTAAACATGTAAAAGCCAAATCTGAAAAAGAGGCTCGGTCCTTAAAGTGGAGGTCCACCTTAAAGTGGATCTTCCGCTCATCGGAACCCTCCCCCCCTCCGGCGCCACAATTGGCACCTTTCAGGGGGGAGGGGGGGTGCAGATACCTGTACAGTACAGGTATCTGCACCCACTTCCGGGATAGCTCTCTGCGGAAAGGGGCGTAGATTACGCCCCTTTCCGCAAGTGCCCCGCTGCCTGCTGGGAAACACACGGATCCCAGAGGCAGCGGGGAGCGTCCTTATTGCGCAGCGCGACTCGCGCATGCGCAGTAGGGAACCGGGAAATGAAGCCGAAAGGCTCCGCTTCCTGATTCCCATACCCAAGATGGCGGCGGCGGCAGCACCCGAGAGACGATCCACAGATCGGCTTCGGGTGACATCGCGGGCGCGCTGGACAGGTAAGTGTCACTATTTTAAAAGTCAGCAGCTGCAGTATTTGTAGCTGCTGGCTTTTAAAAAAAAAAAAAAAACGCGGAGTCCCGGCGGACTCCCGCTTTAAAGTGGTGTTGCCCCCCAAAAAATAAAAAATAGTTTAAAATTCTTTAAAAAAATAAATAATAATTAATAATTTTTTTACTCACCTCTAAATACCTGTTGCTAGGGTGTCCCTCGTAGTCTGCCTTCTTCCTTGCCCGGGCTGGTGACATCACTTCCCCTCGCGCCGCACAGTCACCTGGAACCCGTCACGTGTCCCAGGTGACTGTGCGGCGTATGACGGCATGCGCAGTGGGTGCCCGGCTGTGTGCCCACAGCAAGAATGACGGCGCCGCGTGTGGAGCGGGGAACGAGGGGGGGGGCTTCGCTCCCCCGCATCGCTGGACCCTGGGACAGGTAAGTGTCTGATTATTAAAAGTCAGCAGCTGCAGTATTTGTAGCTGCTGACTTTTAATTATTTTTTTTTTTTTTAGGGGGCACCCCGCTTTAAGTGGTTAAAAAAAAAAAATCGAATCGTGAATCGATTTTTTTTTTTTTTTTTAAATCGCCCAGCTCTAATGGCAGGACCTCTTTAATGTGAGATCTGGGGGGGGGGGGGGGGGGGGCAAAAAGGCCTCACATCTCATATTTACACTAAAAATGCAATTAAACAAATAAAATAAATGTCTTTTTGAAAAAAAATAAAAAAGTGAAAGTAACGTTTGATGTCGCTTCCGTCATCCAATGGTATGGAGCCGAATGGGGGCCATCTTTCCCTCGCTCAGCATCCATTCTCACAGGGGAGAGGACCGGGTCGTCTCCGCCGCTACCGACGGCTCCGGTAAGCGGTGGAGGCGACCTGTAGCGAATAAGTGATCTTGCGGCGAATCCGTCGCAGAGACCACTTTGAACGGAAAGCCAGCCACCCGCCGTTTAAAAGGATGCCGGGGGTTATGGCAGCCATCTGCTACCATGACAGCGGTATTCCGCGTATAACGACGGCGGCTGGTCGTTACGTGGTTATGATGACTGTAGATGGGTCTGGATTTAAATTTCTGAGTATCTGATTGTGTTTCTTCTTTATACCCAGCAGGTGAAGTGTGGATTAATAAGAACGGGAAGGAAATGGCCCCGGAGAGGCCCCCCGGAGAGCTGGCGGTTTCCATGGATTCGAAGGATCACATCCCTCTTAGCGGCGAGTTGAATCACGCCGGTGACTTCGCGGGGCAGAGCGCCCAGGGGGCGGAGCCTCACACCTCCACCGACCCTCTCCGCGGCTTCCGGCACAGCCTGCCCTTCCTGGACCATCGCAGAGCCCCCCGGGAGAAGCTCTTCTCCTGCAACGAGTGCGAGAAGCGGTTCGCGCGAAGCTCGGACTTGCTGAAGCATCAGCGCAGCCACCAGGCCGGCGAGAAGCCCAACCTGTGCAACGAGTGCGGCAAAGTCTTCCGTCGCCGGACGGCCTTAATCATCCACAAGCGCATTCACACGGGGGAGCGGCCTTACAAGTGCAAACAGTGCGGCAAGTGCTTTGTTCAGCGGCAGCACCTCACCACCCACGTCAAGACGCACACGGGGGAGCGGCCTTACCCGTGCAACGAGTGCGGCAAGAGTTACCGCTGGAGGTCCGAGCTCCTCAAACACCAGAAGGTCCACGGTGACGTGCTGGGGCCGTCGGTGGTGTATACGCAAGGATGAGGTGTGACGCGTTGATGTGAAGGGAGATGGACCCATAGTGGGAGACAGCTGAGGCGTCTGCGTGTTGTGCTCACACACGGCTATAAGAGCGCAGGGCCCCGGCCCCCCGGACACGGCATGGGCACTTCAGTGGGAAGACCGGTCACCTCAGTCTGACCACTTCTGGTCAGGGTTGGTCTCTAGGCCCCATTTTAATTGCTATTACTTGAGCGAACTAACGGGCAGACCGCACATCGACCATCCCAGGAGCTATTCTTCTAGGGGAACACAAGCTTAAATACACAGACCGTAGCGCATCAAGTGTGTTCATGGCAGATGACGGGCTATGGGTTGTGTTTGGGGTTTGGCGTGAGGACAATCTCTTATGTTTTGCAGATCCTTCAGATGATTGGCTTCTCTTGCCACATCCTGACTGTGTACTGGCTTCGGGTAATGGGCAGATGATATCGGTGTCAACAGTGACGACATTGTGATCCATGAGCCTGTGCTGGGGATGACGTGAGCAACACCCCAAGAAGGAAGCTCTCGCTGCCCTTGGAGTGTACCCAGTGTGTGAGCAGCACTGAGAAGGAAGCTTTCGCTGCCCTTGGAGTGTACCCAGTGCAACACTGAGAAGGAAGCTTTCGCTGCCACTGGAGTGTACCCAGTGTGTGAGCAGCACTGAGAAGGAAGCTCTCGTTGCCCCTGGAGTGTACCCAGTGTGTGAGCAGCACTGAAAAGGAAGCTTTCCCTGCCCCTGGAGTGTACCCAGTGCAACACTGAGAAGGAAGCTTTCGCTGCCCTTGAAGTGTGCACATTGTGTGAGCAACACTGAGAAGGAAGCTTTCGCTGCCCCTGGAGTGTACCCAGTGTGTGAGCAACACTTAGAAGGAAGCTTTCGCCGCCACTGGAGTGTACCCAGTGTAACACTGAGAAGGAAGATCTCGCTGCCCTTGGAGTGTACCCAGTGTGTGAGCAGCACTAAGAAGGAAGCTTTCGCTGCCACTGGAGTGTACCCAGTGTAACACTGAGAAGGAAGATCTCGCTGCCCCTGGAGTGTACCTAGTGTAACACTGAGAAGGAAGATCTCGCTGCCCCTGGAGTGTACCCAGTGTAACACTGAGAAGGAAGATCTCGCCGCCCCTGGAGTGTACCCAGTGCAACACTGAGAAGCAAGCTTTCGCCGCCACTGGAGTGTACCCAGTGCAACACTGAGAAGCAAGCTTTCGCCGCCACTGGAGTGTACCCAGTGCAACACTGAGAAGGAAGATCTCGCTGCCCCTGGAGTGTACCCAGTGTACCACTGAGAAGCAAGCTTTCGCCGCCACTGGAGTGTACCCAGTGCAACACTGAGAAGGAAGATCTCGCTGCCCTTGGTGTGTACCCAGTGTGTGAGCAACACTGAGAAGGAAGCTTTCACTGCCCCTGGAGTGTACCCAGTGCAACAATGAGAAGAAAGCTCTCGCTGCCCCTGGAGTGTACCCAATGCAACACTGAGAAGGAAGCTCTCGCTGCCCTTGAAGTGTACCCAGTGCAACACTGAGAAGGAAGCTCTCGCTGCCCCTGGAGTGTACCCAGTGTGTGAGCAACACTCTGAGAAGGAATCCCTCGCTGCCCCTGGAATGGACCCACACTTCTCTGGCCTCTGATGACGAGGTGCCCCATATCTGGCCCATTTTATGCATTCAGACTGCTGCTCCAGACTTCTCCCTGGGTCTGCACTTTGGGCGTCTGATGGACCCTTCTGTTATCCTGCATTGGTGCTGTTACCCCCCCCTCCCCCTCCCCCTCCCTGTGATAAGACTCTAAGCCACCACCCTACAGATAATGTGTTTCCCGGGCAAACCAGTGCTCTGGCTTGTGAATTGGCAGGACGTGTCCACCTGTCTGTCAGGTGCAATATGAGGTCACCCACCACGGTGTGATCCACAGATTCTTCCCCCCCAATAGCCTGTTGTGCGTGTCTATCTCCATAGAGAGATTCGGGGTATGTGTATAGGGGGCGCTAGATCTCAAATGACTGATGTCCAGTGCTAGTGTCTTGTCTCCTTCATCAAGCTGGATCACTTCGAGTGAAGCTGTCCCCATACACCCAGCCACCCCCCAATACAAGAAGGGGGTTCTGGAATGAAGGCAGATGTGTAGAAGGGTGTCACATCAGTGGTAATTGGGTCCTCATCTTTTATTGAATAAACAATAGAGTAAATGCACACACGTGTTTCAGGAGCTGCCCCCTTCATCAGGGCTTAAGTATTAAACTTCAACAATGTCTGCGGGTGCCTGGTGAATAAAACATCCAACCACCGCACACCAGCTTAGCCCGAGTCTGTAGTAACAAACTGCTTCAGCCCGGCTCCATCCAGTTTGTATGCTCCTCCCGACGCGTTTCGTCCTCCATGACTAAGTCCTGTGCGAGGGGCAAAATTCATGGGACGGACGTAGCCTGGATGGAGTCGGGCTGAAGCCGTTCATTAATACAGACACTGGTTGGATGTTTTTTCACTGGAAATTGCAGAGAACTGGGATGAGTTCTCTCTTCTTTCCGCCTAAACCCAAATAGGAGTCATTGGATGCACATCTTTTTTTTATTTTGCATTTAATAGTTGCTATTATTAAAGGAGACAAGTTACACAAGTTATTAGGACCCTGTGCCCGCCCTGTGCCCGCCCTTTGCGTTTCCCTCGAGGGGGGCTGAAAATACTAATCTGTGTTTCACAATTGTCCTGTTATAGCAATGGTGTGTAATATGTCCCTGTATCCAACAACTCCTATAGCATGTTCACAGCCTGTACAGTCTCCTGTATCATGTTCAGTCTCTGACCATCTCTTGTATCATGTCTGCAGTCTCTGACCATCTCCTGTATCATGTCTGCAGTCTCTGACCATCTCCTGTATCATGTCTGCAGTCTCTGACCATCTCCTGTATCATGTCTGCAGTCTCTGACCATCTCTTGTATCATGTTCAGTCTCTGACCATCTCCTGTATCATGTCTGCAGTCTCTGACCATCTCTTGTATCATGTTCAGTCTCTGACCATCTCCTGTATCATGTTCAGTCTCTGACCATCTCCTGTATCCTGTCTGCAGTCTCTGACCATCTCTTGTATCATGTCTGCAGTCTCTGACCATCTCTTGTATCATGTCTGCAGTCTCTGACCATCTCTTGTATCATGTCTGCAGTCTCTGACCATCTCTTGTATCATGTCTGCAGTCTCTGACCGTCTCTTGGGTCCTGTCTGCAGTCTCTAACCATCTCTTGTATCCCATTCGCAGTCCCTGACCATCTCTTGTATCCCGTTCGCAGTCTCTGACCATCTCTTGTATCCCATTCGCAGTCCCTGACCGTCTCTTGTATCATGTTCGCAGTCCCTGACCGTCTCTTGTGTCCCGTTCGCAGTCCCTGACCGTCTCTTGTATCCCGTTCGCAGTCCCTGACCGTCTCTTGTATCCCGTTCGCAGTCCCTGACAGTCTCTTGTATCCCGTTCGCAGTCCCTGACAGTCTCTTGTATCCCGTTCGCAGTCCCTGACAGTCTCTTGTATCCCGTTCGCAGTCCCTGACAGTCTCTTGCGTCCCGTTTGCAGTCCCTGACCGTCTCTTGCGTCCCGTTCGCAGTCCCTGACCGTCTCTTGCGTCCCGTTCGCAGTCCCTGACCGTCTCTTGCGTCCCGTTCGCAGTCCCTGACCGTCTCTTGTGTCCCGTTCGCAGTCCCTGACCGTCTCTTGTGTCCCGTTCGCAGTCCCTGACCGTCTCTTGTGTCCCGTTCGCAGTCCCTGACCGTCTCTTGTGTCCCGTTCGCAGTCCCTGACCGTCTCTTGTGTCCCGTTCGCAGTCCCTGACCGTCTCTTGTGTCCCGTTCGCAGTCCCTGACCGTCTCTTGCGTCCCGTTCGCAGTCCCTGACCGTCTCTTGCGTCCCGTTCGCAGTCCCTGACCGTCTCTTGTGTCCCGTTCGCAGTCCCTGACCGT
The DNA here is from genome assembly GCF_037356315.1 of Lithobates pipiens. Taxonomy (NCBI): domain Eukaryota; kingdom Metazoa; phylum Chordata; class Amphibia; order Anura; family Ranidae; genus Lithobates; species Lithobates pipiens. The sequence continues at coordinate 1,180,757 of NW_027507917.1, forward strand.
CTCTTGCGTCCCGTTCGCAGTCCCTGACCGTCTCTTGCGTCCCGTTCGCAGTCCCTGACCGTCTCTTGCGTCCCGTTCGCAGTCCCTGACCGTCTCTTGCGTCCCGTTCGCAGTCCCTGACCGTCTCTTGCGTCCCGTTCGCAGTCCCTGACCGTCTCTTGTGTCCCGTTCGCAGTCCCTGACCGTCTCTTGTGTCCCGTTCGCAGTCCCTGACCGTCTCTTGCGTCCCGTTCGCAGTCCCTGACCGTCTCTTGCGTCCCGTTCGCAGTCCCTGACCGTCTCTTGCGTCCCGTTCGCAGTCCCTGACCGTCTCTTGCGTCCCGTTCGCAGTCCCTGACCGTCTCTTGCGTCCCGTTCGCAGTCCCTGACCGTCTCTTGTGTCCCGTTCGCAGTCCCTGACCGTCTCTTGCGTCCCGTTCGCAGTCCCTGACCTTCTCTTGCGTCCCGTTCGCAGTCCCTGACCTTCTCTTGCGTCCCGTTCGCAGTCCCTGACCGTCTCTTGCGTCCCGTTCGCAGTCCCTGACCGTCTCTTGCGTCCCGTTCGCAGTCCCTGACCGTCTCTTCCCCACAACTGCCAGGAAACCAGGTAGGTCCACCCTCTGTGGGCACCCGTGGAAGGAAGATCCCGTGGGCCCTGTAGTGAAATGTGCAAATATAGTTGGGACTCGGTGATTAAATGTTTTTGGGTTACGGCAATTGTTGAAGTTGTATAATAGATCAAGCTCTGATGAAGGGAGGTGTGTATGAACTCCTGAAACGCGTTGACTCGTTCTATCGACGATCCCCATAAAGGTCTGCGGTGGACTCGGTCACCATTGGTGGTCTGCCCTTACAGTATATCTATTTCCAGGGAGAGGCTGCAACCTGTAATCACCTGTACTGACCCCCTGGGATAACATTTGTAGATAGTTTTTATTACCTTTTTATCTCAGTTGTTTTTTAAGGTTTCTAATCGTGTCCATCAAGGTCAATCTAAAGCTGGGTTCCTCCAGAGGTTGTAGGGGTTCCTTGATGAGTTCCCATTGATCTTTTTAGCTCTTTCTAAGGTGGGAATTCTTCCCAATGACCACAAGTGTGAGGAACTCCCACTGACCATCACACTGATGTGTCACGAGTTGTAGATATAGTAAGTATTAGGCCGCGGTTCCCCGTTATTATGACGCCGGGTATTTATATAGCCGCACGTTTTTTTTTTGCAGTCCTTGACATACCTTTTACATTCACATTAGTCCCTGCCCTCGAGGAGCTTGCAATCCAAGACCCTGGTGCCCAACCTGCAGCCCCGAAGGTCACATGTGGCCCCAGGGGCGGACTGACAACTCATGGGCCCCCCCCCCCCGGGCAATTGGAGATTATGGGGCCCCCCCAGGCAATCCGAGATTATGGGGCCACACAGTACACACACACAGTACACACACACACAGCACACACACACACACACAGTACACACACAGTACACACACACACAGTACACACACACACAGTACACACACACACAGTACACACACACAGTACACATAGTACACACACACACAGTACACACACACACACAGTACACACACACAGTACACACACACACAGTACACACACACACAGTACACACACACACAGTACACACACACAGTACACATAGTACACACACACACAGTACACACACACAGTACACACACACACAGTACACACACACACAGTACACACACACACAGTACACACACACACAGTACACACACACACAGTACACACACACACACAGTACACACACACACACAGTACACACACACAGTACACACACACAGTACACACACACACAGTACACACACACACAGTACACACACACACAGTACACGTACACACACACGTACACGTACACACACACGTACACGTACACACACACGTACACACACACACACACGTACACACACACACACGTGCACACACACACACAGCACACACAGCACACACACACACAGCACACACAGCACACACACACACAGTACACACACACAGTACACACACACAGTGTATACACACACACACACAGTACATACACACACACACAGTACATACACACACACACAGTACATACACACACACACAGTACACACACAGTACACACACAGTACACACACAGTACACACACACACACACAGTACACACACACAGTACACACATGGTACACAGTACACACATACATGTACACACAGTATACACAGACATGTTTCTATTGGCTGAGAAGGTACTGGAGAGGCGGGGCAGCTATAATCTCAGTATTTTTAGACCAATAGGATGTCGGTAAGGGACATTTCAGAGACAAATGTGAAAAAAAAAAAACACAGATTTTTACATACTGTCCCTGGTTTTACTGAGGCTGGAAACCTTGATGGGGCCCCCTGGTGCCCCAGGGCCCTCGTGCAGTGCCTGAGTGGCTGAATGGTCAGTCTGCTCCTGTGTGGCCCTTTTTGGTATGTGATGTGCAGGCCCCCGGACCATCTGTAGCATCTTCCCCAGTTTTCACCCTCTGACCCTCATCTCCTCTGATAGGCTGGGTTCACACTGCTGCGATGCGGGGAAACGCTGCAAATCCACTGCGGGGTTCCCGCATCGCATTGCCTCCCGGGCGGCAGTTCACACTGCCCTATGCCAACTGCTGGGAGTGTCAGTGAAAAGTTAACGACCCCTCCAAATCAGTCCGCATATCGCAGTGCGATCTGCAAACTCGGACAGGAATCGGAATCGCATGGTGTGAACACCCAATGCGATCCGATTCTGCTGCGGACCAAAAAAAAAAAGGGGGTCCTGTACGAATTTGGGCCGGATGCGATCACATCGCACAAGAGATCGGATGTGATTTGCACTGCGGAAACTCAATATCGATGTCCATGGTTTTTGGAGAAGCCCACTAAGCTGATATAGGTGTGAAGGTCAGGTGTCTATATCATCTTGGACTTATCCATAATGGGTGGTAACCAGGGCCAGGACCACAAAGCTGGCCCTGTACAGCGATTTATTCTCGGTCCACGTCCCGCGTCTCAGTGGGTGGTAAATGCAGATTGCAGCCTCTCCGGTTTGTCAGGTACACAGCAACATTTCTCAACTCCGGTCCCCGAGTTACCCCCCCCCCCGACAGGTCGTGCTTTCAGGATTTCCCTCAGATTAAACGACTGGTGGTCATCATTAAGGCAGTGAAACTGATTAGAATAATTGGAAAGCCTGAAAACATGACCTGTTGACCATTGGTATACAGCATATGTCCTATCACACAGGGGGGGGAAGGATTGTCATGTCCTACTAATAATTATGAACAAATGCCCCCTCTGCCTACCCCGATCTCACCCCCATTTTAAAGGACCTTCGAAATTTTACCAACATCTAAATGGAAGTCGTCTTTGTCCTGTCTGTGAATTGTCTGTAAACTGATCTGTGCTGCACTGGTGGTCCCGGCTTTTATTTCATGCGTGTCTGTATGAAGAGTCCTCTGACTGATGTATGATGAACGTTGGACACTTGGTGGCTGCTGTGGCGTCCGGTAACCTGTAGTGATCCTGACATATTAAACCTTAAGGCTGGGTTCACACTGCTGCGGCTACAAGAACCGGATGTGATTCGCACCGCACTGCAGTGCAAATCACCTCCGATCTCTGTGTGATGCGAGTTCAGCCATACAGATAGTATACAGATAGTATTGGCTGAATTCGCATCGCACCCGCCCCGAACTCGCACAGGACCCTTTTTTTGGTCCGCAGCAGAATCGGATCGCATGTGGGTGTTCACACCATGCGATCCGATTCCTGTCCGAGTTTGCAGATCGCACTGCGATATGCGAACTGATCTGGGGGTGTCATTAACGTTTCACTGACACTCCCAGCAGTTCGCGTAGGGCAGTGTGAACTGCCGCCGGGAGGCATGCGATGCGGGAACCCGCCGCAGATTTGCGGCGTTCCCGCATCGCTGCAATGTGAACCTAGCCTAAGATTCGTTTTATTACACGAGGGTTCGATCACATGAGCTTCAGTCTCTTAAGAGCATTTGACAGGCGGCGAGGAGGCATTGTACAGCCTGCTGTGACCCTTTTGACCGCCGCACTATCATGCTGCAACTACGTGCAGAGAGCGCCCACATTCACTACAGCCGGGGGGGTGAAAGTGCAGCTCAACCTCAGGGTTTTTACTACTCCGCCAACTTCGTGTGAATGAGGCCCGACGAGTGAACTGCATGATGGTGACTGCTATCTTTGTTAACCCCAACCTGCCCTTTAGGCGACCTCCTAATTGTGTTGAATGACTGGCGCAGCGGTCACATGATCAACAGCGCACCCTGCTGGTCCCTTATCATAAACGGTGAGCGGGAGCTGTTGGTCACTGTGCAGGGAGCTCACTCTCAACACGGAACCCCCCCCCTGGACGCATGTGGCAGTCGGTTACCCGTGTGGGTTCACACAGGTGCGATGCGGGGAAACTGCATGTGACTCGGACAGGAATCGCACCGCATTCCTGTTCAAATCACATGCGGGTCTTTTGCAGTGCTATTTCAGCCCATTCATTTTGTATAGGCTCAGACTGCACCGCACACGAAAATGGTGCCGGTCTTGTGTCGGATAGTGTCCCCCGTCGGATAGTGTCCTCCCTGTACTGCGCTTGCGCAGTACGGAGAACAAGGAGACGCCGAAGGTCTCCGAAGATGAACGGCGCCTGCGCACTGAGTCCAGGTTGAAACCCCATCATCCAAGCGGACACAGAGCTAGAATAAAAATTACAGCGCGCAGCAAGGCCGCGCCCGGAGCGTGGCGAGTGAAGCGAGCCCGCGCCCGAAGCATGGCGACTGAAGCGAGCCCGCGCCCGAAGCGTGGCGACTGAAGCGAGCCCGCGCCCGAAGCGTGGCGACTGAAGCGAGCCCGCGCCCGGAGCGTGGCGAGTGAAGCGAGCCCGCGCCCGGAGCGTGGCGAGTGAAGCGAGGGGCCCTGATACTAAGTGCTACCGTATGTCTACTTGCATGGTGGGGCTTTAACCTGGACTCAGTGCAGAAGGTACTAGCAACTGCGCAGGCGCCATTCATCTTCGGAGACTTTCGGAGTCTCCTTGTACTGCGCTGCGCCTGCGCAGTACGGGGCAGACACTATCCGATGGGGTGGGGGGGGGGGGGGGGCGCTTTTTGGCAGAACACCGGCGTATGGGTGTTCGCACCCATGCAATCCGATTCCGACATTCACACTGCATTTCTGTAACCCCTTTTGGGGTGTGGTTCATTTAAGATGGGCACCTGTAGCAGATCGCATGAACGTGGTGCAGGAAACGTGAAGAATTCACTGCGCCCCCCACCCCCCCCCCCCCCTTCACATATATATGTGACCCCCAAGGCTTGTGCTGCTTTCACATTGCAGTTCGGGTGCAGCACATTGTACCCATAGTTTCCCGTAAACACGTCCTGCAATTTTTGGTGCGTTTTCTGAAAGCGCAGCAAGGATTGCTGCCCTTTCTAGAAAATGCCCCAAAAACACCGGGCATAATGGAAATCTATGCGAAACCGACGAGTACGCTGCGCGGCACCCCACACTGCGGCGCGGCAGAGCGAAAAGCCTTTTTAAGACCCATTTGCATTATTGCTGCATTAAAGCGGGGGCCCAACTCAAACAAAAACAAAAAATATTAAAAGCCAGCAGCTACAAATGCTGCAGCTGCTGACTTTTAATAAATGGACACTCACCTGTCCCAGGGTGCCCACGATGTCAGCAGCCAAAGCCAATCAGTCGCTCGGCTATTGGCTGCTGCTGCCGCCGCCATCCTCGGGATGGAATCAGGAAGTGAAGCATTGCAGCTTCACTTCCCGGTTCCCTGGCGCGCATGCGCGAGTTTCGCCGCGCGTCCTAACTGGTCCCCGCTGTGTTCTGGGACCTGCGTGTTTCCCAGAACACAGCGGGGGTGGGGGATGTGAAGGGGCGAGACTCCCGCAGGAGTCTATACCCGGAAGTGGGTGAAGATACCTGTATTATACAGGTATCTGCACCCCCCTCCCCCCTGAAAGGTGACAAATGTGACACTGGAGGGGGGGAGGGTTCTGAAAAAGGGCGGTACCATTTTTGTGTGCACCTCCGCTTTAAATAGTCAGCAAGAGGTTAACTGGAATAAGTGTGCCTCCCTGAAACTAGCTGATTTTTGGATTAAGCTTTGCCAACAATGCAGCATTGTGTTGGTCAGGGGCTATAAAGCATAGAACTTAGACGAGTCAGACTTGGTTCAGAGCGGCACATGGAGGGTCGTCTGCTATTGCAGTTAACAAGCATGCAGGAACAAGTGCATCCGAGTTACCACCTCCTGTGTAATGCCTGGTGAGCCTCAAGAACACGGCACTCAGCCTGGGAAATCTCTGCAAACCTCCATGTACAATCCTCAAAAAATGGAGAAAGGCTGGTGCCATGAAAATCGACTACAAAAAAATCGCTTTATTACTGCAGGTGAACAACAGCCAAAGAAATCCAACGTGTTTCGACCATTAGGCCGTAATCCTGATCAAGGCCTGATGGTCGAAACCTGTTGGATTATTTGACAGTTGTTCACCTGCATTAACTATTGTTATTAAACAGGATTTATATAGCGCCAACAGTTTACGCAGCGCTTTTACAATATAAAAGGGAGACAATACTGTTATAATACAATGAAATACAAAAGGATTAAGAGGGCCCTGCTCAGAAGAGCTTACAATCTAATAGGGTGGGGCACGTGGTACAAAAGGTTGTAACGGGAATGAGCTGATGGAAGTGGTAAAAGATTAGTTTGGAGACATGATAGGCTTTCCTGAAGAGATGAGTTTTCAGGGATTTGCCTGAAGGTAGCCGGACAGGTGGAGGTAGTGAGTTCCAGAGGATGTGAGAGAGTCTGGAGAAATCCTGGAGACGAGCATGGGAGGGGGAGATGAGAGATCTTGAGAGTAGGAGGTTTTGAGAAGAGCGTAGAGGATAGCACCAGCCTTTCTCCTTTTTTTTTTTTTTTTTTTTTCTCTCACAAGCTACTCCATGCAGTCCCAGGTATACATGATCACTCCAGCATTCAAAAAGCATATACAAGCATATGTGTATATATATATATATATATATATATATATATATATATATATATATATATATATATATATATATATAAAAGCATATAAAGGTACTAACTGTAACACTTCACCCAGGCCGTAGAGCTGCCTGCTTAATCATTAAAAATCAAGATCTCGATTCTTTACTCCTCGCGATCTTAACAAAGCATTTTCCCGATTCTATGCAGAGTTCTCCACTCAAGCCCCCAGCTGTCAAAAAATAAATAAAAAAAACAGGCAGTCTGCCAAGTTTCACAACATTCCTCAGCCGCTGAGCTAACTAGAAACATTGTAACGTTTTGGTTCTTTAGATCAAAGGAACGAACTTCGGTCTGTAAATGAGGGAAGTTTATCCATTTAAAGACTAAGGCCGCGTACACACGGGCGGACTGTTCGCCCAACCTTGTCCGCTGAACAGTGTTTGGGCGGACAGTCCGCTCGTGTGTGGGCTTTCAGCGGACAGTTGGACGGACAAAGTCTTTCGGAAATTCCGAAAAACTGTCCGCTGAAACTGTGTTTGAGCGAACAGTCCGCCCGTGTGTGGGCCTGTCCGTTGTACTTTCGAAATGAGCGGACTGTTCCCGCTCGGAAAGTCCGCCCATTTCGAGCGCGTGTACAGGTAGGCGGGGCCCGCGAAGGAGACATCGCGGGCTCCGCCGCCTGGAATGGGCTTAAAGGGGAACCCCAACGCCGAAAAAAATCGGCGTGGGGGTTCCCCCAAAGTCCACACCAGACCCTTGTCCGAGCACGCTACCCGGCCGGCCAGGAAAGGGGGGCGAGCGAGCGCGCCCCCCCTCCTGAGCTGTACCAGGCTGCATGCCCTCAACATGGGGCGCGGCCCCCCCACCCCAAAGCACCTTGTCCCCATGTTGATGAGGACAAGGGCCTCTTCCCGACAACCCTGGCCGTTGGTTGTCGGGGTCTGCGGGCGGGGGGCTTATCGGAATCCGGGAGCCCCCTTTAAGAAGGGGGCCCCCGGATACCGGCCCCCCACCCTATGTGAATGAGTATGGGGTACAATGTACCCCTACCCATTCACCTGTGAAATAAAGTACAAAAAAAAACACAACACAGGGAAAAAATATTTTATTGCACAGCTCCGGGGGTCTTCCGTCTTCGGGGGTCTTCTCGCCGGACTCCTCCGCTATCTGTGTGTAGCTCTTTTACTAGCGGAGGAGTCCGGCTTTCTTCCTCCCCGCCGCCGGCCTCTTCTCCCGACTTCGGGGGTCTTGTCCCCCTCTTCGGTTCTTCTGCCGGGCCACCGCGCCTTCTTGTAGCTCTTTTACAGGCGGTGGCCCGGTCTTCTGTCGCCGCTGCCTTCCGTTCTTCTGTCGCCGCCTTCGGTTCTTCTGCCGGGCCACCGCGCCTTCTTGTAGCTCTTTTACAGGCGGTGGCCCGGTCTTCTGTCGTCGTCGCCGCCGCCGCCTTCCGTTCTTGTTCTTCTTCTTGTTGTTCTTCTTCTTCTCCTGGAGATGTTGACTCGACGAGCTCTCCGGCCGGAATGCCAGAGCCGCGCTGTGCGGTCACTTATATAGTGACAATGGGGCGGTGTCACATGGTATATGTCACATGGGTTGGTCACATGGGAACTATGACATCGTAAGGGGGCGGGGTCACCATGTGACCAACCCATGTGACATATACCATGTGACACCGCCCCATTGTCACTATATAAGTGACCGCACAGCGCGGCTCTGGCATTCCGGCCGGAGAGCTCGTCGAGTCAACATCTCCAGGAGAAGAAGAACAAGAACGGAAGGCGGCGACGACAGCGGCGACAGAAGACCGGGCCACCGCCTGTAAAAGAGCTACAAGAAGGCGCGGTGGCCCGGCAGAAGAACCGAAGGCGGCGACAGAAGAACGGAAGGCAGCGGCGACAGAAGACCGGGCCACCGCCTGTAAAAGAGCTACAAGAAGGCGCGGTGGCCCGGCAGAAGAACCGAAGAGGGGGACAAGACCCCCGAAGTCGGGAGAAGAGGCCGGCGGCGGGGAGGAAGAAAGCCGGACTCCTCCGCTAGTAAAAGAGCTACACACAGATAGCGGAGGAGTCCGGCGAGAAGACCCCCGAAGACGGAAGACCCCCGGAGCTGTGCAATAAAATATTTTTTCCCCTGTGTTGTGTTTTTTTTGTACTTTATTTCACAGGTGAATGGGTAGGGGTACATTGTACCCCATACTCATTCACATAGGGTGGGGGGCCGGTATCCGGGGGCCCCCTTCTTAAAGGGGGCTCCCGGATTCCGATAAGCCCCCCCGCCCGCAGACCCCGACAACCAACGGCCAGGGTTGTCGGGAAGAGGCCCTTGTCCTCATCAACATGGGGACAAGGTGCTTTGGGGTGGGGGGGCTGCGCGGCCCCCCCTTCCCCAAGGCACCCCCCATGTTGAGGGCACGCGGCCTGGTACGGCTCAGGAGGGGGGGCGCGCTCGCTCGGCCCCCTTCCTGGCCGGCCGGGGTAGCGTGCTCGGACAAGGGTCTGGTGTGGACTTTGGGGGAACCCCCACGCCGATTTTTTTCGGCGTTGGGGTTCCCCTTTAAGCCCATTCCAGGCGGCGGAGCCCGCGACGTCTCCTTCGCGGGCCCCGCCTACCTGGAGACGCGCTCGAAATGGGCGGATTTGCCTCCTTACGTGGGCGAGTCCGTTCATTTCAAAAGTTGAGCGAACTGTTTGGCAAACAGTTTGCTGAAACAGTCCGCTCGTGTGTGGGCAAGTCCGCTCATGCAAATTTTGAGCGGACTGTTTGCCGAAACTGTTTGACGAACAAGGTTGGGCAAACAGTCCGCGCGTGTGTACGCGGCCTTAAACTTTCTCCGACACTTGTTGGTTTCAAGTTAAAAATTTTCACTACAAAATGATGTAGAGTCCCCAAACATTTTATATATATATATATATATATATATATATATATATATATATATATATATATATATATATATATATATATATAGTTTTTTTTAGCAGAGACCCTAGAGAATAAAATGGTGGTTGTTGCAATATTTTATGTCACACGGTATTTGTGAAATGGTCTTTCAAATGCTGTTTTTTGGGGGGGAAAAATACACTTTAATGAATTAAAAAAAAAAAAACTAAACAATAAGGTTAGCCCAATTTTTTATTTTTTTTTGGTATACTGTGAAAGATGATATAACGCCACGAAAATCGTGATCTTTATTCTAAGCAAAAAATAAAAATAAACAAAATCGGGATTCTCATTTTTTTTCCAGAATCTTGCAGCTCTACCATGCAGCCAGGGCTGGACTGGGACAGAAATTTGGCCCTGGACTTCATCCAGACCGGCCCACTTACATCAGAGTGTCCCATCAGCGCCCCCTTACATCAGAGTGTCCCATCACCAGCCCCCTTACATCAGAGGGTCCCATCAGCACCCCCTTACATCAGAGGGTCCCATCAGCACCCCCTTACATCAGAATGTCCCATCAGCACCCCCTTACATCAGAGTGTCCCATCACCAGCCCCCTTACATCAGAGTGTCCCATCAGCACCCCTTACATCAGAGTGTCCCATCACCACCCCCTTACATCAGAGTGTCCCATCAGCACCCCTTACATCAGAGTGTCCCATCACCAACCCCCTTACATCAGAGTGTCCCATCACCACCCCCCTTACATCAGAGTGTCCCATCACCAGCCCCCTTACATCAGAGTGTCCCATCAGCACCCCCTTACATCAGAGGGTCCCATCAGCACCCCCTTACATCAGAATGTCCCATCAGCACCCCCTTACATCAGAGTGTCCCATCACCAGCCCCCTTACATCAGTGTCCCATCACCAGCCCCCTTACACCAGAGTGTCCCATCACCAGCCCCCTTACATCAGAGTGTCCCATCAGCACCCCTTACATCAGAGTGTCCCATCACCAGCCCCCTTACATCAGAGTGTCCCATCACCAGCCCACTTACATCAGAGTGTCCCATCACCAGCCCCCTTACATCAGAGTGTCCCATCAGCACCCCTTACATCAGAGTGTCCCATCACCAGCCCCCTTAAATCAGAGTGTCCCATCACCAGCCCACTTACATCAAAGTGTCCCATCACCAGCCCCCTTACATCAGAGGGTCCCATCAGCACCCCCTTTACATCAGCGTGTCCCATCACCAGCCCCCTTACATCAGAGGGTCCCATCAGCACCCCCTTACATCAGAGTGTCCCATCAGCAGCCCCCTTACATCAGAGTGTCCCATCAGCTCCCCCTTACATCAGAGTGTCCCATCACCAGCCCCCTTACACCCGAGTGTCCCATCACCAGCCCCCTTACATCAGAGTGTCCCATCAGCTCCCCCTTACATCAGAGTGTCCCATCACCAGCCCCCTTACATCAGAGTGTCCCATCAGCTCCCCCTTATATCAGAGTGTCCCATCACCAGCCCCCTTACATCAGAGTGTCCCATCAGCTCCCCCTTATATCAGAGTGTCCCATCAGCTCCCCCTTACATCAGAGTGTCCCATCACCAGCCCCCTTACATCAGAGTGTCCCATCACCAGCCCCCTTACATCAGAGTGTCCCATCACCAGCCCCCTTACATCAGAGTGTCCCATCACCAGCCCCCTTACATCAGAGTGTCCCATTACCAGCCCCCTTACATCAGAGTGTCCCATTACCAGCCCCCTTACATCAGAGTGTCCCATTACCAGCCCCCTTACATCAGAGTGGCCCACTGAGCCATCGGCCCACCGGGAAACTCCCGCTAGTCCCAATAGCCAGTACATGCCTGCATGCAGCCCTCCTCAGACTGGGGAATCTTGACAGACTGTAAACACATACATGGGGGGGTGCAAACTCTTGTGCAACTTTCAGGCCCCATTCACACCTGTGGGGGGAGGGGGGGTTGGGTTTAATGTGATTCTGCCTACGATCCCAAAATGTGCTGCAAAACTGATGAATCTCACCATGCTTATTCAGGTGCTGTTCGTTTTTTTTTTAAGTGGCACCTAAACGCGGATGTGTGTGGTGGTGCTGCCTCAATAATCGCGGCGAAGCTTGTCACCCGAAAAAAGAAGCTCCTCCTCCTTTTTTTTTTTGAGCGACGAGCTTCATGCGATTTCGGTTTGCTGCGTTTATTACCATGGTGGAGCTGTACCCGCGTTTTGGGCGCCATTGAAAACGAATGCAAGCGCGGTGCGATGAGTCAAGTTTTGCGGAGCGTTAATATTTTTATTTTTTTCTGAATCGCTTGTTTTGCTTTCGCAAGGGAGTGTAAACGCCGCTTGTGCAAGCGATAGGCAGCGACAGGTCCTCTTTATGGAGAGATCTGCGATCTGTAGGACCCCCCGAATCCCTCCTCTGCACATAAAAGCCTTCACAACTCCAGGATCGCTGTTTTTTTTTTTTTTTAAATGCTTTTGAGTTTTAAAATGGTAAAAGTGGTGCCGTTTGCATCCAGTTAACCCAGAAGTGAGGTCATGGCGTCGCTTCCAGGTCGCCATAGTGGGGGAGCCCATTCATATTCAGTGGGCTGTTCTGGGGCAGCACAGTGGTGTAGTGGTTAGCACTCTCACCTAGCAGTAAGAAGGGTCGCTGGTTCAAATCCCAACCACGACTCTACCTGCCTGGAGTTTGCATGTTCTCCCTGTGCCTGTGTGGGTTTCCTCGGGGTACTCCGGTTTCCTCCCACACTCCAAAGACACGCAGGTAGGTTAATTGGCTTCTGTCCAAAATTGGCCCTAGTATATGAATGGGGACCTTGGATTGTGGCTCCTTGAGGGTAGGGACTGATGTGAGTGTGTAATGTACAGGGATAGGGACAATTGTAGACACTCACTCAGGTTGAACTGGATGGACTGGTGTCTTTATTCAACCTTACTAACTATGAAACTATGATACAACACACGCTAAGGTGCCACACACAACAAAAAAAGTAAATTGGCACTAGGGGGCAATCTCCAGATTGGGGATTTGTGGCAGGTGCCGTTTAATAAGGAGAAGCAACAAGATCTGAGATGAGTAAAGGTCCGTGTACACACCATCGGACTCTTTTTTTTTTTTTTTTTTTTTTTTACAACAAATATGCAAATGAACTGTTTGAAGGCAACATCCGACCGGTGTGTACGATCCTTCAGGAAAAACTTTTTCGGTTTTCATCAAATGTTGGACGAACTTTTTTTTTCCGACAACGTAAGTCCGATGGAGCAAAGTCCGATCGTGTGTACAGTGAAAAAAAAAAAAAAAAAAAAAAAAACCATCGCACTTTACAAACACGCATGCTCAGAACCAATGCAAACGGATCAGGCAACAATACAGAAGTTGACCAAAGGTGGCGGTAAAGAGCAGAAAAAAAAAAAAACACGTGATTTTTGGTGAAAGTTTGGCTGAAAAAAAGTCCTGCCGTGTGTATGCAATACAAGTTCACGGCCGACGCCCTTTAGATAGAAATCCACGGGAAAGTTTGTTTAAAAGTCCGATCGTGTGTATGAGGCTTTAGAAGAGCAGCTACGGGGGGGACTGGCTGTCAGAACTGGAATCACAGGAGGAACCAGGAGGCCATGGATTCAAGTATTGTACGTACACTTCAAGGTGTTTCTCCATGTTAGGTCGTGTCCTAATAAAACCAGAAATATGGTCTTTATCTGATTTATGGGAATTTCGCCTTACAAAAAAAAAAAAAAAATATTTCCTTCTGATCCACAGCTGCCGTTGTCCCTCTAACCCACAGTTGATCACCTCCTGACCTACAACTGTCGTCCTCCTCCCCTGTAGCTGACCTCCTTTTAGCTTGCTGTTGTCCTCTTTCTGACCTGCAATTGACCTTCTTCTGACCCGCAATTGTTGTCCTTTTGACTTGCAGCTGACCTCCCTTTTAATCGCAGTTGTCCTCCTTACCTGCAACTGGCCACCTTCTGACCCACCGTTAGTCCTCCTTCTGGCCTGCACCTGTCTTCAGTCTGACCCGCAGTCGAACTTCTGACATGCAGCGGACCTCCTTTTGTCTCCCTCCTGACCAGCGGTTGTACTCATGCAGTTGACTGCTGTCTGACCCGCAGTTGTCCTAGATCTGATATCAAGTTGACCTTCTGAACCACAGTTGTCCTCTTTCTGATCTGCAGTTGATCGTCTTCTGACCCATAGTTGCCCTTCTTCCAACTCACTGTTGACTTTCTTAGGACCTGCAGCTGACCTCATTTTGAACGGCAGCTAACCTCTTTATAGCCTGGAATTGTCCTTGTGACCCGAGGTTGACACTCTTCTGACCTGCAGTTGTCTTTCTCACCTGTGATTCACACTCTTCTGACTCACAGCTGTCCTGACCTGCACTTGACCTGCAAACCCAGGGCTGACCTCCTTTTGGACCTGCAGTTGTCCTCTACACACCTGCGGTTTAATTCATTCTGACCTTTTGTACTTTTCACCTGCACTTGACCTCTTTCTGACCCACAGTTGACTTCCTTCTGACCCAAAGTTGGCCTTCTGACTCACAGTTGTCCTCCTGACCTGCAGTTGACCTTTTCATCTGTAGCTAACCTCTTCCTTTTCACCAACATTTGTCCTCCATCTGATTTTTCAGTTGATTTTCTTCTGACCCACAGTTGTCCTCCCTTTGACACGCAGCTGACCTTTTCATCTGCATTTGTCTTGTCTTTGGCCTGCAGTTGTCCACCATTTGACCAACAGCTGACTCCTTTTTGAACTGTAGTTGTCCTTCAGACCTACAACTGGCCTCTTGTTGACCTGTAGTTGTATTCTTTCTGACATGCAGTTAACTTCCTTCTGACCCCAAATTGTCCTCAGCTGTCCTCTTACTGTTGCACAGTTTCTTTGACCTGCAGTTGTCCTCCAGATCTGAAGTTCTCATTCTGACTTGCATCTATCCTCCTTTTGACCCTCTATTGTCCTCTCCTGCAGTTTAACTTTATCTGACCTGCAGTTGTCCTCAGCTGTGGTCGACTACCTTCTGACCTGCAGTTTTTCTTCTTCTGACCTGCACTTGACTTTCTCCTAAAACATAGTTGTCCTCATTTTTTGGTTCAGAGTTGTGCTCCTTCTGACCTGCAGTTCTCCTGTCCTGCAGCTGACCTTTTGATCCAGAGTTGTCCTATATCTAACCAGCATTTGTCCTCCTTTTGAGCCAAACGTGATCTACTTCTGACCTGTAGTTGTCTCCCTTCTGACCAAAAGCTGACCTCCTTTTGACCCGTGGTTTAATTAGCCTGCAGTTCTCTTTCTGAACCTCTAAGTTTTTCTCTTGCTGTCCCTCTTGAGACCTGAAATTGTCCTCTTTCTGACCCACAGTTGTTGACCTGACCTGTAGCTGTCCCCCTTCTGACCAGCATTTTTCCTCCTTCTGACCTGCAGTCGTCTTAATTCTGACCCGCAGTTGTCCTCTATCTAACCTCCTCCTGCCCCACAGCTGACCTCCTTTTGACCTGCAGTTCTCAACCTTTTGCCTTCTACTTGTCATCCTGATTCTCAGTGCTAACCTCCTTTTGACCCCCCAGTTGTCCCTTCTGACCCAAAGTTGGTCTCCATCTGACTTGAAGTGATTGTAAAGTCTCATGGTTTTTCACTTTAATGCACTCGATGCATTAAGGTGAAAAACCTTTTGTGCTCCGGACCCTTGCCCCCACCCCCCCCCCCCCCCCCCCCCCCGCCGCCGCCACTTTTTCTTACCTGAGCACGATCCAGCGATGTGGCTCCAGCCGATATCTCTTCATTGCACAGATCAATAGCAGCAGGAGGCATTGGCTCCCGCTGCTGTCAATCAAATCCTGTGACGGGGCTTTGTCCCTCTGTGTCAATGGATGTAGTAGCGGGACTTGGGAGCCCGCCAAGGAAAGCAGCTCTTCGGGGGGCACCCGTTGAAAAGGAGGGGCCTGGAGTGCCAGCAGGGGACCCCAGAAGAAGAGGCTGGGGCGCTGCTCTGTGCAAAACGATTGCACAGAGCAGGTAATTATAGGTATGTTTTGTTATTTTTATATATAGGTTTAGAAACACTAAAAGTTGGCATTCTTCTGACACATAGATGTTCTCCTTTGAATTCACAGTTTTCTTTTTGGACTGCAGTTGTCCTCCTTACAGCAGATGACCTCCTTTTGGCCTGCAGAACTATGTAATATTGCCCGAAGTGCGCCACCTAGTGGCCACAGTGCAGTACTGCATCTCCTGTGCAATACAAGAACTATGTGCTAGTGCCTCGAGGGCGCCACCTGGCGGCCATGGTGCGGTAATTCAGCCCCTATGTAATGCAAGAACTATGTATTATTGCCTCAAGGGTGCCACCTGGCGGCGACAGTGCGATGCTGCAACTCCTGTGTAATACAAGAACTATGTTTTATTGCCTCGAGGGTGCCATTTGGTGGCCACAGTACGGTACTGCAGCCCCTATGTAATAAACTGACTATGTATCATTGCATCTGTCCTCCTTCTAGGCTGCTATTGTCCTTCTTTTCTGCAGGTTAAACTTTATCTGACCTGCAGTTGTCCTCAGTTGTGGTTGATTTCCTTCTGACCTGCAGTTTTTTCCTTTTTAACCTGCAGTGATCCTCTTTTGGACCCGCAGTTGGCCGTCTAACATGCATAGGACAAATACAGGTACTTTTGACCATTTTGTCCTCTTAGGTTGGTAGTTGTCATCCTGGCCTGCAGTTTTCTTCTGATCTGCAGTTTTCCTCCTTCTGTCCTGCAGTTGTCCATCTAACCCAAAGTTGACCTCTTTCTGACGTGCAACTGTCTTCTTGACCTATGGTTATTCTCCTTCTGACCTGCAGTTGACGAGCTCTGAATCAAACCTTTTGACTCATAGTTGTCCTTTATCTGACCTGCAGTTGACTTTCTTCTGAACCATAGTTGTCCTCATTCTAACCCACAGTTGTCCTCCTCCTGACCTGTACTTGACCTACTTCTGCAGTTGTCTTGCTTCTGACCTCCTTTGACACGTAGCTGTCCTCTTTTTGACCTCAAGCCATCCTTGGACATACAGTTGTCCTCTTCTTGACCCTCAGTTGTTGTCCTTTTGATCTGCAGTTTTCCTGCTCACCCTCTTTTGACCTGTAGTTGTCATTCTGACCCGCAACTGGCTTCCTTTTAACCTGAAGCTGACCTCCATATTATTATTATTATATGCGATTTATGTAGCGCCAACAGTTTACGCAGCGCTTTACAATGTATAGGGGGGGGGGGGGGGACAACACAATTACAGTACAGTTCAATACAGAAGGTACTGGAGGGCCCTGCTCATAGAGCTTACATTCTAAAGGGAGGGGGTGGTGGTACAAAAGGTAATAGCTGCAGAGAATTATTTGATGGGGGGTGGTCTGGAGTTGTTCTCTTTGGCCTGGAGTTGTCTTCCATCTGACCTGCAGTTTACCTCCTTTTAACCCACAGTTATCCTCCTTCTGACAAGTTGTCCTCTTTCTGTCCCATAGTTGTGCTCCTGACCTTCAGTTGCCTTCTCTTCCACCTGCAGGTGTCATTCTGACCAACATTTGACATTCTTCTGACCCATTGTTGTCCTCATTTACGATTTAACTTCTGATCTGTATTTTTTCTCACTTGCACTTGATGTCCTTTTGACCCACAGTTGTCCTTCTTCTGACCTGCAGTTGTCTACTCTTTAGTCTGCAGCGATCTTTCTTCTGACTCGCAGTTGATTTTTTTTCTGAAATATAGTTGTCTTCATTTTGACTCGCAGTTGTGCTCCTTCTGACCTGTAGTTGAACTTCCGACACACAGCTGGCCTCATTCTGACCCACAGTTGACCTTCTGATACAGAGTTGTCCCATATCTTATCAGTATTTGTCCTCCTTTTGGACCAAACCTGATCTACTTCTGACCTGTCGTTCTCTCTCTTCTGAGCAAAATCTGCCCTCCTTTTGGCCAGCAGTTGTCTTTTCATTGGCCTTCAGTTCTCTCTTTGAGCCCCAAAGTTTTTCTCTTTCTATCCAGAAGTTGTCCTTTTTCTGACCTGAAATGGTCCTCTTTCTGATCCACAGTTGTCCTCCTGACTTCTAACGTGCAGTCGTCTTAATTCTTACCCGCAGTTGTCTCCTATCTTACCTCCTCCTGCCCCCATAGCTGACCTCCTTTTACCTGCAGTTGCCCACCTTTTTTCATGCAGTTGTACTTCTGACCCACAACTGACCTCCTTTTTAGCGTGTGGTTGCCTACCTTCTTACACATAGTTGTCTTTCTTCTGACCTACAGCTGACCTCCTTTTGACCTGCAGTTGTCAATCTTCTGATCTGCACTTGTCTTCCTTCTGATCTGCAGCTGACCTCCTTTTGACCCCCCAGTTGTCCTTTCTGACCCAAAGTTGTCCTCATTCTGACTTGAAAGCTGGCATTCTTCCGACCCATAGATGTCCTCCTGTTGATCCACAGTTGTCTTCTTTTTGGACTGCAGTTGTCCTCCTCCCGGCCCGCACTACTTCTCCCGACCCGCACTACTTCTCCCGGCCCGCACTACTTCTCCCGACCCGCACTACTTCTCCCGACCCGCACTACTTCTCCCGGCCCGCACTACTTCTCCCGGCCCGCACTACTTCTCCCGACCCGCACTACTTCTCCTCCCAACCCGCACTCTGCCTCCTCCCAACCCGCACTCTGCCTCCTCCCAACCCGCACTCTGCCTCCTCCCAACCCGCACTCTGCCTCCTCCCAACCCGCACTCCTCCTTCTCCCGACCCGCACTCCTCCTTCTCCCGACCCGCACTCCTCCTTCTCCCGACCCGCACTCCTCCTTCTCCCGACCAGCACTCCTCCTTCTCCCGACTCACACTCCGCCTCATCCCAACCCGCACTCCTCCTTCTCCCGACTCACACTCCCCCTCATCCCAACCCACAGTCCTCCTTCTCCCGACCCACAGTCCTCCTTCTCCCGACCCGCACTCCTCCTTCTCCCGACCCGCACTCCTCCTTCTCCCGACCCGCACTCCTCCTTCTCCCGACCCGCACTCCTCCTTCTCCCGACCCGCACTCCTCCTTCTCCCGACCCGCACTCCTCCTTCTCCCGACCCGCACTCTGCCTCCTCCCGACCCGCACTCTGCCTCCTCCCGACCCGCACTCTGCCTCCTCCCGACCCGCACTCCTCCTTCTTCTGACTCGCACTCCTCCTTCTCCCGACCCGCACTCCTCCTTCTCCCGACCCGCACTCTGCCTCCTCCCGACCCGCACTCTGCCTCCTCCCAAACCCGCACTCCACCTCCTCCCGACCCGCACTCTGCCTCCTCCCGACCCGCACTCTGCCTCCTCCCGACCCGCACTCCTCCTTCTTCTGACTCGCACTCCTCCTTCTTCTGACTCGCACTCCTCCTTCTTCTGACTCGCACTCCTCCTTCTCCCGACCCGCACTCCTCCTTCTCCCGACCCGCACTCTGCCTCCTCCCGACCCGCACTCTGCCTCCTCCCGACCCGCACTCCACCTCCTCCCGACCCGCACTCCTTCTCCCGACCAGCACTCCTCCTTCTCCCGACCAGCACTCCTCCTTCTCCCGACCAGCACTCCTCCTTCTCCCGACCAGCACTCCTCCTTCTCCCGACCCGCACTCTGCCTCCTCCCGACCCGCACTCTGCCTCCTCCCGACCCGCACTCTGCCTCCTCCCAACCCGCACTCTGCCTCCTCCCAACCCGCACTCTGCCTCCTCCCAACCCGCACTCTGCCTCCTCCCAACCCACACTCCTCCTTCTCCCGACCCGCACTCCTCCTTCTCCCGACCCGCACTCCTCCTTCTCCCGACCCGCACTCCTCCTTCTCCCGACCAGCACTCCTCCTTCTCCCGACTCACACTCCGCCTCATCCCAACCCGCACTCCTCCTTCTCCCGACTCACACTCCCCCTCATCCCAACCCACAGTCCTCCTTCTCCCGACCCGCACTCCTCCTTCTGACTCGCACTCCTCCTTCTCCCGACCCACACTCCTCCTTCTCCCGACCCGCACTCCTCCTTCTCCCGACCCGCACTCCTCCTTCTCCCGACCCGCACTCCTCCTTCTCCCGACCCGCACTCTGCCTCCTCCCGACCCGCACTCTGCCTCCTCCCGACCCGCACTCTGCCTCCTCCCGACCCGCACTCCTCCTTCTTCTGACTCGCACTCCTCCTTCTCCCGACCCGCACTCCTCCTTCTCCCGACCCGCACTCTGCCTCCTCCCGACCCGCACTCTGCCTCCTCCCAAACCCGCACTCTGCCTCCTCCCGACCCGCACTCTGCCTCCTCCCGACCCGCACTCTGCCTCCTCCCGACCCGCACTCCTCCTTCTTCTGACTCGCACTCCTCCTTCTTCTGACTCGCACTCCTCCTTCTTCTGACTCGCACTCCTCCTTCTCCCGACCCGCACTCCTCCTCCTCCCGACCCGCACTCTGCCTCCTCCCGACCCGCACTCCACCTCCCTCCCGACCCGCACTCCTTCTCCCGACCAGCACTCCTCCCTTCTCCCGACCAGCACTCCTCCTTCTCCCGACCAGCACTCCTCCTTCTCCCGACCAGCACTCCTCCTTCTCCCGACCCGCACTCTGCCTCCTCCCGACCCGCACTCTGCCTCCTCCCGACCCGCACTCTGCCTCCTCCCGACCCGCACTCTGCCTTCTCCCGACTCGCACTCCTCCTTCTTCTGACTCGCACTCCTCCTTCTCCCGACCCGCACTCTGCCTCCTCCCGACCCGCACTCTGCCTCCTCCCGACCCGCACTCCGCCTCCTCCCGACCCGCACTCTGCCTTCTCCCGACCCGCACTCTGCCTCCTCCCGACCCGCACTCTGCCTCCTCCCGACCCGCACTCCTCCTTCTCCCACTCGCACTCCGCCTCGTCCCGACCCGCACTCCTCCCTTCTCCCGACCCGCACTCTGCCTCCTCCCGACCCTCACTCCTCCTTCTCCCGACCCGCACTCCTCCTCCTCCCGACTCGCACTCCTCCTTCTCCCGACTCGCACTCCTCCTTCTCCCGACTCGCACTCCTCCTTCTCCCGACCCGCACTCCTCCTTCTCCCGACCCGCACTCCTCCTTCTCCCCGACCCGCACTCCTCCTTCTTCTGACTCGCACTCCTCCTTCTCCCGACTCGCACTCCGCCTCGTCCCGACCCGCACTCCTCCTTCTCCCGACCCGCACTCTGCCTCCTCCCGACCCTCACTCCTCCTTCTCCCGACCCGCACTCCTCCTCCTCCCGACTCGCACTCTTCCTTCTCCCGACTCGCACTCCTCCTTCTCCCGACTCGCACTCCTCCTTCTCCCGACCCGCACTCCTCCTTCTCCCGACCCGCACTCCTCCTTCTCCCGACCCGCACTCCTCCTTCTCCCGACCCGCACTCCTCCTTCTCCCGACCCGCACTCCTCCTTCTTCTGACTCGCACTCCTCCTTCTCCCGACCCGCACTCCTCCTTCTCCCGACCCGCACTCCTCCTTCTCCCGACCCGCACTCTGCCTCCTCCCGACCCGCACTCTGCCTCCTCCCGACCCGCACTCTGCCTCCTCCCGACCCGCACTCCTCCTTCTTCTGACTCGCACTCCTCCTTCTTCTGACTCGCACTCCTCCTTCTCCGACCCGCACTCTGCCTCCTCCCGACCCGCACTCCTGCCTCCTCCCGACCCGCACTCTGCCTCCTCCCCGACCCGCACTCCTGCCTCCTCCCGACCCGCACTCCTCCTTCTCCCGACTCGCACTCCTCCTTCTCCCGACTCGCACTCCTCCTTCTCCCGACTCGCACTCCTCCTTCTCCCGACTCGCACTCCTCCTTCTTCCGACTCGCACTCCCTCCTTCTTCCGACTCGCACTCCTCCTTCTTCTGACTCGCACTCCTCCTTCTTCTGACTCGCACTCCTCCTTCTCCCGACACGCACTCCTCCTCCTTTTTCCGACCCGCACTCCTCCTCCTTTTTCCGACACGCACTCCTCCTCCTTTTTCCGACACGCACTCCTCCTCCTTTTCCGACACGCACTCCTCCTCCTTTTTCCGACACGCACTCCTTCGCTTTGGATCCGTAGTTGACCTCCTTTCGGTGTGCAGTTGACCTATTCCTGACTAGCAGTCATCCTCCTTCTGCCCCCCCTTTTTTTTTTTTATTACAGGTACTTGTATCGTGCCATGAATTTACACAGCGCTTTACACATCTTTTGTATATTCACATCCATCCCTGTGCCCAAGGAGCTTACAATCTAAGATCCCTAACTCACATTCATTCACATACTGGGGCCAATATAGAGTGGAGCCAACTAACCTCCCAGCATGTCTTTGTAGTGTGGGAGGAAACCGGAGTACCCGGAGGAAACCCACACAGGAACGGGGAGAACATGCAGACTCCCAGTAATCGGTGTTGTGGTTGGGATTTGAACCGATGACCCCGGTCCTACGAGGCGGAAGTGCTGACCACTTAGTGACCGCGCTCTCACCTCTTCTTGGCCTCCATTATTCCTCCTCCTGACCTACAATTCTCCTCCTTCCAGTGTGTTTTATATTATTATTATAGATTTCTATGGGAATGGAACCTTTGTGTGTCTCACACATGGGGGGGCGGACTGCACCCCCCCATCTTTGTAATACTCAGGAACCCCTCCCCCGATATGAGGAGATTGTACCATGTGATTGGTGAATGTATGGTGGGGGGAGGGGCGCGGTCTGTACACAGGACAGGGGACTCGAGTCACAACAACACCGCCCTACCTCCCCCTATAGGGCAAACAGGGACACTGTGGGCGGCGCCACAGACGGCCGTGGGAGACGCGGCGGACGCATGACGTCATCGGATGTGCGGGCGGGAACTTCCGGCCGCAATGCATTACTGGGAGCTGAAAGAAGACACTGCAATACTGGGGAACCCCAATAATATCACCTCCATATACCGTCCTGTCCGGCGTACCCCGCCTGTGTGTGCCCTATAGAGAGCCGTGTATGACCTCCATTTATATATATAACTCAGACCCTTTCTTCTGTATATAACCTCCCTCTATATACAGTCTGTCTTCTGTATACCACACACAGACCCCCCCCCCGGATATACCCTCCCTCTGTATTATATGTATATATAACACAGACCCCCCCGTATATACCATCCCTCTGTATTATATGTATATATAACACAGACCCCCCTCCTCTGTATATACCCTCACTCTGTATTATATATATGTATATATATATATATATATATATATATATATATATATATATATATATATATATATATATATATATATATATATATATATATACACACACACACACACAGACCCCCCCTGTATATACCCTCCCTCTATATACCACACACAGACCCCCCCTTTGTATATAACCTCCATCTGTATACAGCCTGTCTTCTGTATACCACACACAGACCCCCCCTGTATATAACCTTCCTATATATACCACTCACAGCCCCCCCCCCCGTATATACCCCCCTTCTATATTATATATAGCACATACCCCCCCTCTGTATATAACCTCCCTCTATATATACCACACACAGACCCCCCCCTGTATATACCCTCCCTCTATATTATATATATAACATATGACCTCCTTCTATATATACCACACACAGACCCCCCCCCCTGTATATAACCTCCCTCTGTATACTATCTTCATACACAGACCCCCCACCCCCAAATTTGTATATAACCATATATATATATATATATAACACAGGACCCCCCCCCCCCCCCATTGTATGTAACCTCCCTCTATGTATACCCTGTCCCCTCTCTATAACATCCCCCTATATATACAACAGACCCCTCTCTGTATACAGCCCGTTCCCCTATGGAGTCCTCCTTCCTCATATAACCCAGATATCTCCTCTACATCTTCTCTTCATACAGATAACCTTCCTCTATACACCCCCCCATAGAGTATATAAAGCCCTGACCTCTATATACCTTACCTATCTTCTATAACAATCCCCTCCATATACACCTCCCTCCCTGATATAGTCTTCTTCTATATACCATACACACCCCTCTATAATACCCCCTTCCATGTATCACATATGCCTGATATCATCTTCATTCACATACCATACAGAACCCCTTCCATCTATATACAGCCTCCTCCGTATACTATATAGAGTCTATTCCTGTATATAACCTTTCTCCATATACCATATAAAGCCCACATTCACCTGTATATAACAGTTTCTGTATGCATTATACAATCCTTCCATATATGAACCTCCTTCCTCTATATAGAACCCCTTCAATGTATAATGTAGAGTCCCTTCTCATCCATCACCTCCCTCTATAGAGTTCACTCCTGTATATAACCTTCCTCCATATAGAACCAGTTTCCTTATATAACCCCCCCTCCCCCTCTGTGTACCTTATAAACCCCATTTCTCTTTATAACTCCCTCTGTATACCATATAGAGCCCTTATCCATCTATAACCTTCCTTCATATACCATATAGAGCCTCTTCTCCTATATAGCTGGGACTTGTAGTTTTGCAACAGGAGGAGGTCCGCTAATTGCATATCCCTGATATAGAGCCTCTTCTCCTATATAACCCCCTCTATAGTATATATAACCCCCTCTATAGTATATTATATAGTCTCTTACGCTATATAACCCCCTCTATAGTATATTATATATGGCCTCTTCCCCTATATAACCCCCTCTATGTTATATTATGTAGAGTCTCTTCCCCT
This sequence comes from Lithobates pipiens, assembly GCF_037356315.1. Lineage (NCBI taxonomy): Eukaryota > Metazoa > Chordata > Amphibia > Anura > Ranidae > Lithobates > Lithobates pipiens. The sequence continues at coordinate 1,205,408 of NW_027507917.1, forward strand.
ATAGTATATTCTATAGATCCTCTTCCCCTATATAACCCCCTCTATAGTATATATTTCTAGATTCTCTTCCCCTATATAACCCCCTCTATATTATATTTTATAGATTCTCTTCCCCTATATAACCCCCTCTTCAGTATATTATGTAGAGCCTCCTCCCCTATACAATCCCCTCTATAGTATGTTATATAGAGCCCCTTCCCCTATATAACCCCTCTATAGTATATTATATAGAGCCCCTTACCCTATATAACCCCCTATATAGTATATTATATAGAGTTTCTTCCCCTGTATAACCCCCTCTATAGTATATTATATAGAGCCTCTTCCTCTATATAACCCCCTCTATAGTATATTCTATAGAGCCCCTTCCCATATAACCCCCTCTATAGCATATTATATAGAGCCTCTTCCTCTATATAACACCCTCTATAGTATATTATATATAGTCTCTCCCCCTATATAACCCCCTCTATAGTATATTATACAGAGCCTCTTCCTCTATATAACCCCTCTATAGTATGTTATATAGAGCCCCTTCCCCTATATAACCCCTCTATAGTATATTATATAGAGCCCCTTCCCCTATATAACCCCTTATATAGTATATTATATAGAGTTTCTTCCCCTGTATAACCCCCTCTATAGTATATTATATAGAGCCTCTTCCTCTATATAACCCCCTCTATAGTATATTCTATAGAGCCCCTTCCCATATAACCCCCTCTATAGCATATTATATAGAGCCTCTTCCTCTATATAACACCCTCTATAGTATATTATATATAGTCTCTCCCCCTATATAACCCCCTCTATAGTATATTATATAGAGCCTCTTCCCCTATATAACCCCCTCTATAGTATGTTATATAGAGCCTCTTCTCCTATATAACCCCCTCTATAGAATATTATATAGAGCCTCTTCCCATATATATCATCCTCTATAGTATAGAGCCTCTTCCCCTATACAACCTCTCTATAGTATGTTATATAGAGCCCCTTCCCCTATATAGACCCCTACCATATAGAGCCCCTTCCCCTATATAACCTTCCTACATATACCATACGGAGCCTCCTCCCCTATATAACCTCCTTCATACACCATATAGAGACACTTCCCCTTTATAATTCTCTCTATATATTACATAGAGGTCCTTCCCCTATATAACCTCCTCCATATACCATATAGATCCCCTTTCCCTATATAACCTTCCTTCATGTAGCATATAGAGCCCCTTCCTCTATATTACCACATCCGTATACCATATAGAGCCATTTTCCCTATATAATCTTCTCCATATAACATGCAGAGCCCCTTCCCATTTATATATATATAAAATAAAACCTCCTCCATGTACCATTTAAAACCATTTACCCTATATAACCGCCTCCGTATATCATATAGAACCATTTCCCTATATAATCTTCTCCATATAGAGCCCCTTCCCCTACATAGCACCCTCCGTATATCATATAGAGCCTCTTCCCCTATATAATCTCCTCCATATACCATATAGAGCCCCTTCACCTATATAGCACCTCTATAATATATAGAGCCTCTTCCTCTATACACCCCCGCCATATACTATACTGAGCTCCTTGCTATTAATAGCCACCCTCCAGATAGTATTTAGAGTTTCTTCCTATATGTAACCCTCTCCCATATACCATATAGAACCCCTCTGCATACTTAACACTCCTCTTTATAACATATAGATCCTTTTGCCCTATGTGACTCTTACTGCATAACCTTGCCATTTCTATATAGAGATTCCCCATTACGGTAGACTGTGCTTTACACAGAGAGCCCCCTCCTCCCTCCGTATACAGATGAAGCGGGATGATGATGTCTCCTCTAAGTGACCAGGAGCTGCTCTGAACCTCCATCATGCAGGTGACCTACGAGAGCTTCCAGGGCCACGTGACTGCTGTTCATGGCCCTCAGATGCCCGGTGATGGGGGGGGGTCTGCTCTGTAGTAATAAGCCTCTGGGTAGGCTCAGCCCTCATCTTATATAACAGACAGACTATAGACAAGACGGAAAGAAGCTGTATAGGTTATGGTGTGTGTGTGTGTGTTATATATGTGAGCTGCAGAAGTCCCTGCGTTGAGGTGGGGACCTCCACCATCAACTCTTGCACTGATCAGCAGCCCTGGGTCCGGCGGGAAGATGGATCTGGTGGGAAGATGGATCTGGTGGGAAGATGGATCCGGTGGGAAGATGGATCCGGTGGGAAGATGGATCCGGTGGGAAGATGGATCCGGTGGGAAGATGGATCCGGTGGGAAGATGGACAGGTGGACATTTAATAAACCCTGGCAGTTCTCACCCTCTCTTCCCCATATTACCCCAGCACTGGAGAAGTGTCTGTGGAGCTAGTTGGATTAGACTTGGTTGCTGCGTTATAGGCTCGTAGTTGGTTGCGTTAGGCTTGGTTACTCTTACTTGTTGTAGTAAAGTTAAGCTGGCTTGCATAATATACAGTAAGGGTTAGTTAAGTCAGTTGGGTTAGGTAGAGATGCTCAGTATTAGGATAGTTTGTTGGGTCCGGCATAATTATTTAGTATTAGGGTTGGAGTAATCCGTTGGGGGAAGCTTGGGCCGTGCTTTTGTTTTGGTACCTACCCTGTTTCCCCCGAAAATAAGACCTAGTGTGATTGTCGGCGATGGCTGCAATATAAGCCCTACCCCCCCCCCCAAATAAGCCCTAGAAAAAGTCAGTGTAGGTCTTATTTTCAGGGTAGGGCTTATTTGGGGGGTAGGGCTTATATTGCAGCCATCGCTGACAATTACGCTAGGTCTTATTTTCAGGGTAGGGCTTATGGGGGAGGGGTAGGGCTTATATTGCAGCCATCACCGACAATCACGCTAGGTCTTATTTTCGGGGGAAACAGGGTAGTGTCCTCCAACTGAAGGCTGGTGCTCTGATCCAAAGGCATCTTTCAACTACCTTGTGAGTTCAAAAAATAATCACTTCTGAAAACATTTGAGCTGATGCTCCCACCCTAAGAACACATTTTTTTTTAAGGGCCAATAACCTACTTACCCCACTTCTGTCCCTTTTCTTCCATATTTTTCCTACCCGGCAGCAAAGGGACGCAGTGACGGAAACACCGAGGTGAAGCTTTGAGGTAAAATACCCGGAAGGTGCGGAAGAAATAAAATGGATTTAGTTAAAAGTTTTAGGAGTGCGAAAAAGTCTTCCCAGGGCAGGGGATCCCTTGTTACCCCCCCCCCCCCCGCCCCTCCCCCCCCATACCACTCCATTGTCTAGGGTCAGCCAGCATTTGTGTATTGCAGGCTTTGGTGACGTTTGATGATGTGGCGGTGTGCTTCTCGGAGGAGGAGTGGAAGGGGCTAAAGGACCAGCAGAAGGATCTGTACTGCCAGGTGATGACGGACAACTACAAGAACCTGACCGCCCTGGGTGAGCCATTCTTGAATATATGTGATGCCTCTATACAGCTGCATTATCCTCCTGGATCATGGTGCAGTATGGAGGATATGGGGGGGGGGGGCAATTTATTAAAAGGCAGATAGACCGTGCACTTTGCAAGTACAGTTGATCCAGAGCTCAGTATAGTTGCATAGTTAGTAAGGTTGAATAAAGACACCAGTCCATCTAGTGTGAGTGTCTACAATTGTCCCTATCCCTGTACATTGCACACTCACATCGGTCCCTACCCTCAAGGAGCCCACAATCCAAGGTTCCCGACTCACATTCATATACTGGGGCCAATTTTTGGACAGAAGCCAATTAACCTACCTTGCATGTCTTTGTAGTGTGGGAGGAAACCCATGCAGGCACAGGGAGAACATGCAAACTCCAGGCAGGTAGTGTCATGGTTGGGATACGAACCACTGTGCCGCCCACTACACCACTGTGCCGCCCACTACACCACTGTGCCGCCCTTCAAGTTTTACTTTGCGAGGAATAACCCAATCACGTCCAAGGAAAAAACAAAACAAAAAAAAAAAACAGCATTTTTGCTTGCACGTGATTGGATGATAGAAGCCAGCAGAGCTTCCCCTCGTTTACTAAGTGTAACGGATCCCCGTCGCAGTTCGCTTGGGTGCTTACATTAGTACCAGAAAAAAAAAAAAAAGAGTGAAATGCCGCGCTAAAAACTAAAAATTCAATATAATCGAAATATAGCTGCAGCTCAACTTCTAAGATATATACAAACACGTAAAAATGATCATAAAAATATTAAAAAAAAAAAAAATCTGCGCAATGAAATTAAACTAAAACATATTAGAAACCAAAAAATATTACACCAAATAATCACTATATTAATACGTAATAAATGAATATTATAATAGTGTATAATCCATGATAAATAGCCAGTCCCCAAATATAGGAGGACGATGGAAGATTGTATCTCAGTCCAGTGAAATATGTGAAGATGATACATTTAATAAAATCCTTCTGTGCAGACAAAACACCGATGCCTGTGATCCTCCGCCGCACAACGTATGCGCTTACCAGAAGGCAAGCAGTGAAAAGCCTTGTATTGTAAGATCAGCATCCGGACATCAGACCGACAATGGCAGGAGCTGACTGTGAGCGCACCGAGACCAAGCCAAGAGATCGCAAACTCGATCGGCAGATCAGTACCCAGCGATCATAATCTCAGTGGATAAAAAAGAGAACGCGCCATTGTGCGAATCAATAAAAACAATTTATTGTAGCAAAAAAGTATTGCACTTACATTAGTAAAACCAATAAAAGCTCATAAGAGGAACGCCGGCCGGCTTGCAAACACCCGTCCTAGACGGCGACGACGTCAGCGCGTCTCCCTCCCTACCGTTACATTAGTACACTGCTTCCTCCAATCTGGACCTTTCAGATATTACGGGCAAATATTGTAACCAAAGACCAGATGAGACTAGCTCAGTTACAAAGCTGGGACATGAACTGTTTTATTTGCTATCCCACGCAAATGTGTACTCCAGGGTGGCAATACAAACTGTAACCGGAAACCTAATTAACATGAGCTAATTAACTAACCAGACTAGGTGACTCAGAGATATGACCTTTCAGGTCAGCCTTGTTGTCTCCTAGCACACTGACTATACAATACACTAGAGCTGCAACTAAAGATTCGTTTGTCGACTAATCTATAGATTATTTTTTCGATTAGTCATCGACTATATGATTATTTATTTATTTTTATTAATCTAGTGGTTTTTTTTTTTTATTAGCTAATTAATCCTTTGGATAACCTTACAAAAAATGATAAGTACATAAAAAAAAAGGTAAGATAAAAGAATATAACTAGTACATACATATATATATATATATATATATATATATATATATATATATATATATATATATATATATATATATTATATATAAGTATGTACTTATATTCTTTTATCTTACCTTTTTTTATGTACTTATTTTTTGTAAAGTTAAGATAAAAGAATATATATATATTATTTTATCTTAGCTTTTTATTTTCTGTTCAGAAGTCCATGTATGTTTATAATTTATTTTTTACAATGCTTTCTTTTTTTTAGGGGGAGGGTGTGTGGGGACAGTGTCAGTGTGTTTTCTTTTTTTTTTGTTTTTTTTTAAATTATTTTTTACAATTTTTTTTTATTATTTATTGCAATGTTTTTTTATCAGCCCTGTTGGGGGGGCTATGGTGAGATATCAGGGGTCTTAACAGACCTCTGACATCTCCCATTTGAGACAGGGAAAGGGACTGGAGACACAGATTCCCCAGTCCCTTTCTCTGCAGCCTCTGCTGCACTGATAATGAATGTAGAAAAGACAGCGGCTTCTCTCCATTCATTAACTGAGACATGGTAATCACAGGAGGTTACAATGTTTCAGTTATGTGAATGGACAGAGTCGGTGGTCACTGACTCTGTCCATTCTGAAAACGAAGGAGCCGGGTTTACCGGCTTCTACCTCCGCTCTCCATCCTGAGATACCGAGGGGGTGGCGGCAGCATGGAGGGGGAGAAGAGAGAGGGGGACAGATGCACGGAGGGGGACACAGAAGAGAGAGGGGGACAGCAACACAGAGGGGGAGAAGAAGGGGGACAGATGCACAGAGGGGGGCACAAAAGAGAGAGGGGGACAGATGCACTGAGGGGGAGAAGAGAGAGGGGCGGCAGCACGGAGGGGGACAGATGCACGCAGGCGGACACAGAGAAGAGAGAGGGGGACAGAGGCACGGAGGCGGACACAGAGAAGAGTGAGGGGGACAGATGCACGGAGGGGGACACAGAGAAGAGAGAGGGGGACAGATGCACGGAGGGGGAGAAGAGAGAGGGGCGGCAGCACGGAGGGGGACAGATGCACGGAGGGGGGACACAGAGAAGAGTGAGGGGGACAGATGCACGGAGGGGGGACACAGAGAAGAGTGAGGGGGACAGATGCACGGAGGGGGACACAGAGAAGAGAGAGGGGGACAGATGCACGGAGGGGGAGAAGAGAGAGGGGCGGCAGCACGGAGGGGGACAGATGCACGGAAGGGGACACAGAGAAGAGAGAGGGGGACAGAGGCATGGAGGCGGACACTGAGAAGGGAGAGGGGGACAGATGCACGGAGGCGGACACTGAGAAGGGAGAGGGGGACAGATGCACGGAGGCGGACACTGAGAAGGGAGAGGGGGACAGATGCACGGAGGGGGACACAGAAGAGAGAGGGGGACAGAGGCACGGAGGGGGACACAGAGAAGAGTGAGGGGGACAGATGCACGGAGGGGGACACAGAGAAGAGAGAGGGGGACAGATGCACGGAGGGGGAGAAGAGAGAGGGGCGGCAGCATGGAGGGGGACAGATGCACGGAAGGGGACACAGAGAAGAGAGAGGGGGACAGATGCACAGAGGGGGACACAGAGAAGAGAGAGGGGGACAGATGCACGAAGGGGGACTCAGAGAAGAGAGAGGGGGACAGATGCACGGAGGGGGAGAAGAGAGGGGGGCGGCAGCAATAAGGAGGAGAAGAGAGGGGGGCGGTGGCACGGAGGGGGACAGATGCACGGAGGGGGAGAAGAGAGGGGGACGGCAGCACGGAGGAGAGCGGGAGACATGGAGCAGTGTGACGCATCAACGTCCTGTACGGACATCGACGTATTTTTGTAGTCGACGTAATCGATTACGTCGACTCGTCGTGGCAGCTCTACAATACACATTATCAGAAATATCAACACAGAACTCCTTCACACAATAGCAGAGTTAATTAACACAAACAACAATGGGTGAAAGACTCTTAGATCCCTCACTAGCATTATTTACAATAAACACATTATAACAGACAACGGACAGACAGGTGGCTGGAGTTGAAGACATCAGCATCTTCTTTGAGTCCCAACATTATGAAGCACTCACTATTTATAATATGGCATATACAGGGTTCCCAGAGTCTGTGTTTTTTGGGGGGGGACATGGACTTGACTGCAAAGTAACATTACTTCAAGGGACCCCAGGCATACACCTCACAACGAGTGTTGTTCCCTTAAAATCCAGGGCCCATAGTCAGTAGGCAGGGGGTTCATTCAGTCCTCTCCGAAAGCCTCTGTCCCGGGTGAGTCCATCACACTAAGCTTTGGAGCAACCGCACTTGCAGAGTGCACAGTCTATTCGCCTTTAGTAAATCAATCCCAAAGCGTTCGCATGTAGCATGTAATGTGTGGCGGTCTCTCTGCAGGACTCTCAGCATCCCCTCCAGAGATTGTGCTGAAGATTGAGAGAGGAGAAGACCCCTGTGTGGACATTGGTGAGGAGACCGCAGGTCAGTTCAGGGCCACGCTTATCCATGTTATCAAGTACTAATTCTGCTCCTCAGAAACCCCAACACCCCACAGGCACTACGCTACCGGGGTGGTGAATCTCCACAATTTTCTCCTACACCCTACACCATACTAGATGTATAGATAGATAGCTCTGTGAAGACAACCATCACATACAAATATATACATCTATATACTATATATAGAAAGGCCAGTATGGTGGCCTGGAATTATGGGTGGAGCCCGGTGGAGTATATAACCAGCCCGTTCGCCTAGCTCCCTCGTCGGTTCCGGTGCGCGATATCTGATACGTCAGAAATCAAGGGCCGACTATCCTCGAGACCTTTCAGTGAGCCGGGTTCGTGAGTTCCACGCTGTTCCGTCCGCCTTAGTGTCGACAAAGCCTTGTCGTTCGTCAGCGTCCGTCTGATTGCCGTCTGAGTCGCTATACTCAAATCAAAATTTTTCCGTTGTCGTACAACACGTCTGGGCCGGCTGTCGCAGGTAGGGCTTCGGCACCCATTTCATTTCATGTGTTACAAAGTCACGTAAACTAGATTCCTGAACTCACGAACCACTCACTCTAGATTGCACGAACGTCTTAACTGTGGCACTCGTATTCGTTACTTCATGTCACTACCCCTTCTTCGAAAGAAGCCGTTATCACTTTTCGGTACATGTCGTTCTTGCCACCAGGCACTTCGTTTCGTAGCACGTCGCTGCTAAACCGAACGACTCCCCCGATCATTTCTATGTTCGAATCGATCGAACCGTTTCGAAATTACAGCCGTCTGCTTGTCACGTTAAACTGAGCACTCCGGCCAATGGCAATCTAATGTTGTTCAAAATCATGAAACGGTCGGACCGTTTCAAATCCGAACAAGTTTAAGCATTTCAATCATTTCATGCTGTTTGTACTATGTCTGTCATTTCGTTTCATTTCATTTCAATCATTTCAGTCATTTCAATCATTTCGAGTCGTTTCAATCATTTCAGTCTGTTATGTCGGATCATTTCATTTCTACCATTTCTAAAGTCATTTCATCATTTCTGTCACTTACCGCGCTCCGATGCGAATCCCGTCGCATCTCCAATGCACCGATTCGCTTCGAAGTGCCCCAGGGTTCGGCCTCATTTCTGTACATGCTCCAGAGACTGAGTCACTCGCAGGTTCAAGTACGGTCCTTGATTCTAGTCTTTGTCATGGCTTTCATTTCTGTCACTTATTACACGCCAATGCGAATCCTGTCGCATGCTGCTATGCACCGATTCGTCCTGGCGTGCCCAGCTGCTACGCCTCATTTCAGTACATGCTCCAGAGACGGATTCTTTTGTTGTAACCATCAGTCCAGTCGTTGAATGTTGTCTCTGTCATGGCATATCATTTCTGTCACTTATTACGCGCCAATTCGAATCCTGTCGCATTCTGCTATGCACCGATTCGTCCTGGCGTGCCCAGCTGCTACGCCTCATTTCGGTACATGCTCCAGAGACGGTTTCTCTGTTGCAACCATCAGTCTAGTCGTTGAAACTTGTCTCTGTCATGGCATATCATTTCTGTCACTTATTACGCACCAAAGCGAATCCTGTCGCATTCCGTTATGCACCGATTCGTTCTGGTGTGCCCAGCTGCTACGCCTCATTTCAGTACATGCTCCAGAGACGGGTTCTTTATTGTAAACCATCAGTCCAGTCATTGAATCTTGTCTCTGTCATGGCTTATCATTTCTGTCACTTATTACGCTCCAATTCGAATCCCATCGCATTCCTTATGCATCGATTCGTTCTGGTGCGCCCAGCTGCTACGCCTCATTTCAGTACATGCTCCAGAGACGGATTCTTTGTGGTAACCATCTGTCCAGTCGTTGAAACTTGTCTCTGTCATGGGATGTCATTTCAGTCACTTATTACGCTCCGATTCGAATCCTGTTGCATTTGGTTATGTACCGATTCGTTCCGGTGCGCCCAGCTATTACGCCTCATTTCGGTACATGCTCCAAAGACAGGATTCTTCTGTTGGGTTCATGGGCTCGTCCTTTGATTCATGTCTTTGTCATGGGTTTTCATTTCATTTCACTTATCACGTTCCGGTACGAATAGTCACTTCCGTGTACTAAATTCGTATCGGCGTGCCCCAGGAATGGCCTCATTTCAGTACATGCTCCAGAGTCCGTTTCGTGCTCGGTCGCAAGTTTGTGGCATGGCGATTCAGATCTCTGTCATGGCGGATCCACTCATTTCACGGTCACATACTGCTTCCCGGTTAGTCCAGTTGACTCTTCAATGCCGGATTTCTATCGGGGGGCCTTGATCATCAGCCTCATTTCACTGTTGAATTGCCTCAAAAGAATTAAAGGAAAATTTTGTTTTGCATCGGCGACGCAACCAAGTCACGTCTCTGTTGTCGTATGTACGTTATTCTAAAGAGCAAATTTCGGTTGTCCGTTCATTTCATTTATGTCATTTATCACATTTCCAGTCTCACCTCCACTAGTTAGCTAGACATCTCTCTTTAGGTGTAGGATTCTCAAACAAAACTTCACCTTCATCTCCTCAGATCAGTCGAGTTCTCAGTAGGTCCAACCTGCACCTGGTCGAACGGTGCCTCCGTAGGTAAGAGAGGGTCATCTGGGAGGGAAACGCTTACGAGCGGTAGTATCCTTCTCTTTAAAAATGTTTTCTCAGGAGTCTCCTACGAGTCTTGTAATCCATGTCACCCTCATAGGTTCCGTACAGGAGAAAACCCAGACCCAGGGATTAATAGGCTCACCAAGCCTGGATTTTGCCACCATGTCCCAGGCTGGCAGCGAGGACTACACGGCTCCGTTGTCCCCTTCTCTTGTCTCAGAGAGTGGCAGCCAAAGGTCCTTCAGAGCGTGGACCATTCCCAGGCTAACAGCCGAGTTAAGGCGCAGGGGTGTACCCTTTCCAGCTACAGCCAGAAAGGCCGAACTTTACGGGCTCCTCTTTCCTCCCCCAGCCGCGGTTGAGGATAGTGCCCAGCAGGCCTCCCTGGGCTCTATCGCTGCTTCCATCACGCAGCTCCACACTCTGGTGTCATCTCTGACGACCTCAATGTCAGAGGTTCAGAGTCGGGTGGCCCTCCTCGAGACCCGCCCATCCGTTTCTCCTCCAATACCAGCTTCACAAGCAGTGGATAACACCAGCGCAGGTACCCCCGGGTGTACACCAGTAGTGTACCCTTCTCATTTAATATCAGCCAACATCAGGAAGGACATCCTAGAGGGCAAGGACGTCAATCTGGCTTCACTTCTTATCTCCATTCATGAGCTGGCAGAAAACAAAGCTTACACTTGGGGGGACGTGTCGGTGGTCCTCAAAGCCAAAGACCCCAGGCTGGACAGGAAGCTTTCTGTCACCGAGTTCACCTTGGCCTTCGGCATGCTGAGGGACGTCATCTGCTCGGCCTCCCCCGGCAGGAGGGAGGAACTGGATCGTTACCTCCACGTGGTAGTCGACCTGGGGTATAAATACGGCGGTTTTTCATTTTATGACTATCACCGCTCCTTCTCCGCTAAGGCGGCCGCCAGGCTCTCCCAATTTCAGATACCTACTGATTGGAGTGTCATGGACACCGAGCTGTTCTGCCGACACTTCGCGGGGCTGCGGTCTCCCCTTTGTGCCATTTGCCAGTCGGCTACTCACACCGCGACTTGGTGTGCCAGCTCAGTGGCAGCCCCGCCCTTAGACGGTCCGTCGACCTCAGGTACTGCCCAGGGCCTACCGGCGCCGGTACGCCTGCCGCAGACAGATAAACTGGGACGCCCGGTCAAGACCATGGGAGGCGCAGCCATCTGCAACAACTACAACAGCGGGTCGTGCAATTTCAGTCAGTGCAGGCTGCTCCACGTATGCACACGATGTCATAGAGCTCATCCCAGGCTCATGTGCGAGGTCAAGCAGGCTAAAAGATCTTGACTAAGCCGGGTCAACGTGTTGTGGCTCAGTGTCTACCTCGCCAATCATCCCACCCCCTCACTTGCCGCCTACCTAGTTCAGGGCTTCACTCAGGGCTTTCATACAGGACTTGTCTCTCTCCCTCACCTTACACACGAGTGCCAGAACCTGCGGTCAGCAGCCACGGATGTACAAGCCATCGACCAGCTATTACAGGCAGAGCTAGACCGGGACTTTGTCATAGGCCCTTTCACGAAGCCCCCATTTAACACCTGGCGAGTCAGCCCTATTGGGCTTGTCAAGGGCAAGTTCTCCAATAAACTCAGGTTGGTCTACGATTTGTCAGCGCCTTATTCTTCCTCTGTCCCCAGTCTTAATTCCCTTATTCCCTCTGAGGAGTTCTCCCTTAAATACGCATCAGTAGACACGGCCATCCAGGCCATTCTCAAGTCAGGCACAGGAACATGGCTCTCCAAGGCTGACATCTCAGATGCCTTCAAGCTCCTTCCTATCCATCCATCTCTCTGGTGCTGGCATGGCATCAAGTGGAGGGAGCTCTACTATTTTGCCACTAAGCTAACCTTCGGGTCCAAGAGTAGCCCCTGGCTCTTCGACTCGTTTGCGCAGGCTCTCGCATGGATCTTGCTGCACGTAGCCCAGTGCCAGGGAGTCATACACTATTTGGATGACTTCCTGCTGATCGAGTCACCTGGCTCCCTTCCAGGGGATCTGGATAAACTAAGGGTGGTCTTCAATAACCTTAACGTCCCCATTGCTGAGCACAAGGTGGAGGGCCCAGCGCAGGCAATCACCTTTCTCGGGGTCAGCTTAAACACCAGCACTATGCAGGCCAGCCTCCCCCCGGATAAACTAAGCCGCATCAGGACGGTCATGAGGGACTTCACCCGCACCAGAACTTGCACCAAGAGGCAGCTACAGTCCCTTCTCGGTATGCTTAATTTTGCCATGCGCATCATCCCTCAAGGTCGCGCATTCGTATCGTGCCTGTTAGTCCTACTGTCCCATTCACAAGACCCGGAGCACGTCCTCAGCCTGGACCCCGCAGCTATAGCAGATCTTGCCATGTGGGAGGAATTCCTAACGTCCTGGAATGGCGTGTCCCTGTTCATTCCCTCCGTGTCCTCCTCTTCACCTCAGGTCGTGACCGACGCAGCGGCCTCCACGGGTTTTGCGGCAATTTTTGGCCACCTCTGGCTCGCAGCCCCCTGGCCTCCTCAGATACTGGCAATTCCGGGCTTCACCGAGACGTCCTCCCTATTCGAGTTGTACCCCATCGTAGCCGCTGCCCACACATGGGGCCGCAGTTGGTCGGGTCAAACAGTGACCTTTTCAACGGACAATCTCGCCACTGCGGAAATCATTAACAAAGGCAGGTCTAAGTCTCTGGAGATTATGTCCTTCCTGCGGCGACTGGTCCAGCTCTCGTTATTATTTCAATTTAACGTTCATTGTGCCTTTATCCCTGGTAAATGTAATCGGGCAGCGGACGCCCTCTCCCGCTTTAACTTAGTTTCCTTTTTTGATCAGGTGCCCGGAGCCGGACCAACGTCAGCAGCTATCCCGGACTGGTCTCAACTGACCCTGGATTAACCCCTCACCTAGTAGCCGCAACTCAACTCATCGATCACTCCCTCTCAGACAATACCCGCAAGGCCTATCAAACAGCCTGGAGGGCCTTTAACCGTTTCTTAACATCTCACTCCACAGAGACCTCCCGGGTCAAGCAAGTCCTGGCCTTCATTGCCCATTGCCACTCGGACTTGGTGTTATCCTTTAACACGATCCGGCTATACCTGGCCGGGGTACAACATTTTACGTCCCTCCAGGACCCTGCCGAACCCTCCTTGTTCACTTTCCACGCCATTCGGGCTGTCATGCGCGGCATCCAGAAACGCCAGCCTACGGCCTCCGCCAAACGCCTGCCTATCACAGGAGACGTTTTCAGAAACATGTCTGATATTCTGGCCACTGCACCTTTCGGGCTCCACACTAGTATCATTATACAAGCAGCCATACACCTGGCCTTCTACGGCTTCTTACGGCCAGGCGAGTTTACCTCCAGTAGCCCCTCAGCTCGCATGCTGTGCAAGCACCACCTGGTCAGGCACGGAGACCATTTTATCCTACATATAGCAGTATCCAAGACGCAGCAGCTTGGCCCAGGTACGGACATACATTTTTATAAAACCAACAACCTCTGGTGCCCGGTCGCCATTCTCACCCGCTTGTTGACCCTTCTGGCCGATCAACCAGGAACTGGCCCGCTTCTGCCATTCCACGGTAAGCCACTGAATGCAGCCCAGTTCATGGAGCATGTCAGGATACTCCTGGGCATCCTTCACCTCAATCCGGCTCACTACTCCGGACATTCATTTCGTATCGGAGCTGCTTCAACTGCCTCCCGCCAAGGGGTCCCAGTCCACGTTATCAAAAAGTTGGGTAGATGGAAGTCCACCTGTTTTGCCCGTTACATACCCAATCCGCAAGTAGAGATGGCCCAGGCCTTTGTCAAGCTCACCCAGTAACAAACTCGAATCAATAAATGCATTCCCTACCTGTATGTTTTTGCCCCCTTATTTTGGTATACCCTACGTTAGGCCAGGGCACACTTTCAGGTCCATTTCAAGTAAGCGAGTTTATGTTAACCTTGTTTGTCATCCTTATCCGTATCGGTCAGAGGGCTCTGGGCCATAAATAGAAAGGCCAGTATGGTGGCCTGGAATTATGGGTGGAGCACGGTGGAGTATATAACCAGCCCGTTCGCCTAGCTCCCTCGTCGGTTCCGGTGCGCGATACCCACCCACCCATCCCCTGTCAGGGCATTTCTCAAGCATTATACTCCTCGGGTGAGTACTCATTTCACTCCATTTCATTTTCATTTCATTTATTACTCATTTCTCTATCTAGGGTATGCCCCCTTATTTTGGTATACCGTACGTTAGACCAGGGCACACTTTCAGGTCCATTTCAAGTAAGCGAGTTTATGTTAACCTTGTTTGTCATCCTTATCCGTATCGGTCAGAGGGCTCTGGGCCATAAATATATATATATATATACAGAATATATATATATGCTATTCATGTGACAAAGAGACAGTATCATCTCTATCCTCATACACTGTGTGTATGTATAGATAGATAGATGGATAGAGAGAGAGATGGATAGATAGATACATAGATAGATACATAGATAGATAGATACATAGATAGATACATAGATAAATGGCTATAGATAGATATATATAGATAGAGAGATAGATAGATAGATATATAGATAGATAGATAGATAGATAGAGATATATATAGATAGATAGATAGATAGACGATAGATAGATAGATAGATAGATAGATAGATAGATAGATAGATAGATAGAGAGAGATATAGATAGATAGATAGATAGATAGATAGATAGATAGATAGATAGATAGATAGAGAGAGCTATAGATAGATAGATAGATAGATAGATAGATAGATAGATAGATAGATAGAGAGAGATATATAGATAGATAGATAGAGATATAGACAGACAGATAGACAGACAGACAGACAGACAGATAGATAGATAGATAGATAGATAGATAGATAGATAGATAGATAGATAGATAGATAGATAGACGATAGATAGATAGAGAGATAGATAGATAGATATATAGATAGATAGATAGATAGATAGAGATATATATAGATAGATAGATAGATAGACGATAGATAGATAGATAGATAGATAGATAGATAGATAGATAGATAGAGAGAGATATAGATAGATAGATAGATAGATAGATAGATAGATAGATAGATAGATAGATAGATAGAGAGAGATATAGATAGATAGATAGATAGATAGATAGATAGATAGATAGATAGAGAGAGATATATAGATAGATAGATAGAGATATAGACAGACAGATAGACAGACAGACAGACAGACAGATAGATAGATAGATAGATAGATAGATAGATAGATAGACGATAGATAGATAGATAGATAGAGATATATATAGATAGACGATAGATAGATAGATAGATAGATAAATAGATAGATAGATAGATAGATAGATAGATAGATAGATAGATAGATAGATAGAGAGAGATATAGATAGATAGATAGATAGATAGATAGAGATATATAGATAGATAGATAGAGATAAAGACAGACAGATAGACAGACAGACAGACAGACAGATAGATAGACGATAGATAGATAGATAGATAGATAGACGATAGATAGATAGATAGATAGATAGATAGATAGATAGATAGATAGATAGACGATAGATAGACAGATAGATAGATAGATAGATAGATTTATAAAGACAAATGAAGGGACACGATCTCCAATGAAAAAATATTTTCCTTTACTGAATGTAATCCATACAATACATGTATAGAGCAGCTGCTAAATATACATATTGTTTGGATTACATTCAGTAAAGAAAAATATTTTTGCAGTGGAGATCGTGTCCCTTCGTTTGTCTTTATTGGATATTGGTGGATAATTGGGAGTCCACCATGACACTTCTTCTGAAGTATACGGGATACCAGACAGAGTATTCCTAACGATCAGTGGATATATACTGTATATTTATATCCATATACTGTGTGTATATGTACGTATATACAGTGCCTTAAAAAAGTATTCATACCCCTTGAAAAATTTTCACATGTTGTTATGTTACAACCAAAAACGTAAATATATTTTATTGGGATTTTATGTGATAGAGCAAAACAAAGTGCCACATAATTGTGAAGTGGAAGGAAAATGTTATAGTTACATAATAGGTGAGGTTAAGAAAAGACACAAGTCCATCAAGTCCAACCTATGTGTTTGATTATGTCACTATTACATTGTATATCCCTGTATGTTGCGGTCATTCAAGTGATTATCTAATAGTTTTTGAAACTATCGATGCCCCCCGCTGAGACCACCGCCTGTGGGAGGGAATTCCACATCCTTGCTGCCCTTACAGTAAAGAACCCTCTACAAAGTTTAAGGTTTTCTTCTAATTTGAATGAGTGGCCACGTGTCTTGTTAAACTCTGTTTTGTGAAAAAGTTTTCTCCCTATTGTGGGGTCACTAGTCTGGTATTTATATATTGTGGAGTCACCAGTCTGGTATTTATATATTGTGGGGTCACCTTATTTTGTACAGTAAACGTTTATGGGCAACTATGTCAAATGCTTTTGCAAAATCCGGATACACCACGTCTACGGGCCTTCCTTTATCCAGATACACCATGTCTACGGGCCTTCCTTTATCTAGATACACCACATCTACGGGCCTTCCTTTATCCAGATACACCACGTCTACGGGCCTTCCTTTATCTAGATACACCACGTCTACAGGCCTTCCTTTATCTAGATACACCATGTCTACGGGCCTTCCTTTATCTAGATACACCACGTCTACGGGCCTTCCTTTATCCAGATACACCACATCTACGGGTCTTCCTTTATCTAGATACACCACGTCTACGGGCCTTCCTTTATCCAGATACACCACGTCTACAGGCCTTCCTTTATCTAGATACACCACGTCTACGGACCTTCCTTTATCCAGATACACCACGTCTACGGGCCTTCCTTTATCTAGATACATCACGTCTACGGGCCTTCCTTTATCTAGATGCACCACCTCTACGGGCCTTCCTTTATCTATATACACCACGTCTACGGGCCTTCCTTTATCTCGATACACCAAGTCTACGGGCCTTCCTTTATCCAGATACACCACATCTACGGGCCTTCCTTTATCCAGATACACCACGTCTACGGGCCTTCCTTTATCTAGATGCACCACGTCTACGGGCCTTCCTTTATCTAGATGCACCACGTCTACGGGCCTTCCTTTATCTAGCTGGCAACTCACCTCCTCATAGAAGCGACTAGCTGTAGTGCTTAATCATAGCATGATTAAGCACTACAGCTAGTGCAAAACGTCAGCAATTTTTCCTTTTTTTGTGAAAACGTTTTCTCCCTATTGTGGGGTCACCAGTCTGGTATTTATATATTGTGGAGTCACCAGTCTGGTATTTATATATTGTGGGGTCACCTTATTTTGTACAGTAAACGTTTATGGGCAACTGTGTCAAATGCTTTTGCAAAATCCGGATACACCACGTCTATGGGCCTTCCTTTATCTAGATACACCACGTCTACAGGCCTTCCTTTATCTAGATACACCACGTCTACGGGCCTTCCTTTATCTAGATACACCATGTCTACGGACCTTCCTTTATCTAGATACATCACGTCTACGGGCCTTCCTTTATCTAGATGCACCACCTCTACGGGCCTTCCTTTATCTAGATGCACCACCTCTACAGGCCTTCCTTTATCTAGATGCACCACCTCTACGGGCCTTCCTTTATCTAGATACACCACCTCTACAGGCCTTCCTTTATCTAGATGCACCACCTCTACGGGCCTTCCTTTATCTAGATGCACCACGTCTACGGGCCTTCCTTTATCTCGATACACCAAGTCTACGGGCCTTCCTTTATCCAGATACACCACGTCTACGGGCCTTCCTTTATCCAGATACACCACGTCTACGGGCCTTCCTTTATCTAGATGCACCACGTCTACGGGCCTTCCTTTATCTAGATGCACCACGTCTACGGGCCTTCCTTTATCTAGCTGGCAACTCACCTCCTCATAGAAGCGACTAGCTGTAGTGCTTAATCATAGCATGATTAAGCACTACAGCTAGTGCGAAACGTCAGCAATTTTTCCTTGTTCGCTGTGTTTGTTGAGCTGTGATGTGATTTTCCAATAAAAGAAAGTGGTCTTCTGAAGAGTGCTGCAGTCCAGGGCTTGTTTTTTGTCTGTGACACTTTGTGTTGGTCCATCACATAAAATCCCAATAAAATACATTTACGTTTTTGGTTGTCACATGACAAAATGTGGACCATTTCAAGGGGTATGAATACTTTTTCAAAGCACTGTACGTTACTGTATACAGTATGCTTACTTGTGTTGCTCATTGCAGTTCTGTTATCATTTACAGTCCTGTCATCTGCAGATAACGTGGCCGTGAATGGACGCACTAAAGAAGGTCAGACCAGATGGACTCATTGGAAGCGTGCCAGTCAGCGGCCGGCAGCGAGGGGGGTCAGTAGGAGGTCCCTGCGGTTGGTAAGGAGAGCCAGCAGGTCGGGAGAAGAGGAAGCGTCTACAAAGAAATCACCTGAAAGTCCCTCCCATAACGGGGTCACTCTGGAAGCCACTTTGCATAATGGCAGCTCCGAGGAGAGAAGTGACCTGGGTGGAGCTGGACTCAGCCCTGGTAGTGAAAGCCTTAAAACACGTGCTGTGACGGATCGCGTCGAGCAGGAAAGGCAGGAGTTGTCCGGCAACGCAGAAAAGACGCACGCTTGTGCCCATTGTGGGGAGAGCTGGAGTCACCTCATCGACTTCGTATCCCACCAGATGGGAAACTGTCAGGACCGGCCCCACCGCTGCAGCATCTGTGGCAAGACCTTTGTGAAGAAGCAGCACCTGGCGGCCCACAGGAAGACGCACACGGAGGATCGGCCGTACACCTGCAACCAGTGTGGGCAGAGTTTCCGGCAGAACTCCACCCTGACCACTCACCTCTGGAGTCACGCCGGGCACAAGCCTTTCCACTGTACCTGCTGCCCCAAGAGCTTCAGCCGCAAGACCGACCTGGTGGCCCATGTGAGGCGTCACACCGGGGAGCGCCCCTATCAGTGTCCCTACTGCTGGGATCGCTTCATCCGCAAGAAATCGCTGCAGCGCCACCTGCAGAAACATTCCGGGGAGAATCTAAGAACAGGGTGGGAGCAGAGCTTCCCCAGGTGGAGGGAGACCACCAGCTGCATGGAGAGAGACCCTAAAGTTGAAGAGTGCCCAACAGAGACACCACCAACTCCTCCTCACCCTGAACCTGCCATTGAGGTGAGATTACCCCTTTATAGTCAGCATTCTTATTAACATTATTTGTTTAACGTACCGTATTTACTGGTGTATAACACACACTTTTTTCCCCTTAAAATCAGGGGAAAATCGTGGGTGCGTGTTATACCCCGATCCCCGCTGATTGTGAGCGGAGGAGCGAGCCGTTGAGATCATAGTCGAGTGTACTCGGCTAGACTCAGCTCCGCTCACAGTCATGCTCAGTCCTGCCCTATGATGGACACAGGGACTGGGCGTGACTGTGAGCGGAGCCGAGTCTAGCCGAGTACACTCAGCTATGATCTCGGTGGCTCACAATCAGCGGAGAGTGGCCGAGAGCCACAGAGCGACGCCAAGATACACAGGACATCCGGCTCTGTATCTCGGCAGTGCCATTTTTAAACTGGAAAGCGGCAATGACACTGGAACAAGGCTACACTGAAAAGTCTACAAATCACACTGGGGCAAGGCTGCAATGACAAGGCTACAATGACAAGTCTACAAATGACACTGGGGCAAGGCTACAATGACAGTGACAAGGCTACAATGACACTGACAAGGCTACAGTGAAACTGACAAGGCTGTAATGACACTGACAAGGCTGCAATGACACTAACAAGGCTACAGTGACAATGACAAGGCTACAATGACACTGACAAGGCTACAATGACACTGACAAGGCTGCAATGACAAGGCTACAATGACAAGGCTGCAATGACACTGACAAGGCTACAATGACACGGCTACAATGACACTGACAAGGCTACAATGACACTGACAAGGCTACAATGACAAGGCTACAATGACACTGACAAGGCTGCAATGACAAGGCTACAATGACAAGGCTGCAATGACACTGACAAGGCTGCAATGACAAGGCTACAATGACAAGGCTGCAATGACACTGACAAGGCTACAGTGACACTGACAAGGCTACAACGACACTGACAAGGCTACACTGACAAGGCTGCAATGACACTGACCAGGCTGCAATGACAAGGCTACAATGACAAGCCTGCTATGACACTGACAAGACTGCAATGACAGTGACAAGGCTACAGCGACACTGACAAGGCTGCAATGACACTGACAAGGCTACAATGACACTGACAAGGCTACAATGACAAGGCTGCAATGATACTGACAAGGCTACAATGACACTGACAAGGCTACAATAACAAGGCTGCAATGACACGGCTGCAATGACAAAGGCTACAATGACACTGACAAGGCTACAATGACACTGACAAGGCTACAATAACAAGGCTGCAATGACAAGGCTACAATGACACTGACAAGGCTACAATGACACTGACAAGGCTACAATAACGAGGCTGCAATGACAAGGCTACAATGACACTGACAAGGCTACAATGAAACTGACAAGGCTACAATAACAAGGCTGCGATTACAAGGCTACAATGACACTGACAAGGCTACAATAACAAGGCTGCAATGACAAGGCTACAATGACACTGACAAGGCTACAATGACAAGGCTGCAATGACAAGGCTACACTGACACCCACAAGACTACAATGACAAGGCTACAATGACACTGACAAGGCTGCAATAACAAGGCTGCAATGACAAGGCTACACTGACACCCACAAGGCTACAATGACACTGACAAGGCTACAATGACACTGACAAGGCTGCAATAACAAGGCTGCAATGACAAGGCTACAATGACACTGACAAGGCTGCAATGACACTGACAAGGCTACAATAACAAGGCTGCAATGACAAGGCTAGAATGACACCCACAAGGCTACAATGACAAGGCTGCAATGACACTGATAAGGCTGCATTGATGGGCATTTAAATGTAAGTTTTTTTTCCTTAAACTTCCCTCCTAAAAGTTTATTTCCTTAAAATTCCCTCCTAAACTTGGGGTGCGTGTTATAAACGCTGATAAATACGGTATTTATATCATGAGGTTACAGCAGTGTCTATGGAGGATACTATGCTGGCCACACATATATCATCAGCCATTGTTCAATGAGGGGGGCACAGTATTGTGAATTCCTAACTTGTGGGTGTAATTCCACCTACAGGAGGACACTAAGCTCAGCAAAAAAAGAGGACCAGCACCAGACTTATGCTGCGTACACACGACCGGACTTTTTGACAGCAAAGGTCCGATGGAACTGGTCCGCCGGACAATTCGATCGTGTGTGGGCTCCATTCGGACCTTTGCTTGCCAAAAATCCGGCGGACTTTAGAAATAGAGCATGTTTTAAATTTTCCCACCGGAACTCCACCGGAACTCCGCCGGACCGAGAAATCCGTTCGTCTGTAGGCTAGTCCGACGGACAAAAACCGACGCTAGCGCAGCTATTGGCTACTGGCTATGAACTTCCTTATTCTAGTCCGGTCGTACGTCGTCACGTTCAAATCCGTCAGACTTTGGTGTGATTGTGTGTGGCCGAGTCCGTTCATTCGGAAAGTCAGTCGGAACTCCGTCAGAGAGACCGTCGGACCTAGTCCCTTGAAAAGTCCGCTCGTGTGTACGCGGCATAAGAGTTTTTTTTTAATGGGACTTTTGCAGTATGGCTTAGTTTTATTTTGCTTAATACAAAAAAAAAATCAGTATACAAAAATGCTAAAAAAAAAAATGCAAAAAAAATAATAAATATATATATATATATATATATATATATATCTCTCATGGTCATAAAAAACTACCTCTACCCTCCACCATAATTCACATGACAATGATTGTCAATTCACCAAGGCTCCATGCACACTGGAGCTCAAAAAAGCTTTTTCTGGACTCCAGATTGCTGGCAGAAAACGCTGGCTGAAAAACGTGCTTTTAACAGCGTATTGTACTAGCGTTTAAATGCGTTTATGAGCGTTTTTACTAAAAATACACTCCAAAAATCCCACAATGCAGGGCTCGATAAACCCCCCGGGCGCCAGGTCGCATTTGCGACTATAATTTGCGTCCTGGGGCGACGCAGCTGGGGTATCCTGCCTCCGTGTGGACCCCGACCCCCCCGCCGTGCGATCGCATCGGGCCGCGCAGGCCAGTAATTGAGGCCGCAGCTTCTGAAGTCCTTCTGTAATCTGGCGCCATCTTGTGGTGGATGTTGATATTAAAACACATCCAACAAATGCTAATGCAATGCTAATGGGGCTTCAAAGCCCTGCCTGTTTTCACTGCCCGTCCATCTCCTTCCCAAAGTGGAGAAAGTGAAGTGATTGCGGGCATCATCTGGTGAGTGTGGTACGGTTTAAATAGCTTCATATAGCTTTATTTTATTTTATTTTTTTCATAATAGCTTTTATTTTTATTTGTTTTTTAAAAGTAAAAAAACTTTTAATTTTAATTAAGGAAAAAAAAAAAAGTATTATTTGTAATCTCCCTGCTTGGCCCCTTTCACACTGGCTGTCTGATCAGGTTCGCCTGTCAGTTTTTCAGGCGGACCTGTTCGGACCCTTAGTGGGGGGTATGGCGGTAAATAAGCGGGAATATGGCGGAAATAAAAGCAGTCACATTCTTTAGTTAACCAGCATTAACCACTTTCAGACCGGACCATTTTGCTGGTAAATGACCAGAGGTCTTTTTACACTTTGGCACTGCGCTGCTTTAACTGGTAATTGCGCGGTCATGCAATGTTGTACCCAAACAAAATTTGCGTCCTTTTCTTCCCACAAATAGAGCTTTCTTTTGATGGTATTTGATTGCCTCTGCGATTTTTATTTTTTGCGATATAAACGTAAAAAGACCGCAAATTTTGAAAAAAAATGATATTTTCTACTTTTTGTTATTAGAAAAATCCAATAAACTCAATTTTAGTCATACATTTAGGCCAAAATGTATTCAGCCACATGTCTTTGGTAAAAAAAAAAGTCAATAATTGTATATTTATTGGTTTGCGCAAAAGTTGTCACATCTACAAACTAAGGTACGTTTTCTGGAATTTACGCAGCTTTTAGTTTACGACTGCCTATCTCATTTCTTGAGGTGCTAAAATGGCAGGGCAGTACAAAACCCCCCCAAATGACCCCATTTTGGAAAGTAGACCCCCTAAGGAAATTGATAAGTGGCATGTTGAGCCCATTGAATATTTTATTTTTTTGCCTCAAGCGATTGAATAATGACAAAAAAAAAAATATTTTTTTTTTTTTACACAAAGTTGTCACTAAATGATATATTGCTCACACATGCTATGGGCGTATGTGAAATGACACCCCAAAATAAATCCTGCTGCTTCTCCTGAGTACGGGGATACCACATATGTGGGACTTTTTGGGAGCCTAGCCGCGTACGGGGCCCCGAAAACCAAGCACTGCCTTCAGGCTTTCTAAGGGCGTAAATTTTTGAGTTCACTTCTCACTACCTATTACAGTTTTGAAGGCCATAAAATGCCAAGATGGCACAAAACCCCCACAAATGACCCCATTTTAGAAAGTAGACACCCCAAGCTATTTGCTGAGAGGCATGTTGAGTCCATGGAATATTTTATATTTTGCCACAAGTTGCGGGAAAATTACAAACTTTTTTTTTTTTTTTCACAAAGTTGTCACTAAATGATATATTGCTCACGCATGCCATGGGCATATGTGAAATGACACCCCAAAATAAATTCTGCTGCTTCTCCTGAGTACGGGGATACCACATATGTGGGACTTTTTGGGAGCCTAGCCGCGTACGGGGCCCCGAAAACCAAGCACCGCCTTCAGGCTTTCTAAGGGCGTTACAGTTTTGAAGGCCATAAAATGCCAAGATGGCACAAACCCCCCCCCCAAATGACCCCATTTTGGAAAGTAGACACCCCTAAATTTAGGGGTACACTAGTGAGACTAGGTAATAAATGGCGGGTGCCCTGAAACTATAAAAAAATAACTAACCAACCAGCGTCACCTGTAACAGTTATATGGTGATCACTGGTGAAAGGGTTAACTAGGGGGCAATCAGGGGGCTTTATGCGGTAGTATATGGGGGTCCCTGGCGCTATAAAAAGCTGCGGCGAACCTAAATACCTACCTGCCTAACTAGCGTCACCTGTGACACTAATACGGCGATCAGAAAAACGATCGCTTATTAGGCTGGGTTCACACTGGAGCGATGCGGGAACGCCACGAATCTGCGGCGGGTTCCCGCATTGCATGCCTCCCGGCGGCAGTTCACACTGCCCTATGCGAACTGCTGGGAGTGTCAGTGAAATGTTACTGACACCCCCAGATCAGTTCGCATATCGCAGTGCGATCTGCAAACTCGGATCGCATGGTGTGAACACCCATGCGATCCGATTCTGCTGCGGGCCAAAAAAAGGGTCCCATGCGAATTTGCGGCGGGTGTGGCGGGTGCGGCGAATGGCTGAACTCGAATCGCACAGAGATCGGATGTGATTTGCACTGCAGTGCGGTGCGAATCACATTCGTTCTCATAAACCGCTGCAATGTGAACCCAGCCTTAGTGACTCTGGCGACGGGGGGTGATCACGGGGTTAAACCTTTATTGGGGGGGTTAGGGGGGCACATTAGAACTAAAGGGGGCTAACTCTAACTGCCCTAACAGTTATTACAGTCACAAATGACACCAATGCAAAAAAAAATGACATTGGTGTCACTGTGACTGGGGGGCAGGGGTAATTGGGGGGGTGATCGGGGGGTAAAGGGGGGGTGTGAGTGTGCCTGGCATGTTCTACTGTGTGTGTAGAGTGTTGGTGCAACTCACCGATCCTCTCTCCTCGGTGCCGGAACGAAAAATACCGACACGGAGGAGAGAATACATCACTTCCTCTCCTGTGTTTACATTACAGGAGAGGAAGTGATGTCACGGGGGATTCCTATTCGTCGGGAGCGATCGCGAGGGGGTGGCCATGAATGAATGGCCGCCCCCTCATCCCGGATCGCTCTCGAAGGAATGCCGACCGCCGCAGGCACCGGGGGGGGGGGCCCGATCGGGCCCCCCACCCGCGGGCAGGCAGGGACTTATATATACGCCCATATGCCTGCCCGTGCCATTCTGCCGACGTATATCGTCGTGCGGCGGTCGGCAAGTGGTTAAACACTTGGTGTCACATCAGAATATATTCATTACCTACACAAGTTAAATGCCTATATATATATAATGTTTGGTTCTAGTTGTCTTTCTGTGTTAAATTAAACATTGGTTCATTTTTATGTTGAAAATAAAGCTAATTTTTATATAATTTTTATATAATACATTTTTATATTGAAAATAAAAAACAAAAAAAAAACCTGGCTCCTAACTTTTTTTAGCTGGCTCCTAGATTCCAAACAAATTTGTCAACCCCTGCCACAATGCATTCCCAAACTCCCGCAATGCTTTGAAAAAAAAAATAGAACGCCGAACGCTAGTTAACGCGCGTTTATAAGCGTTTAGCATTTTTTTAGCTTTTTTTTTTTTGGTGGTTAGAAAAACGGCACTTTGAATGCGATCTTATGGCGTTCAGAGAACAGCCTCCACTGGTGATAAAAGCTAAAATGTGTGTATGGACACATAGAATAACATAGAGTGTGTGCATGGAGACAAAGAGTGCGTGCATGGACACATAGGATAACATAGAGTGTGTGCATGGACACATAGGATAATATAGAGTACGTGCATGGACACATAGGATAATATAGAGTGCGTGTATGGAAACATAGAGTGCGTGCATGGACACATAGGATAATATAGAGTGCGTGCATGGACACATAGGATAATATAGAGTGTGTGTGTATGGACACATAGGATAATATAGAGTGCGTGCATGGACACATAGGATAATATAGAGTGCGTGCATGGACACATAGGATAACATAGAGTGTGTGTGTATGGACACATAGGATAACATAGAGTGCGTGCATGGACACATAGGATAATATAGAGTACGTGCATGGACACATAGGATAATATAGAGTACGTGCATGGACACATAGGATAAAATAGAGTGCGTGTATGGAAACATAGAGTGCGTGCATGGACACATAGGATAATATAGAGTGCGTGCATGGACACATAGGATAATATAGAGTGCGTGCATGGACACATAGGATAATATAGAGTGCGTGCATAGACACATAGGATAACATAGAGTACGTGCATGGACACATAGGATAAAATAGAGTGCGTGTATGGAAACATAGAGTGCGTGCATGGACACATAGGATAATATAGAGTGCGTGCATGGACACATAGGATAATATAGAGTGCGTGCATGGACACATAGGATAATATAGAGTGCGTGCATGGACACAGGATAACATAGAGTGCGTGCATGGACACATAGGATAACATAGAGTGCGTGCATGGACACATAGGATAATATAGAGTACGTGCATGGACACATAGGATAATATAGAGTGCGTGCATGGACACAGGATAACATAGAGTGTGTGTGTATGGACACATAGGATAACATAGAGTGCGTGCATGGACACATAGGATAATATAGAGTACGTGCATGGACACATAGGATAATATAGAGTACGTGCATGGACACATAGGATAAAATAGAGTGCGTGTATGGAAACATAGAGTGCGTGCATGGACACATAGGATAATATAGAGTGCGTGCATGGACACATAGGATAATATAGAGTGCGTGCATGGACACATAGGATAATATAGAGTGCGTGCATGGACACAGGATAACATAGAGTGCGTGCATGGACACATAGGATAACATAGAGTGCGTGCATGGACACATAGGATAACATAGAGTGTGTGTGTATGGACACATAGGATAATATAGAGTGCGTGCATGGACACATAGGATAACATAGAGTGTGTGCATGGACACATAGGATAATATAGAGTGCGTGCATGGACACATAGGATAAAATAGAGTGCGTGTATGGAAACATAGAGTGCGTGCATGGACACATAGGATAACATAGAGTGTGTGCATGGACACATAGGATAATATAGAGTGCGTGCATGGACACATAGGATAAAATAGAGTGCGTGTATGGAAACATAGAGTGCGTGCATGGACACATAGGATAATATAGAGTGCGTGCATGGACACATAGGATAATATAGAGTGCGTGCATGGACACATAGGATAATATAGAGTGCGTGCATAGACACATAGGATAACATAGAGTACGTGCATGGACACATAGGATAAAATAGAGTGCGTGTATGGAAACATAGAGTGCGTGCATGGACACATAGGATAATATAGAGTGCGTGCATGGACACATAGGATAATATAGAGTGCGTGCATGGACACATAGGATAATATAGAGTGCGTGCATGGACACATAGGATAATATAGAGTGCGTGCATGGACACAGGATAACATAGAGTGTGTGTGTATGGACACATAGGATAACATAGAGTGCGTGCATGGACACATAGGATAATATAGAGTACGTGCATGGACACATAGGATAATATAGAGTACGTGCATGGACACATAGGATAAAATAGAGTGCGTGTATGGAAACATAGAGTGCGTGCATGGACACATAGGATAATATAGAGTGCGTGCATGGACACATAGGATAATATAGAGTGCGTGCATGGACACATAGGATAATATAGAGTGCGTGCATGGACACAGGATAACATAGAGTGCGTGCATGGACACATAGGATAACATAGAGTGCGTGCATGGACACATAGGATAACATAGAGTGTGTGTGTATGGACACATAGGATAATATAGAGTGCGTGCATGGACACATAGGATAACATAGAGTGTGTGCATGGACACATAGGATAATATAGAGTGCGTGCATGGACACATAGGATAAAATAGAGTGCGTGTATGGAAACATAGAGTGCGTGCATGGACACATAGGATAACATAGAGTGTGTGCATGGACACATAGGATAATATAGAGTGCGTGCATGGACACATAGGATAAAATAGAGTGCGTGTATGGAAACATAGAGTGCGTGCATGGACACATAGGATAATATAGAGTGCGTGCATGGACACATAGGATAATATAGAGTGCGTGCATGGACACATAGGCTAACATAGAGTACGTGCATGGACACATAGGATAATATAGAGTGCGTGCATGGACACATAGGATAATATAGAGTGCGTGCATGGACACATAAGCTAACATAGAGTACGTGCATGGACACATAGGATAATATAGAGTGCGTGCATGGACACATAGGATAATATAGAGTGCGTGCATGGACACATAGGATAATATAGAGTGCGTGCATGGACACATAGGATAATATAGAGTGCGTGCATAGACACATAGGATAACATAGAGTACGTGCATGGACACATAGGATAAAATAGAGTGCGTGTATGGAAACATAGAGTGCGTGCATGGACACATAGGATAACATAGAGTGCGTGCATGGACACATAGGATAATATAGAGTGCGTGCATGGACACATAGGATAATATAGAGTGCGTGCATGGACACAGGATAACATAGAGTGCGTGCATGGACACATAGAATAACATAGAGTGCGTGCATGGACACATAGGATAAAATAGAGTGCGTGCATGGACACATAGGATAACATAGAGTGTGTGTGTATGGACACATAGGATAATATAGAGTGCGTGCATGGACACATAGGATAACATAGAGTGCGTGCATGGACACATAGGATAATATAGAGTGCGTGCATGGACACATAGGATAATATAGAGTGCGTGCATGGACACATAGGCTAACATAGAGTACGTGCATGGACACATAGGATAATATAGAGTGCGTGCATGGACACATAGGATAATATAGAGTGCGTGCATGGACACATAGGCTAACATAGAGTACGTGCATGGACACATAGGCTAACATAGAGTACGTGCATGGACACATAGGATAACATAGAGTGCGTGCATGGACACATAAGATAACATAGAGTGCGTGCATGGACACATAGGATAACATAGAGTGTGTGTGTATGGACACATAGGATAATATAGAGTGCGTGCATGGACACATAGGATAACATAGAGTGCGTGCATGGACACATAGGATAATATAGAGTGCGTGCATGGACACAGGATAAAATAGAGTGCGTGTATGGAAACATAGAGTGCGTGCATGGACACATAGGATAATATAGAGTGCGTGCATGGACACATAGGATAACATAGCGTGCGTGCAGGGACACATAGGATAACATAGAGTGCGTGCATGGACACATAGGATAATATAGAGTGCGTGCATGGATACATAGGATAATATAGAGTGCGTGCATGGACACATAGGATAATATAGAGTGCGTGCATGGACACATAGGATAACATAGCGTGCGTGCAGGGACACATAGGATAACATAGAGTGCGTGCATGGACACATAGGATAATATAGAGTGCGTGCATGGATACATAGGATAATATAGAGTGCGTGCATGGACACATAGGATAACATAGAGTGCGTGCATGGACACATAGGATAACATAGAGTGCGTGCATGGACACAGGATAACATAGAGTGCGTGCATGGACACATAGGATAATATAGAGTGCGTGCATGGACACATAGGATAATATAGAGTGCGTGCATGGACACATAGGATAATATAGAGTGCGTGCATGGACACATAGGATAACATAGAGTGCGTGCATGGACACATAGGATAACATGGAGTACGTGCATGGACACATAGGATAACATAGAGTGCGTGCATGGACACATAGGATAATATAGAGTGCGTGCATGGACACATAGGATAATATAGAGTGCGTGCATGGACACATAGGATAACATAGAGTGCGTGCATGGACACATAGGATAATATAGAGTGCGTGCATGGACACATAGGATAATATAGAGTGCGTACATGGACACATAGGATAATATAGAGTGTGTACATGGACACATAGGATAACATAGAGTGTGTGCGTGGACACATAGGATAATATAGAGTGCGTGCATGGACACCTAGGATAACATAGAGTGCGTGCATGGACAAATAGGATAACATAGAGTGCGTGCATGGACACACAGGATAACATAGAGTGCGTGCATGGACACACAGGATAATATAGAGTGCGTGCATGGACACACAGGATAATATAGAGTGCGTGCAGGGACACATAGGATAACATAGAGTGTGTGCATGGACACATAGGATAACATAGAGTGCGTGCATGGACACATAGGATAACATAGAGTGCGTGCATGGACACACAGGATAACATAGAGTGCGTGCATGGACACACAGGATAATATAGAGTGCGTGCATGGACACACAGGATAATATAGAGTGCGTGCATGGACACACAGGATAATATAGAGTGCGTGCATGGACACATAGGATAACATAGAGTGCGTGCATGGACACACAGGATAATATAGAGTGCGTGCAGGGACACATAGGATAACATAGAGTGCGTGCATGGACACATAGGATAATATAGATTGCGTGCATGGACACATAGGATAACATAGAGTGCGTGCATGGACTCATAGGATAACATAGAGTGCGTGCATGGACACATAGGATAACACAGAGTGCGTGCATGGACACATAGGATAACATAGAGTGCGTGCGTGGACACATAGGATAATATAGAGTCCGTGCGTGGACACATAGGATAATATAGAGTGCGTGCGTGGACACATAGGATAACATAGAGTGCGTGCATGGACACATAGGATAACATAGAGTGCGTGCAGGGACACATAGGATAACATAGAGTGCGTGCATGGACTCATAGGATAACATAGAGTGCGTGCATGGACACATAGGATAACATAGAGTGCGTGCATGGACACATAGGATAATATAGAGTGCGTGCGTGGACACATAGGATAACATAGAGTACGTGCATGGACACATAGGATAACATAGAGTGCGTGCATGGACACATAGGATAATATAGAGTGCGTGCATGGACACATAGGATAATATAGAGTACGTGCATGGACACATAGGATAACATAGAGTACGTGCATGGACACATAGGATAATATAGAGTGCGTGCATGGACACAGGATAACATAGAGTGTGTGTGCATGGACACATAGGATAATATAGAGTACGTGCATGGACACAGGATAACATAGAGTGTGTGTGCATGGACACATAGGATAATATTGAGTGCGTGCATGGACACATAGGATAACATAGAGTGCGTGCATGGACACATAGGATAATATAGAGTACGTGCATGGACACATAGGATAACATAGAGTGCGTGCATGGACACATAGGATAACATAGAGTGCGTGCATGGACACATAGGATAACATAGAGTACGTGCATGGACACATAGGATAACATAGTGTACGTGCATGGACACATAGGATAATATAGAGTGCGTGCATGGACACATAGGATAATATAGAGTACGTGCATGGACACATAGGATAACATAGAGTACGTGCATGGACACATAGGATAATATAGAGTGCGTGCATGGACACAGGATAACATAGAGTGTGTGTGCATGGACACATAGGATAATATAGAGTGTGTGCATGGACACATAGGATAACATAGAGTACGTGCATGGACACATAGGATAATATAGAGTGCGTGTATGGACACAGGATAACATAGAGTGTGTGTGCATGGACACATAGGATAATATAGAGTACGTGCATGGACACATAGGATAACATAGAGTACGTGCATGGACACATAGGATAATATAGAGTGCGTGCATGGACACAGGATAACATAGAGTGTGTGTGCATGGACACATAGGATAATATAGAGTACGTGCATGGACACAGGATAACATAGAGTGTGTGTGCATGGACACATAGGATAATATTGAGTGCGTGCATGGACACATAGGATAACATAGAGTGCGTGCATGGACACATAGGATAATATAGAGTACGTGCATGGACACATAGGATAACATAGAGTGCGTGCATGGACACATAGGATAACATAGAGTGCGTGCATGGACACATAGGATAACATAGAGTACGTGCATGGACACATAGGATAACATAGTGTACGTGCATGGACACATAGGATAATATAGAGTGCGTGCATGGACACATAGGATAATATAGAGTACGTGCATGGACACATAGGATAACATAGAGTACGTGCATGGACACATAGGATAATATAGAGTGCGTGCATGGACACAGGATAACATAGAGTGTGTGTGCATGGACACATAGGATAATATAGAGTGTGTGCATGGACACATAGGATAACATAGAGTACGTGCATGGACACATAGGATAATATAGAGTGCGTGTATGGACACAGGATAACATAGAGTGTGTGTGCATGGACACATAGGATAATATAGAGTGCGTGCATGGACACATAGGATAATATAGAGTGCGTGCATGGACACATAGGATAATATAGAGTACGTGCATGGACACAGGATAACATAGAGTGTGTGCATGGACACATAGGATAATATAGAGTACGTGCATGGACACAGGATAACATAGAGTGTGTGCATGGACACATAGGATAACATAGAGTACGTGCATGGACACATAGGATAATATAGAGTGCGTGCATGGACACATAGGATAACATAGAGTGCGTGCATGGACACATAGGATAACATAGAGTACGTGCATGGACACATAGGATAATATAGAGTACGTGCATGGACACATAGGATAATATAGAGTGCGTGCATGGACACATAGGATAACATAGAGTGTGTGTGTATGGACACATAGGATAACATAGAGTGCGTGCATGGACACATAGGATAATATAGAGTACGTGCATGGACACATAGGATAATATAGAGTACGTGCATGGACACATAGGATAAAATAGAGTGCGTGTATGGAATCATAGAGTGCGTGCATGGACACATAGGATAATATAGAGTGCGTGCATGGACACATAGGATAATATAGAGTGCGTGCATGGACACATAGGATAATATAGAGTGCGTGCATGGACACATAGGATAATATAGAGTGCGTGCATAGACACATAGGATAACATAGAGTACGTGCATGGACACATAGGATAAAATAGAGTGCGTGTATGGAAACATAGAGTGCGTGCATGGACACATAGGATAATATAGAGTGCGTGCATGGACACATAGGATAATATAGAGTGCGTGCATGGACACATAGGATAATATAGAGTGCGTGCATGGACACATAGGATAATATAGAGTGCGTGCATGGACACAGGATAACATAGAGTGCGTGCATGGACACATAGGATAACATAGAGTGCGTGCATGGACACATAGGATAATATAGAGTACGTGCATGGACACATAGGATAATATAGAGTGCGTGCATGGACACATAGGATAACATAGAGTGTGTGTGTATGGACACATAGGAAAACATAGAGTGCGTGCATGGACACATAGGATAATATAGAGTACGTGCATGGACACATAGGATAAAATAGAGTGCGTGTATGGAAACATAGAGTGCGTGCATGGACACATAGGATAACATAGAGTGCGTGCGTGGACACATAGGATAATATAGAGTCCGTGCGTGGACACATAGGATAATATAGAGTGCGTGCGTGGACACATAGGATAACATAGAGTGCGTGCATGGACACATAGGATAACATAGAGTGCGTGCAGGGACACATAGGATAATATAGAGTGCGTGCATGGACACATAGGATAATATAGAGTGTGTGTGTATGGACACATAGGATAATATAGAGTGCGTGCATGGACACATAGGATAATATAGAGTGCGTGCATGGACACATAGGATAACATAGAGTGCGTGCATGGACTCATAGGATAACATAGAGTGCGTGCATGGACACATAGGATAACATAGAGTGCGTGCATGGACACATAGGATAATATAGAGTGCGTGCGTGGACACATAGGATAACATAGAGTGCGTGCATAGACACATAGGATAATATAGAGTGCGTGTATGGACACATAGGATAATATAGAGTGCGTGCATGGACACATAGGATAACATAGAGTGCGTGCGTGGACACATAGGATAACATAGAGTACGTGCATGGACACATAGGATAACATAGAGTACGTGCATGGACACATAGGATAATATAGAGTGCGTGCATGGACACATAGGATAACATAGAGTGCGTGCATGGACACATAGGATAACATAGAGTACGTGCATGGACACATAGGATAATATAGAGTACATGCATGGACACATAGGATAATATAGAGTGCGTGCATGGACACATAGGATAACATAGAGTGTGTGTGTATGGACACATAGGATAACATAGAGTGCGTGCATGGACACATAGGATAATATAGAGTACGTGCATGGACACATAGGATAATATAGAGTACGTGCATGGACACATAGGATAAAATAGAGTGCGTGTATGGAAACATAGAGTGCGTGCATGGACACATAGGATAATATAGAGTGCGTGCATGGACACATAGGATAATATAGAGTGCGTGCATGGACACATAGGATAATATAGAGTGCGTGCATGGACACATAGGATAATATAGAGTGCGTGCATGGACACATAGGATAACATAGAGTACGTGCATGGACACATAGGATAAAATAGAGTGCGTGTATGGAAACATAGAGTGCGTGCATGGACACATAGGATAATATAGAGTGCGTGCATGGACACAGGATAACATAGAGTGCGTGCATGGACACATAGGATAACATAGAGTGCGTGCATGGACACATAGGATAATATAGAGTACGTGCATGGACACATAGGATAATATAGAGTGCGTGCATGGACACATAGGATAACATAGAGTGTGTGTGTATGGACACATAGGAAAACATAGAGTGCGTGCATGGACACATAGGATAATATAGAGTACGTGCATGGACACATAGGATAATATAGAGTACGTGCATTGACACATAGGATAAAATAGAGTGCGTGTATGGAAACATAGAGTGCGTGCATGGACACATAGGATAACATAGAGTGCGTGCGTGGACACATAGGATAATATAGAGTCCGTGCGTGGACACATAGGATAATATAGAGTGCGTGCGTGGACACATAGGATAACATAGAGTGCGTGCATGGACACATAGGATAACATAGAGTGCGTGCAGGGACACATAGGATAATATAGAGTGCGTGCATGGACACATAGGATAATATAGAGTGTGTGTGTATGGACACATAGGATAATATAGAGTGCGTGCATGGACACATAGGATAATATAGAGTGCGTGCATGGACACATAGGATAACATAGAGTGCGTGCATGGACTCATAGGATAACATAGAGTGCGTGCATGGACACATAGGATAACATAGAGTGCGTGCATGGACACATAGGATAATATAGAGTGCGTGCGTGGACACATAGGATAACATAGAGTACGTGCATGGACACATAGGATAACATAGAGTACGTGCATGGACACATAGGATAATATAGAGTGCGTGCATGGACACATAGGATAACATAGAGTGCGTGCATGGACACATAGGATAACATAGAGTACGTGCATGGACACATAGGATAATATAGAGTACATGCATGGACACATAGGATAATATAGAGTGCGTGCATGGACACATAGGATAACATAGAGTGTGTGTGTATGGACACATAGGATAACATAGAGTGCGTGCATGGACACATAGGATAATATAGAGTACGTGCATGGACACATAGGATAATATAGAGTACGTGCATGGACACATAGGATAAAATAGAGTGCGTGTATGGAAACATAGAGTGCGTGCATGGACACATAGGATAATATAGAGTGCGTGCATGGACACATAGGATAATATAGAGTGCGTGCATGGACACATAGGATAATATAGAGTGCGTGCATGGACACATAGGATAATATAGAGTGCGTGCATAGACACATAGGATAACATAGAGTACGTGCATGGACACATAGGATAAAATAGAGTGCGTGTATGGAAACATAGAGTGCGTGCATGGACACATAGGATAATATAGAGTGCGTGCATGGACACATAGGATAATATAGAGTGCGTGCATGGACACATAGGATAATATAGAGTGCGTGCATGGACACATAGGATAATATAGAGTGCGTGCATGGACACAGGATAACATAGAGTGCGTGCATGGACACATAGGATAACATAGAGTGCGTGCATGGACACATAGGATAATATAGAGTACGTGCATGGACACATAGGATAATATAGAGTGCGTGCATGGACACATAGGATAACATAGAGTGTGTGTGTATGGACACATAGGAAAACATAGAGTGCGTGCATGGACACATAGGATAATATAGAGTACGTGCATGGACACATAGGATAATATAGAGTACGTGCATGGACACATAGGATAAAATAGAGTGCGTGTATGGAAACATAGAGTGCGTGCATGGACACATAGGATAACATAGAGTGCGTGCGTGGACACATAGGATAATATAGAGTCCGCGCGTGGACACATAGGATAATATAGAGTGCGTGCGTGGACACATAGGATAACATAGAGTGCGTGCATGGACACATAGGATAACATAGAGTGCGTGCAGGGACACATAGGATAATATAGAGTGCGTGCATGGACACATAGGATAATATAGAGTGTGTGTGTATGGACACATAGGATAATATAGAGTGCGTGCATGGACACATAGGATAATATAGAGTGCGTGCATGGACACATAGGATAACATAGAGTGCGTGCATGGACTCATAGGATAACATAGAGTGCGTGCATGGACACATAGGATAACATAGAGTGCGTGCATGGACACATAGGATAATATAGAGTGCGTGCGTGGACACATAGGATAACATAGAGTGCGTGCATAGACACATAGGATAATATAGAGTGCGTGTATGGACACATAGGATAATATAGAGTGCGTGCATGGACACATAGGATAACATAGAGTGCGTGCGTGGACACATAGGATAACATAGAGTACGTGCATGGACACATAGGATAACATAGAGTACGTGCATGGACACATAGGATAATATAGAGTGCGTGCATGGACACATAGGATAACATAGAGTGCGTGCATGGACACATAGGATAACATAGAGTGCGTGCATGGACACATAGGATAACATAGAGTGCGTGCATGGACACATAGGATAACATAGAGTGCGTGCATGGACACATAGGATAACATAGAGTATGTGCATGGACACATAGGATAATATAGAGTGCGTGCATGGACACATAGGATAATTTAGAGTACGTGCATGGACACATAGGATAACATAGAGTACGTGCATGGACACATAGGATAATATAGAGTGCGTGCATGGACACATAGGATAATATAGAGTGCGTGCATGGACACATAGGATAACATAGAGTGCGTGCATGGACACAGGATAACATAGAGTGTGTGTGCATGGACACATAGGATAATATAGAGTGCGTGCACGGACACATAGGATAACATAGAGTATGTGCATGGACACATAGGATAATATAGAGTGCGTGCATGGACACATAGGATAACATAGA
The DNA here is from genome assembly GCF_037356315.1 of Lithobates pipiens. Lineage (NCBI taxonomy): Eukaryota > Metazoa > Chordata > Amphibia > Anura > Ranidae > Lithobates > Lithobates pipiens. The sequence goes on from NW_027507917.1 coordinate 1,243,318, forward strand.
GTATGTGCATGGACACATAGGATAACATAGAGTGGAGTTCATGGGCTGTTAAAAAAAAACACCCACATTCCAAAAAACGGTTGTTTATGAGCTCCAGTGTGCACGGAGCCTAAGAGTTCACTAACGGCAGATAAAACGTGGTAGAATAGCGCTTGCGGTAAATCCGTTTTGAATGTGCCGTTCACTAAGAATTTTGCCTTAAAGCAGAAGTAAAGCCATCCATAAAGCAGTTTAATTTGCGGCACGTGTCGGCAATGTGACACTCCCATTGGTTGTGCGCTCAACAAAACTGTCAAACCATCCAATGGCCGGTGTCATAACTGATCACATGTGCAGCGTCATTGCAGTTGTAGATTAAACAGAGGAAACAATGGCGGCTTCCTTGGCTGAAAACGATGGGGGGGAGGGGTTTACTTTATAGTTTAAATAACAAATGCAGTGTTTGAGCGGTAATTACCGCATTCATGCGGTAATTTATCGCATTGAGCCGGTTGCTAAGGAACAGGCCGGGAAGCCAGGCGCTGCGTCCTTAACAACGGACGACTCATCAGCTGTCAGCAGGTTTGGCGCTGACAGCTGTATGTAAAAAAAAAAACATATCTTTTTCTGCCAGTAAGTCCCTTATACAGCCCACTTCCTGTTTCTTGTCTGGTCATTATCCTAGGCTTATGACATCATACACAGCGCTCTCTCTCACTCACTGGAGAGTTTGCCAGGGAGGGAGGGGGGATGAGTCATAAGAGGGCCAAATGAAAGTTGCAGAGCTGGAGGTGTGCCTCTGTGTAAATCCAGGAAGTGAACAGGCAGCAGCTTCAGCTGCCCACAGTCAAAATGGCTGCAGCCAGACTCAGCGGAGGGAGATTTCTGCAGCATATTTGGCAAGTACAGAATCACAGTATATATAAAATCAGGTCTTGACAAATTTGCTTTGAATCTAGGAGCCAGTTAAAAAAGTTAGGAGCCATTTTTTTTTAGAGTGGTATGGATTGTCAGCTCCTGGGGTAAGGCCAGTAATTTTCGCCCCCTAAGGCCGCGTACACACGGGCGGACTGTTCGCTCAACTTTGTCCGCTGAACAGTGTTTCAGCGGACAGTCCGCTCGTGTGTGGGGCTTCAGCGGACAGTTTCAGCAGACAGTTTGACGAACAAAGTTTTTCGGAAATTCCGAAAAACTGTCCGCTGAAACTTGGTTTGAGCGGACAGTCCGCCCGTGTGTAGGCCACTTTCAAAATGAGCAAACTGTTCCCGCTCGGAGGAAAGTCTGCTCATTTCGAGCGCGTCTCTAGGTAGGCGGGGCCCGCGAAGGAGACGTCGCGGGCCCCGCCGCCTGGTATGGACTTAAAGGGGAACCCCAACGCCGAAAAAAATCGGCGTGGGGGTCCCCCCAAAGTCCACAACAGACCCTTGTCCGAGCACGCTACCCGGCCGGCCAGGAAAGGGGGGCGAGCGAGCGCGCCCCCCCTCCCGAGCCGTACCAGGCCGCGTGCCCTCAACATGGGGGGTGCCTTGGGGAAGGGGGGGCCGCGCGGCCCCCCCACCCCAAAGCACCTTGTCCCCATGTTGATGAGGACAAGGGCCTCTTCCCGACAACCCTGGCCGTTGGTTGTCGGGGTCTGCGGGCGGGGGGCTTATCGGAATCCGGGAGCCCCCTTTAATAAGGGGGCCCCCGGATACCGGCCCCCCACCCTATGTGAATGAGTATGGGGTACAATGTACCCCTACCCATTCACCTGTAAAATAAGAGTACCCAAAAAAAAAAAACACAACACACGAGATAAAATATTTTATTGCACAGCTCCGGGGGTCTTCCGTCTTCGGGGGTCTTCTCGCCGGACTCCTCCGCTATCTTCTTGTAGCTCTTTTGCTAGCGGAGGAGTCCGGCTTTCTTCCTCCCCGCCGCCGGCCTCTTCTCCCGACTTCGGGGGTCTTGTCCCCCTCTTCGGTTCTTCTGCCGGGCCACCGCGCCTTCTTATAGCTCTTTTGCAGGCGGTGGCCCGGTCTTCTGTCGCCGCCGCCTTCCGTTCTTCTGCCGGGCCACCGCCTGCAAAAGAGCTATAAGAAGGCGCGGTGGCCCGGCAGAAGAACGGAAGGCTGTCGCCTTCCGTTCTTCTTCTTCTTCTTCTTCTTCTCCAGGAGATGTTGACACGTCGCTCTCTCCGGCCGGAATGCCCGAGCCGCACTGTGCGGCCACTTATATAGTGACAATGGGGCGGTGTCACATGGTATATGTCACATGGGTTGGTCACATGGGTTGATGTCACATGGGGACTATGACATCGTAAGGGGGCGGGGTCACCATGTGACCAACCCATGTGACATATACCATGTGACACCGCCCCATTGTCACTATATAAGTGGCCGCACAGCGCGGCTCTGGCATTCCGGCCGGAGAGAGCGACGTGTCAACATCTCCTGGAGAAGAAGAAGAAGAAGAAGAAGAACGGAAGGCGGCGGCGACAGAAGACCGGGCCACCGCCTGCAAAAGAGCTATAAGAAGGCGCGGTGGCCCGGCAGAAGAACCGAAGAGGGGGACAAGACCCCCGAAGTCGGGAGAAGAGGCCGGCGGCGGGGAGGAAGAAAGCCGGACTCCTCCGCTAGCAAAAGAGCTACAAGAAGATAGCGGAGGAGTCCGGCGAGAAGACCCCCGAAGACGGAAGACCCCCGGAGCTGTGCAATAAAATATTTTATCTCGTGTGTTGTGTTTTTTTTTTTGGGTACTTTTATTTTACAGGTGAATGGGTAGGGGTACATTGTACCCCATACTCATTCACATAGGGTGGGGGGCCGGTATCCGGGGGCCCCCTTATTAAAGGGGGCTCCCGGATTCCGATAAGCCCCCCGCCTGCAGACCCCGACAACCAACGGCCAGGGTTGTCGGGAAGAGGCCCTTGTCCTCATCAACATGGGGACAAGGTGCTTTGGGGTGGGGGGGCCGCGCGGCCCCCCCTTCCCCAAGGCACCCCCCATGTTGAGGGCACGCGGCCTGGTACGGCTCGGGAGGGGGGGCGCGCTCGCTCGCCCCCCTTTCCTGGCCGGCCGGGTAGCGTGCTCGGACAAGGGTCTGTTGTGGACTTTGGGGGGACCCCCACGCCGATTTTTTTTCGGCGTTGGGGTTCCCCTTTAAGTACATTCCAGGCGGCGGAGCCCGCAACGTCTCCGTCGCGGGCCCCGCCTACCTGCACACGCGCTCGAAATGAGCGGACTGTTGCCTCGTGTGTGGGCGAGTCCGTTCATTTCAAAAGTTGCGCGGACTTAGTACGACGAACAAAGTTTGCCGTATTTGTCCGCTCAAAAAGTGCCGTGTGTGGGCGTGTTCGTTCATTCAAAAGTTTGAGCGGACTGTTTGACGAACTTAGTTTCGGCAGACAGTCCCCGCGTGTGTACGCCGCCTAACTCACAATGGAGCACCCAGTCAATAACTTCAATGTGAAGCTGTTACATCAGGGTTATGGGCTGACCAGAAAGAGTAAGGCTGACAACAGATGGAACTGGTTGGTTTAGGCAGGTGGCACTGGTTGAAACTGGCAGACGGCACTGGTTGGAACGGGCAGATGGCACTGGCAGGTAGCAGTTGCAGGTGGCACTGGTTTGGGACTGACAGATGGCACTGGTTGGCACATGGAGCTGACAGATGGCACTGGCAGGTGGCATTGGTTGGCACTGGCAGGTGGCACTGATTGGCACTGGCAGGTGGCACTGATTGGCAGTGGCACTGATTGGCGGAGGCACGTGGCACTGTTTGGTGGCACTGATTGGCGGTGGCAGGTGGCACTGATTGGCGGTGGCAGGTGGCACTGGTTGTCACTGGCAGATGGCACAGGTAGGTGGCACTGGTTGGCGATGGCAGGTGGCGCTGATTGGCGGTGATACGTGGCACTGATTGGCGGTGGCAGGTGGCACTGATTGGCGGTGGCAGGTGGCACTGGTTGTCACTGGCAGATGGCACAGGTAGGTGGCACTGGTTGGTGATGGCAGGTGGCACTGGCAGGCACTGGTTGGCACCGGCAGGTGGCCCTGGTTGGCGGTGGCAGATGGCACTGATTAGCAGTGGCAGGTTTCACACTGGACACTCAGTGTGAAACTGAAAAGTAACAGAGGGGAGCTGTCAGAATTGAGCTTAATGTCGGGGGTGGGCGGGACCCGGTCGGGGTGGGCGGGACCCGGCTGGGTTGGGTGGGACCCAGCAGCTATCAAACACCAGCCAATGATTGGGCTGCTTATCGCTTATCAGGGTGCGATTTCTAGGTCGCCATGGCGACCTGGCACCTGGGGTTTGCCGAGCCCTGTATAAAATAATATGCAAAGTGGTTGGAGGGAAGCTTCAGATTGGCAAAGATGTTTTTATTACAAATTATGTGAGCCGACTGCAGTTCCTCTTTAACAAGGAGCCCCCCCCCCCCCCAGATCCTGCCCCCCCCTCCTATGTGAATGAGTAGGGGTACATAAATTCTACCCCTACTCATTCACCAAAAAAAGTGTCAAAAAGAAAAAAAAACACACACAGAGTTTATGACAATTCCTTTTTTATAGTTTTCTTTCAGATGTGACGCTGAGCAGAAAGCAGATGCCCAAAACGAAGATCGCCCCCTGCTGGAAGGTCAGGAATGTACGGGCAGTGCATCCGGCGAGGTGGTGAAGGTGGAGAAGCTGCACTCCCCTGTTTCTACCTCTACCGATCGAGCCACACAGACCGAGGTATGCTCCCAGACAGCAGGATAGGTCCCTTGTGCTGATTCCTCTGTTGTTAGCAGTACAGTTGTGCTCATACGTTTTCCTGGCAGTTGCGGCTGGAATTTTAGTTGGTCTACCTGACCGTGGTTTTGGTTTTCAACAGGACCCCTCATTTTCCTCTTCTTGATTAGAGTTTGAACACTGCTGATTGGCATTCTCAATTCCTTGGATATCTTTTTATATCCCTTTTCCTGTTTTATACAGTCCAACTACCTTTTCCTGCAGATCCTTTGACAATTCTTTTGCTTTCCCCCCATGACTCAGAATCCAGAAACGTCAGTGCAGCACTGGATGAAAGATGCAAGGGTCTGTCAGGAGTCCAGAAACTCATTGACCTTTTATTACACACACACTAATTACAAGCAAACAGATCACAGGTGAGGATGGTTCCCTTTAACCACTTCAGCAGCCCCGGGGGATTTTACCCCCCTTTCCTGACCAGAGCACTTTTTTGGCGATTCGGCACTGCGTCCCTTTAACTGATTTCAATTTGCTCGGTTGTAGGACGTGGCACCCAAACAAAATTAACCTCCCCCCACAAATAGAGCTTTCTTCTGGTGGTATTTGATCCTCTCTGCGGTTTTTATTTTTTTGCGCTATAAACAAAAGAAGAGCGACAATTTAAATAAAAATATTTTTTACTTTTTGCTATAATAAATATCCCCATTTAAAAAAAAAAAATATTTTTTTCCTCAGTTTAGGCCGATACATATTATTTTACATATTTTTGGTAAAAAAACAAACAAAAAAAACCCGCAATAAGCGTATATCGATTGGTTTGCGCAAAATTTATAGCGTCTACAAAATAGGGGATAGGCTCTAGTGTGAAAGGGGTCTTAAGGGCAGATTTGTGGAGAGACGACTAATAGTTGTCCTGTGGACAGATTCTCCCCCCTGAGCTGTGGATCTCTGCAGCTCCTCCAGAGTTACCATGGACCTCTTGGCTCTTCTCTGATGAATGCTCTCCTTGCCCGGCCCGGTCAGTTTAGGTGGACGGCCATGTCTTGGTAGGTTTGCAGTTGTTCCATATTCTTTCCATTTTCCGATGATGGATTGAACAGAGCTCCGTGAGACGTTCAAAGCTTGGGATATTTTTTTTATAACCCAACCCTGCTTTATACTTCTCCACAACTTCATCCCTGACCTGCCTGGTGTGTTCCTTGGCCTTCATGATGCTGTTTATTCACTAAGGTTCTCTAACAAACCTCTGAGGGCTTCACAGATGCAGCTGTATTTATACTGAGATTTAGTTGCACACAGGTGGACTCTATTTACTAATTAGGTGACTTCTGAAGGCAATTGGTTCCCGCTAGATTTTAGTTAGGGGGTATCAGAGTAAAGGGGGCTGAATACAAATGCCCCCCTCCCCCACACTTTTCACATATTTATTAGTAAAAAAAAATGTGAAAACCATTTATAATTTTCTTTCCACGTCACAATTATGTGACACTTTGTGTTGGTCCAACACATAAAATCCCAATAAAATACATTTACGTTTTTGGTTGTATCGTGACAAAATGTGGAAAATTTCAAGGGGTATGAATACTTTTTCAAGGCACTGTAATAAATGCACATTTTTAACGTGCATTTGTTTTTGTTTTTGTTTTTTACAAAAGGTGACCCCAGCCTTTCATTTCTTACTGGAGAAGGAGAATATGAATGTGAGGCCACCTCCGGTGTACATGGTCTCATATTCTAGAGCCCTCCATATCATGATCTATAGATTTATCTGTATGAATTGTGCAATATATTGTTTTTTTTAATGTGTTTATTTGTATACTATTCTAATAAAATGTATTACTTTTGTACTACCGTTGTACATATATTCAGATCCCCACCTGTATAGTCCCTGGGGAAATTTTCTCTCTTTTTTTTTTTTTTGTGTTGGGCATTGTTCAGTTTTGTCAATGAAGCCTCCGCCCTACGCGTGTCGCAGCGGACGTACAGCGGGTAAAATCTAGGTAAATCTATTGGGAAAGGTGCTATTGTCATGAAGTTTTCCCCCACATGTTGGTAACAACCAGTGCAATCTATACATACGAAGACACCAAAAACAAATACGTTCAGAAATGAAGTTCTGTGTAATAAAATGGAAGGACGCGGGGGAGAAAAAAGTATTAAACCCGCTAACTGAAATGTATTTAATACTTGGTACGAAATCCTTTGTTGGTGATGACGGATTCAAGGCGCCGTCTCCTGTATGGAGGAACGAGTCGCATGCGTTGCCCAGGTGTGATTTTGGCCCAATTCTTCCACACAGTCTACAGATCTTGAAGGTCCCGTGATCCTCTTCTATGAACTCTGATCTTTAGTTCTTTCCATCGATTTTCTATTGGATTCAAGGCGATTGGCTGGGCCATTCGAGCAGCTTTATTTTCTTTCTTTGAAACCAATTGAGAGTTTCCTTGGCTTTGTGTGTTGGCATGATTGTCCTCCTTGGATGTCCTCCTGGGATGTCCACTTGGAATGTCCACCTGGGATGTCCTCCTGGGATGTCCTCCTGGGATGTCTTCCTGGGATGTCTTCTTGGGATGTCCCCCTGGGATGTGCTCCTGGGATGTGCTCCTGGGATGTCCTCCTGGGATGTCCACCTGGAATGTCCACCTGGAATGTCCACCTGGGATGTCCTCCTGGGATGTCCCCCTGGGATGTCCCCCTGGGATGTCCTCCTGGGATGTGCTCCTGGGATGTCCCCCTGGGAGATGTCCACCTGGGATGTCCCCCTGGGATGTCCCCCTGGGATGTCCCCCTGGGATGTCCTCCTGGGATGTCCCCCTGGGATGTCTTCCTGGGATGTCTTCCTGGGATGTCCTCCTGGGATGTCCACCTGGGATGTCCTCCTGGGATGTCTATTGGATTCAAGTCAGGCGATTGACTGGGCCATTCTAGCAGCTTTATTTTCTTTCTTTGAAACCAATTGAGAGTTTCCTTGGCTTTGTGTGTTGGGATGATTGTCCTCCTGGGATGTCCTCCTGGGATGTCCCCCTGGGATGTCCCCCTGGGATGTCATGGGGGACGTCTTCCTGGGATGTCCTCCTGGGATGTCTATTGGATTCAAGTCAGGCGATTGACTGGGCCATTCTAGCAGCTTTATTTTCTTTCTTTGAAACCAATTGAGAGTTTCCTTGGCTTTGTGTGTTGGGATGATTGTCCTCCTGGGATGTCCTCCTGGGATGTCCACCTGGGATGTCCCCCTGGGATGTCTACCTGGGATGTGCTCCTGGGATGTGCTCCTGGGATGTGCTCCTGGGATGTCCTCCTGGGATGTCCTCCTGGGATGTGCTCCTGGGATGTGCTCCTGCGATGTCCTCTTGGGATGTCCTCCTGGGATGTCCACCTGGGATGTGCTCCTGGGATGTCCCCCTGGGATGTCCCCCTGGGATGTCCTCCTGGGATGTCCACCTGGGATGTGCTCCTGGTATGTGCTCCTGGGATGTCCTCCTGGGATGTGCTCCTGGGATGTGCTCCTGGGATGTCCTCTTGGGATGTCCTCTTGGGATGTCCACCTGGGATGTGCTCCTGGGATGTCCCCCTGGGATGTCCCCCTGGGATGTCCACCTGGGATGTCCTCTTGGGATGTCCTCCTGGGATGTCCTCCTAGGATGTCCTCCTGGGATGTCCACCCCCTCGTTTCATCTTCACCATCCTGGTTGATGGCAGCAGATTTTATATCAGGAATGTCTTGGTCCGATTTTTCCATTCATCCTTCCTTCAATGATATGAAGTTTGCCGGTACCGTCTGCTGAAAAACAGCCCCGCCCACACCACAATGTTCCCACCTCCAAACCTCACTGTTGGTATGGGGGGTGTTTTTGGGGTGATGTGCCATGTGACCTCCAAACATGGCGTGTACAGGGTCGGACTGACAACTCATGGGGCCCCCAGGCCACACAGTATACAATCACACAGTATACACGTACATGTACACACAGTATACACAGACATGTTTTCATTGGCTGAGAAGGTACTGGAGAGGTGGGGCAGCTATAATCTCAGGATTTTTAGACCAAAATGATGTCGGTAAGGGACATTTCAGAGACAGATGTAAAAAAAACACCACAGATTTTTACATACTGTCCCTGGTTTTACTGAGGCTGGCAACCCTGATGGCGCCCCCTAGTGGCCCGGGGGCCCTCGGGCATTGTCCGAGTGGCCCCTGGGTGTGTATTATGGCATCCATAAGAGTTCCATTTTGGTCTCCTCTGACCAGACTATATTCTCCCGGTATTTCACAGGCTTGTCTAAATGATGTGCAGCAAACTTTAATCGAGCTTCAAAATGATTTTTCTTCAGCAATGGAGTCTTGCATGGTGGTGAGCGTGCATACAGGCCATGGCGGGTGAGTGCAGTACTTATTGTGTACCCGCTAATTCCAGGTCTTTATGAAGCTCTCGACAAGTGGTCCTTGGCTCTTGGACAACTCTTCTGATTCTTTTCATTCCTCTGTAAAGCCTCATACACACAATCGGACTTTATACAAACTTTCCCGTGGACTTTTGTACAAAGGGCGTTGGCCGTGAACTTGTATTGCATACACACGATCGGACTTTTTCAGCCAACTGTCACCAAATCACCTGTTTTTTTTTGCTCTTTACCGCCACCTTTGGTCAACTTCTGTATTGTTGTCTGATCTTTTGCATTGGTTCTGATCATTCCTGTTTGTAAAGTCCGATGGTTTTCTATACACACGATCGGACTTTGCTCCATCGGACTTATGTTGTCGAAAAAGTTTGTCCGTTTGCACAGCCAACAAAAGTCAGATGAAAACCCGAAAAAGTGTGTCCGGTGGAGCGTACACGCGGTTGGATGTTGCCTTAAAACATCTCGTTTGCATGTTGTCAAAAAGTCAGATCGTGTGTACAGGGCCTTTAGGAACCTTGTGAGGAGCACCTGGTCATGGCCGGTTTATAGTTAAATGATGTTCTTTCCACTTCCAGGTTATGGCCCCAACAGTGCTCACTGGAAGATTCAGAAGTTTAGAAATCCTTCTGTAACCAATGCCATCCGTATGTTTTGCAACAATAGGGTTGCGAAGGTCTTGAGAGAGCTCTTTGCTTTTACCCATCATGAGATGTTTGTTCTGTGACACCTTGGTAATAAGACACCTTTTTATAGGCCATCAGTTGAGACTGAACCAGGATAATTTTTCTAATTACTGATAGATTTCAGCCGGTGTCTTGGCTTTCCATGCCTTTTTACACTTCCCTTTCTTCATGTGTTCAATGCTTATTCCCCGCGTCATTCCATTTTATTACACAGAACTTCATTTCTGAACGTATTTGTTTTGGTGTCTTTGTATGTATGGATTGCACGGGTTGTTACCGACATGGGGGGGGGGGGATTTCATGTCAGTAGCACCTTTACCAATAGATTTAGCTAGAAAAATGGTGACGTGTTCAATACTTATTTTACCTGCAGTAGGGATCACATGATCAACTGTGAGAGGGGATCAGAGCTGTGGGGATTGAAAGGCCACCATGGCAGAGCATCCCTTGCCAGCTCTCAGAGGGGGATGTTATGGAGCATCATGCTAAGGGATGTCCATTTATTAATTGCAAGCTGGAAAATAGCACCTAGCCTAGGCAGCCTAGATCACATGATTTCTTGCGACCAATCATCAGAGGGCCTGTTGTTTTTAATCAGGCAGACCCCCATCAGCGGAACGTGAACAACGCCCTCAGTGAGTATAGGAAAGGCTCCTCTCCATCCGCATGCAGACACACTATGCACTCACCAGACTCAGTTGACCCTTATTACAGGGAGTCAGATTCCGCATATGGGAAAATCCAAGATGTCATACATGAGGTTACCGGAATGAATCCGAACCGCTGCCATCATCCATTCTATATATATATATATAGATAGCGTAATTGAAGGCTCCAGTTTTGCCATATAGAGAGGGAGAGGAAAGAACACTCGCATGATGCAGTAATTCAATTCATTTATTTAAAAAAGAAGGTTGTATTGCACTTACATCAAAGAAGACCGGGATCAGCATGTATTGTATAGGAATGGGGGGGGGGTAAACCCCAAAGACGTCAGACGTAGGCTGACGAAACGGCGTTGGGTGGTGTTTGAGATACGTAATTTTTGTCATTTTTTATATATATCCTGTTTCCCCTAAAATAAGACCTAGCGTGATTGTCGGTGATGGCTGCAATATAAGCCCTACCCCCCCAAATAAGCCCTAGTAGGTCTTATTTCAGGGTAAGGCTTATTTTCGGGGGAAACAGGGTAGGGCTTATTTGAGGGGGTAGGGCTTATATTGCAGCCAACACCGACAATCACGCTAGGTCTTATTTTAGGGGAAACGGGGTATATATTGAATGGATGATGGCAGCGGTTTGGATTAATTCCTGTGACCTCATGTATGACGTCTTGGATTTTCCCATATGCGTAATTTGACTCCCTGTAATAGGGGGTCGATGAAGTCTGGTGAGTGCACAGTGTGTCTGCATGCGGGTGGAGAGGAATCTTTCCTATACTCACTGAGGACGTTATTGGAATCTATACATGGACTTCACAATTTTTATGTATTTTTCATAATTCAAATGAAGATGTATTTATTTATTTGTTTGTTTACTATAGTGATTTATGATATGCAATTTATAATATAAGAGTGTGGTTCCTTTTTTTTTTCACATCAGAGGTGTTTTCTTACACTTTTACAACACGCAGCTCTTTATTGTAGAAAAAAAAATGGATGGCAGAGAATCTAAGGCAACTATGGGCTTTCGTGGTACGGCAAGTGCTTACATAAACTCTCATATAAAAATATATAAATTTATTAGAAAACTACAAAAACACAATTAACCACTTGCCGACCGGCGCACGACGATGTACATCGACAGAATGGCACGGGCAGGCATAAGGGCTTACATGTACGTCCTTGCCTGCCCGCCGGTCGGGGGCCCGATCGGGCCCCCGCCCGGTGCCTGCGGCGGTCGGTGTTCGTTCGGGAGCGATCCCGGACGAGGGGACGGCCATTCATTCATGGCCACCCCCTCGCGATCGCTCCCGACGAATGAAAATGTCCCGTGACATCATTTCCTCTCCTGTAATGTAAACACAGGAGAGGAAGTGATGTAATCTCTCCTCCGTGTCGGTATTTTTCGTTCCGGCACCGAGGAGAGGGGTTCGGTGAGTTGCACCAACACACCCCACATACAGTAGAACATGCCAGGCACACTCACACCCCCCCTTTACCCCCCGATCACCCCCCAATTACCCCTGCCCCCCCAGTCACAGTGACACCAATTGCTTTTTTTTTTTTGCATTAAGGCTGGGTTCACATTGCAGCGGTTTATGAGAACGAATGTGATTCGCACCGCACTGCAGTGCAAATCACATCCGATCTCTGTGCGATTCGAGTTCAGCTATACAGATAGTATGGCTGAATTCGTGTCGCACCCGCCGCAAATTCGCACGGGACCCTTTTTTTGGCCCGCAGCAGAATCGGATCGCATGGGTGTTCACACCATGCGATCCGAGTTTGCAGATCGCACTGCGATATGCGAACTGATCTGGGGGTGTCATTAACATTTCACTGACACTCCCAGCAGTTCGCATAGGGCAGTGTGAACTGCCGCCGGGAGGCATGCGATGCGGGAACCCGCCGCGGATTCCTGGCGTTCCCGCATCGCTCCAGTGTGAACCCAGCCTAATAAGCGATCGTTTTTCTGATCGCTGTATTAGTGTCACAGGTGACGCTAGTTAGGCAGGTAGGTATTTAGGTTCGCCGCAGCTTTTTATAGCGCCAGGGACCCCCATATACTACCGCATAAAGCCCCCTGATTGCCCCCTAGTTAACCCTTTCACCAGTGATCACCATATAACTGTTACAGGTGACGCTGGTTGGTTAGTTATTTTTTTATAGTTTCAGGACACCCGCCATTTATTACCTAATAAAGGTTTAACCCCCTGATCACCCGGCGGGTGTCATTTGTGACTGTAATAACTGTTAGGGCAGTTAGGGTTAGCCCCCTTTAGTTCTAAGGTACCCCCCTAACCCCCCCAATAAAGGTTTAACCCCGTGATCACCCCCCGTCGCCAGTGTCACTAAGGCTGGGTTCACATTGCAGCGGTTTATGAGAACGGATGTGATTCACACCGCACTGCAATGCAAATCGCATCCGATCTCTGTGCGATTCGAGTTCAGCTATACAGATAGTATGGCTGAATTCGCGTCGCACCCGCCGCACCCGCCGCAAACTCGCACGGGACCCTTTTTTTGGACCGCAGCAGAATCGGATCGCATGGGTGTTCACACCATGCGATCCGAGTTTGCAGATCGCACTGCGATATGCGAACTGATCTGGGGGTGTCATTCATGCTCTACCAATCAACATCCGCCTGGAAGAAAATCACCTGGCTTTTAGGAAAAAACTCAAGACCTTCCTCTTTTAGCAGATGATCAAAGCTCGCCACAGCGCCTAGAGGCGATTCAGTTCGCATTGTGCGCTATATAAGTATTTCATTCATTCATTCATTCATTAACATTTCACTGACACTCCCAGCAGTTCGCATAGGGCAGTGTGAACTGCCGCCGGGAGGCATGCGATGCGGGAACCCGCCGCGGATTCGTGGCGTTCCCACATCGCTCCAGTGTGAACCCAGCCTAATAAGCGATCGTTTTTCTGATCGCTGTATTAGTGTCACAGGTGATGCTAGTTAGGCAGGTAGGTATTTAGGTTCGCCGCAGCTTTTTATAGCGCCAGGGACCCCCATATACTACCGCATAAAGCCCCCTGATTGCCCCCTAGTTAACCCTTTCACCAGTGATCACCATATAACTGTTACAGGTGACGCTGGTTGGTTAGTTATTTTTTTTATAGTTTCAGGGCACCCGCCATTTATTACCTAGTCTCACTAGTGTACCCCTAAATTTAGGGGTGTCTACTTTCCAAAAGGGGGTCATTTGGGGGGGGGGTTTGTGCCATCTTGGCATTTTATGGCCTTCAAAACTGTAACGCCCTTAGAAAGCCTGAAGGCGGTGCTTGATTTTCGGGGCCCCGTACGCGGCTAGGCTCCCAAAAAGTCCCACATATGTGGTATCCCCGTACTCAGGAGAAGCAGCAGAATTTATTTTGGGGTGTCATTTCACATATGCCCATAGCATGTGTGAGCAATATATCATTTAGTGACAACTTTGTGAAAAAAAAATAAAAAAAAAAATTAAAGTTTGTAATTTTCCCGCAACTTGTGGCAAAATATAAAATATTCCATGGACTCAAAATGCCTCTCAGCAAATAGCTTGGGGTGTCTACTTTCTAAAATGGGGTCATTTGTGGGGGTTTTGTGCCATCTTGGCATTTTATGGCCTTCAAAACTGTAATAGGTAGTGAGAAGTGAAATCAAAAATTTACGCCCTTAGAAAGCCTGAAGGCGGTGCTTGGTTTTCGGGGCCCCGTACGCGGCTAGGCTCCCAAAAAGTCCCACATATGTGGTATCCCCGTACTCAGGAGAAGCAAAGTATTCAATGGGCTCAACATGCCTCTTATCAATTTCCTTAGGGTGTCTACTTTCCAAAATGGGGTCATTTGGGGGAGTTTTGTACTGCCCTGCCATTTTAGCACCTCAAGAAATGAGATAGGCAGTCATAAACTAAAAGCTGCGTAAATTCCAGAAAACGTACCTTAGTTTGTAGATGTGACAACTTTTGCGCAAACCAATAAATATACAGTTATTGACTTTTTTTTTACCAAAGACATGTGGCTGAATACATTTTGTCCTAAATGTATGACTAAAATTGAGTTTATTGGATTTTTCTAATAACAAAAAGTAGAAAATATCATTTTTTTTCAAAATTTGCGGTCTTTTTACGTTTATATCGCAAAAAATAAAAATCGCAGAGGCAATCAAATACCATCAAAAGAAAGCTCTATTTGTGGGAAGAAAAGGACGCAAATTTTGTTTGGGTACAACATTGCATGACCGCGCAATTACCAGTTAAAGCAGCGCAGTGCCAAATTGTAAAAAGACCTCTGGTCATTTACCAGCAAAATGGTCCGGTCTGAAAGTGGTTAATAGAACAACCTTCGGAACAAGGTATGGACAATACACATAGACAAATCTCCATAAAGGAACTGAACAGTAAGGCCATACTGGACAAAATGACGATCGAACTGATTCAAACTGAACATGTTTCGCGCAGTTCCCGCTTCTTCAGGAGTAAAGTTCACAGGAGATTATATGTAGTTGTCTCTATAAACATCTAGGATCGATTGATGCAATTCAATCAAGGTTTATTGTTTTATGTATAGAAAGAAATAAAAATATTTTTGATATTAATCAAATGTCCTATGTGTTCACCAAAACCTAAGGTAGCTACTTTTCTTTTTTCCTGCTGTTGGTACGCAAGTTAAAAGCGGGACACAACAGCAGGGGAAAAGTCTCTTTTCTTTCTTTTTTTTCTGACTATATGTTAGCTACGGCTTCGGCCTTGTAGACTCTGAGGAGTGACATAAGGACTTATTTCTTTCAGAGGGGCCCACTGCCACTATTTGGATTTATTCGGTAGTGACAGTGGATATGGTCATGTAACGGTATAAATTATGGACAATACACATAGACAAATCTCCATAAAGGAACTGAACATTAAGGTGTATATTTAATCATCCACAATAGGGGAGGACAAAATGACGATCGAACTGATTCAAACTCAACATGTTTCGCGCAGTAACCGCTTCTTCAGGAGTACATTTTCACAGGAGATTATATGTAGTTGTCTCTATAAAGAATAAACATTCAAATAATGAAGTATACAAATCAAAAAAAATAACAAATAATAATTATGTGAATATAATTTAAATAGAGGTGCTAGAAAAGACTGAATACATAATCTAACCCCCTCTTACTCCACAGAGGGGAATATAATAGACAATCTCTATGATGCACACATAATTACATAAGATGGAATTATGAGTCTTCTACCACTCACAGACAAAGGCCCATGAAGGATAGTAAAAAAAAAAAAATCTAGCTTACCATAACCAAATCCAACAAATCAAGGGGACGTCTAAAAGCCCCAAGGTGCAAATTCCCGGGGCGAGTGTGGGTGCCAGGACAAGATACACAAACGGAAAATAAGTATACTCGCTGTCAGAAAGAAACAAAATTGATATCTATGTCAATCAACATTTACTAAAATGTCAATATAGATATATAAATAGATATGATAATAACTTTTCTTGATCATACATCACGGGACACAGGAGCTTCATTACATAGTGGGTTATATAGGCACCTCTGGTGATTGGACACTGGTTGACCCTAATTAAAGAGAATTCCTCCCCTATATAACCCCTCCCACCTGGGAGGCACCTCAGTTTTTTCACCAGTGTCTGGGTGATGGTCACGTAAAACTTAGCTCTATGCAGGTCCCTGCGAGGGCCGAAGGGCTACAACAAACCGGATCCATACCCCGGGCCGATATTTGACTCCCAAGATGGTATGGTACCCGGGCCTCGTCTGCCGAAGAAGCGAGGTTTTGCCTGTAAGTCCTCTCCATTGGAAGACTGGGCTCTGGGAAAACCAGACTTGGGGTACTGTTTACTCAGAGCGCCCGAAAGTTTCTGGCAGAGCTTTCTACATGGCCCAGGTGGGAGGATCTTTTCGTAAGAACCCCAGATATACCTGAAGGTTGGCTAACAATACCCGCCGTGATGGGTGAAGGCTGGAATTGGTCTGATTCAGCAATTCCTGCGGCGGGGACAGGTAAGGGAAGTCATCCTGTATATTTAAATATATGAATGGATTTCTTCATTGTGAGTAGTTGTATGTCTTACCTGGTTTCCACCACTAGAGGGAGTAAGAGCAGCCTGATGCATACTTACATGCCTTTCAATACAAACACGCTCAGTGAAAGCCTGGTTTCTCCAGCTACTCACGTCTCCATTACAGTCCCTGCCACAGATGAAGGTAAACAGGGGTCCCACGCAGTTCAGGGGTCCCACGCTGCTCCGTTTTGGGTTCTCATCCCCCCCTGGATTCCGCGGTCCTCGTGCACGCGCGCGGACGCATGCACGCGCGCCGGGCGCGCTCCCGGCCTTATGGAGGAGGGGGGGTGTGGTTGCGAGCCGTTCATGTCAGTGTGCACGGCGCTGTACTGCGCAGGCGCCAGGCGGCAGTTTTTAAAAAGCCCAGAGCGTCAGGGGACTGTAACTGGACACACAGGAGCTGTGGGCTGTAAGCATCCGTGGGGATTGGATCCAGGCAAACCTTAAGACACCTACTCAGCATCAGGTTGTGCAGTTTAAGCATATATTGATTTATTGTGAGACTTTTAGCGCAACAGTGATCGCACTTGTACTAGTACCTCTGCTTTGTAGCCTAGTACTATGTCTCCTCGTAAGAGGGTCTCAGGGGGAGGTAATAAGAGCACTGGCAAGTCACCGCCTAGGTCCAGGGGTTCCAAAAGTGCCTGTAAATTACCATCCCCCTCTGCAAGACTGGAGCCAGCCTCTCAAGACGAGTCGGTGCCCCTTTCAGGTTTTGCAGCCTCTCCTAATGTCGCAGCCCCGGTATATGTCACTGAGGACTCCCTGAGGGCTACATTGGAGGGTTTTGAAGGGAGAATCATGAATTTTATTTCTGCTTCCCTAAAAGATAGCAGGAAAAGGGGTAGATCCCCTCCCTCTGCTGAAATCCCTCTCTCAGATAGTTGTTCTGAAAATGAGGAGGGATCCCTATCTTTGGATAAGGGATCATGAGCAGTCGGATGAGTCAGAGGAAGAGGAGATAGTCCCCTCCTCCCAGGCACTCAGAAAGCAGGTGCAGTATTATACTGAATTGGTGCGTACCACATTCAGAATGCCGGCTTCTGAAGTCGCTACATCCTCTGTCTCTTCCCTGGGAGTCAGGAAAGCCCCACAGACTGCTTGTTCCTTCCCAATTCATCCTTTAATGGATAAATTGATGCATGAGGATTGGGGACATCCCGATAAACTGTTTACTCCTCCCAAAAGGTTTTCTATGCATTATCCTGTGGAGGAAAGTTTCACCAAGAAATGGGGGGTCCCATCTGTCGATGCGGCTGTTTCTTGTGTGAATAAAAACCTAACTTGTCCTTTGGATAATGCGCAGGTATTCAAGGATCCAACTGATAAAAGGCTGGAAACCTTATTAAAAAGCCTCCTTTTCCATGGCTGGCGCTGTGGTGCAACCTACAGTCGCAGCCGTGGGGTTGTGTCAGTTTCTCACGGAACAAGTTAAACAGATGTTTGAACTCCTTCCCAGTGAGGAAGTAGAAAATTATGCAGAATTGCCTCACATCCTGTGTTTCATAACTGATGCGATTTTGGATTCTGTTCAACAAGCATCACGTTTATCCCTCATGTTGGTTCACATGCGAAGGGCTCTATGGCTAAAGAATTGGGCTGCTGAGCTGTCATGCAAAAAGCATTTGACTGGGTTCCCGTTTAAAGGGGAGCGTTTGTTTGGGGAAGAATTAGATAAATTCGTCCAAAATATTTCAGGAGGTAAGTCTACTCTCCTTCCAGTCATAAAGAGCAAACGTCCTTCATTCAGGCGTGCTCTCTCTCTCTCTCTTAAGAGCATCAAGCTCTAAACAGTGGCGACGGCCTTCTCAGTCCTCCTCTGCTAGAAAGGTTCAAGGCCGAGCCCAGGGACAGAAAAAGACTTGGGGGCGAAAGCCTGCCAAGCAGACCCCCAAAACCTCCTTGTGAAGGGGCGCCCCTGCTCGGCAGAGTGGGGGGAAGGCTCCTGCAGTTGCAGGCGCCTGGCGGGAAGAGATTCAGGACAAGTGGGTGATCTCTTCAGTATCTCGGGGCTACAGGCTAGAGTTTCAGGAGATTCCACCTTCTCGTTTCCTAAGGTCAAGGATCCCCAAGGATCCAGTAAAGCAGAAACCGCTATTTCTGGCCTTAGATCAGTTACTATCCCAGGGTGTGATAGTAGAAGTGAGCCCGAAAGATCAGGGTTCAGGGTTTTATTCAAATCTCTTCACCGTTCCAAAACCAAATGGAAGTGTCAGACCTATCCTGGATCTGAAGGATCTGAACCGGTTTTTACACATCCAGACCTTCCGAATGCAGTCAATCCGCACTGTGGTCTCCTCCCTGCATGGGGGAGAATTCATGGCATCAATAGATATCAAGGATGCATATCTCCATGTGCCAATTTTTCCCGCACACCAGAAATTTCTAAGGTTCGCGGTAGAGCGGCGCCATTTTTAATTTGTGGCCTTGCCGTTCGGGCTTGCTACAGCCCCTCGAGTCTTCACAAAGATTCTGGACCCTCTCTTAGCAATCTTAAGAGTTCAGGGTATAGCCGTCATGGCTTATCTAGACGACTTGCTTCTCATGGAGAGAACTGCAGCGTTCCTAAGTCGCAGCGTCACCAAAACGCTAGAACATCTAGAACGCCTAGGTTGGATTATAAACCTAGAAGAGTCGTCCCTACAACCGACTACCAGGTTGGAATACCTAGGTATGATTATCGACACCGCTCAGGGCAGGGTGTTTCTTCCAAGGCTAAAGGCCTTGGCCATCGGAGATCTGGTGCGCCTGATTCTGGGCAGAAGATCTTCCTCCATTCGGTTGTGCATGAGACTATTGGGAAAGATGGTCGCCTCCTTCGAGGCCGTCCCATTCGCCCAGTTCCACTCGAGGCCTCTGCGAAGATGCATCCTTGCGGCTTGGAACAGGAAGCCCCAATCCCTGGATCTTCCTATGCGTTTATCCCCCGGGACACGCAAAAGTCTTGTCTGGTGGTTACAAACCAGGAATTTGCTGAAAGGCAAAACTTTTCTTCCTCTCTCATGGAAGATTATCACAACAGATGCCAGCCTGACAGGCTGGGGAGCTGTATTGGAGGGAACGTGCTCGCAGGGGAAATGGTCTGCGACCGAAAGTCTACTGCCCATAAATATCTTGGAGATTCGGGCAGTTTACATGGCACTCATAGAGTGGTCTTACAGACTGCGAGGTTTCCCGGTTCGGGTTCAGTCCGACAATGCCACCGCAGTGGCTTATATCAATCACCAGGGCGGTACCAGAAGTCTGGTGGCCCAAAAGGAGGTGAATCGCATACTTGTCTGGGCAGAAAAGCATGTTCCGTGTCTTTCTGCAGTCTTTATCCCAGGAGTGGAGAATTGGCAGACGGATTTTCTCAGCCGCCAGCAATTGTGCCCAGGAGAGTGGGCTCTGCACCCCGACGTGTTTCAGAACATATGTCACAAGTGGGGCACTCCAGACGTAGATCTGTTTGCATCCAGGTTCAACAGGAAACTGGACGAGTTTGTATCAAGGACAAGAGATGCACTTGCTCAGGGGTCAGATGCTCTGACGGTTCCCTGGGATCAGTACAATCTGATCTATGCCTTCCCCCCGAGCCCGCTACTGTCGCGGTTCCTGGGAAGGGTCAAGAGGGAGACGAAGTCGGTCCTTTTGGTGGCCTCGGCTTGGCCCAGGCGACCATGGTATGCAGAAATCATGAAGTTGGCAGTAGGCAGGCCATGGATCCTTCCTCTCCGGCCAGATCTGCTCTCACAGGGTCCAATCTACCATCCTGCTTTACGCAGTCTGAATTTGACGGTTTGGCTGCTGAGACCCACATTATGAGAGACCGTGGCCTTTCGGGGCCAGTCCTTTCTACTCTGGTCAATGCCAGAAAGCCGGCCTCCAGGCGTATTTATTACAAGATCTGGAGGACATATGTTTCCTGGTGTGAACCCAGGAGATGGCATCCTAGAAGGTATGTCATTAGCAGAATCTTGGCCTTTCTCCAGTCAGGCCTAGAAATGAATTTGGCCATAAGCACTATCAAAGTGCAGATTTCGGCCCTGTCGGTATTTTTTCAAAAACCGCTTGCATCACATTCCCTGGTACGGGCTTTTATCCAGGGGGCTATGTGGACAAAACCGCCAGTTAAACCTCCGGTATGCCCATGGGATCTGAATTTGGTTCTCTCGGCCTTACAGGGGCAACCATTTGAACCTTTGCAGCTGGCTTCTTTAGCTCTCCTGACTAAAAAGCTGGTCTTCTTAGTAGCCATATCCACGGCTAGAAGAGTATCAGAGTTGGCAGCTCTTTCCAGTAAGGAGCCGTATTTAATTATCCATAAGGACCAGGTGGTCATGCGTCCCAACAGGTCCTTTCTACCTAAGGTGGTTTCGGGTTTCCATTTGAATCGGGATGTAATCCTACTATCCTTTTTTCCGGACCCTCAGTCCACAGAGGAAGAGTCTTTACACACTTTGGATGTGGTTAGAGCAATCAGTATTTATCTTCAAGCAACTTCGGAGATAAGGAAAACTGATTGTTTATTTATTCTGCCGGAAGGCCCCAGAAAGGGTCAGGCAGGTCAGGGTCCACTCTCTCAAGGTGGATCAGACAGGTTATTTCTCAGGCCTATGGCTTAAAGGGGAAGATTCCTCCTTTTCAGGTGAAAGCGCACTCTACTAGGGCTGTCAGTGCTTCTTGGGCAGTGCATCACCAGGCCTCCCTGGCTCAGATCTGTAAGGCTGCGACTTGGTCATCAGTCCACACATTCACCAGATTCTATCAGGTGAATGTCAGAGGGCAAGAGGATATCGCCTTCGGGCGCAGTGTACTGCAGGCTGCAGTTTAGGTCCTCAGGTCCCTGGCGGTCTATGTTTATGATCTGTGTCTCCCTCCCCTCAATCTGAGCATTGCTATGGGACATCCCACTATGTAATGAAGCTCCTGTGTCCCGTGATGTATGATCAAGAAAATGGGATTTTTATATACAGCTTACCTGTAAAATCCTTTTCTTGAGAGTACATCACGGGACACAGAGCTCCCGCCCCTCTTGGGTTTTACGTGGTTTCTTATTGCTTTGCTACAAAACTGAGGTGCCTCCCAGATGGGAGGGGTTATATAGGGGAGGAATTCTCCTTAATTAGGGTCAACCAGTGTCCAATCACCAGAGGTGCCTATATAACCCACTATGTAATGAAGCTCCTGTGTCCCGTGATGTACTCTCAAGAAAAGGATTTTACAGGTAAGCTGTATATAAAAATCCCATTATCAATAATACAGACATATAATACTTTCATTAACAAAAGCCAGCCAGCTTTGTGGCTCCTTTTATCGTCTTTTGGAGATCTGCCACCCACCCACCGCCACGCCACCATATTTTTGAATACATTTTTTTTTTTTTTTATGAAATGATTATAGGTCTGTATTATTGATAAGTTATCATATATCTATATTGACATTTTGTTCGATTTGTTATGGTAAGCTCGATTTATTTATTTTTTACTATCCTTCATGGGCCTTTGTCTGTGAGTGGCAGAAGACTCATAATTCCATCTTATGTAATTATGTGTGCATCATAGAGATTGTCTATTATATTCCCCTCTGTGGCAGAGGAATAAGAGGGGGTTAGATTATGTATTCAGTCTTTTGTAGCACCTCTATTTAAATTATATAATTTTTTTTTTGATTTGTATACTTAATTATTTGAATGTTTATTCTTTATAGAGACAACTACATATAATCTCCTGTGAACTTTACTCCTGAAGAAGCGGTTACTGCGCGAAACATGTTGAGTTTGAATCAGTTCGATCGTCATTTTGTCCTCCCCTATTGTGGATGATTAAATATACGCCTTACTGTTCCAGTTCCTTTATGGAGATTTGTCTATGTGTATTGTCCATACCTTGTTCTGAAGGGTTGTTCTATTAATTGTGTTTTTGTATTTTTCTAATAAATTTATATATTTTTATATGAGAGTTTATGTAAGTTCTTGCCGTACCACGAAAGTCCATAGTTGCCTTAGAGTCTCTGCCATCCATTTTTTTTTCTTCAAATATATAAGACGAGGGTACTTTAAAGTTTTTTTGTTTTTTCTTACTATACAGTAGCATTAATTGAAGATCTTTATTGTAGTTTATTTGTTTTTTGGTCATTGATTTGCTCGGGTTTGGAATCTATTGGTTTTCTTTTAGACCCCCCGCCCCCCCAATCAGCAAGTCTAAAAGGAAGATAATCCTACATAGGTTCTGAAGAAACATGGCTGGCAAATATGGCCATTTAAAGAGAAAAAAATGAATCCCAAACAATTTTGTTCCTTTTGAACCATATTTATATTTCAGTTTCTCTTGTTGTCATTTGAATGTTGCCCCTTCAAGTCTAATTCTTGCTGTTTTTTTTTCTTCTTTATGGTGGCAGAACACAAGGCCGGGTCGGATCCAGCAGCAGGTACTGCGGGAGTTGAGGCGGTGCCGCAAAAGCGCGGCCCGCGCTCAGAACGAGAGGGACTGCATGAGAGCCGCGATGGACCACCTGATGCAAGAAATGAAGGAGCTGAAGGAAATGATGGGCGCCGCCAATGCTTCGTCCAGTGTCGGCCCTCCGCAGCCCTCCGCTGCTCTGGCCCAGGATCGCTGTTCGTTGTGGAACCAGACCCCCGAGGAGCGGCAGTGTACAGAACCGGGCCGGGCCTCCCCGGAGAGCAGTTTACATTGTGCCTACAGATCCCCTCTAGACACAGTCTCCGATCAGAGACACGATCGCCTTTCCTGGTTGTACAGGAATTCTCCTGACCTGGAAGACGATATGTTACCCACGACCACCATCAAACGAGAGGAGGAGGAGCCGGAGCCAAGCCCCTCCCCCGAGTTTCCCTTTTACAGACTCCCCCAGTACGCTTCCCTGCAGACCGGAGAGCGCCTACCCAACATCGCAGTGCATCCGCTCAGCACGGAGAAGGAGTGGACGCTGTTGGCCCGCAGCGCCGGGAAGCCGGGCAGGTTCGCGGCTCTCGTCTTCCGCGCCCTCATCCCCTTCGACATCTATAAGAGCTGGGTGAACCGCGTCAACCTGGACGGCTTGCGGGGCAGGAAGGGGATCCCGCTGAACGTCAAGCAGCGCGTGATGGCGATCGTGGAGCGCCACTTCAGTCTGCGCAAATGTGATCACAGCGAGGTGCGCAACAGGCTGAACGAACAGCTGCGCACCAGACGCAAGAGCGACAAGCTTCCGCCATCGCTCTACCAGCCAGTGGTGCCGTATTAGATCAAAAACTGCCGCTGAAAACTGCAAAGTCCCTCCCCCTGCGCTTCTACAATCTAAGTGGAGGTGTGAGCATTGCAAGCACTTATCCCCCTCCACCCTTAATGACACGAAACCGCATGAGAAGCCTTCTGTGCGTGCTTTGAAGCATTAACCAATCCCGTTGTTGGAGATATCAGTGCTTCCCGGAGCTGCCTCCCAGCAGAGGCGTTCTCAACTGTAACTTGAATAGCAGATAAAGATTTATTTCATATTCCATATTGACAGTTTTCAGTTACAGACGGATGAGAAAATACTGATAATATACAGGTGGAATGTTTTCCTATATATGATACTGGCTGTGCAGGTAGGAGGTTCCACCAGTCACATCTCCCCCTTATACTATATGGAGGTCCACCTAAGAGACGGCGCACCCCTCTGGTTACTGGAAGGAGCTGCCATACTTCTCATAGCACTGCAGGACCCCTGACTGAGAGGGTGCCTGGGGCCCCATCGCTCTGGACACGTTGTCCTGTATTTTCCAGCTGAGAAAGAATGAACGGACAGGGGAAAATCCATAGTTCTTCCATATAGCGTGTTCCTGCTCCTGCATGCTGCATTCTGGGTGTGCCAAACAGCATTTTGCCAATCAGGATGGAGACTCTAAAAATGTCTGTAGCAGAGGTCAACGTATTTCTCCATGTGTTCTGGTGTTGAATGAGCCCCCACATCCTCCTGTGCATAAATCCACTGTCTTCTCTGGGTCCAGCATGGAAGTCTTCAGACCAAGAGTCAGCAACCCTTTTCACAATAAGACCTCATTCACTGGGGCACTGAGGCCCGTGTACTATGAAGGCCCTAGACCAGTGATGGCAAACCTTGGCACCTCAGATGATACCCATCACTAAGCTCTGGAGGGGGCGGAGGGAAACACATTGGGGGCATGGTCTGGTCGGTGCCCAGCACTGAGGATGACCACTCCATTCATTGCAGTAGGACACCATAGATGACCAACTTCCAGAGGTCACCCTTCCTTCCTTAAACTCTTGGCACCCCAGATGTTTTGGTACTGCATTTCCCATGGTGCTCATGCACTCTGCAGGGTATGAATGAA
Organism: Lithobates pipiens; assembly: GCF_037356315.1. Classification (NCBI taxonomy): domain Eukaryota; kingdom Metazoa; phylum Chordata; class Amphibia; order Anura; family Ranidae; genus Lithobates; species Lithobates pipiens. The sequence goes on from NW_027507917.1 coordinate 1,268,139, forward strand.
TGACTTGTATAGCGCTACCTATGCGAACTGAATCGCCTCAGGGCGCTTTCTTGCCAACGGTGTCCATCTGCAGCTTTTATGCGGTCCTTTAACCTGTAGGGTCCCGACACACTTACAACATTGACATACACATACGGCCAATTTTTTTGGACAGGGTCTAATTAACCTACCAGCATGTCTTTGGAGTGTGGGAGGAAACCGGAGTACCCGGAGGAAACCCACGCAGGCACAGGGAGAACATGCAAACTCCAGGAAGATAGTGTCGTGGTCGGGATTTGAACCAGCAACCCTATTGCTGCTGGGTGAAAGTGCTAACCACTACACCACTGTGCTGCCCATCATGGGAAATGTAGTTCCAAAACATCTGGGGTGCCAAGGTTCGCCATCACTTCCCTGGGTCCAGTATGGAAGTCTTCAGACCAAGAATCAGCAACCCTTTTCACAATAAGACCTCATTCACTTGGGCGCTGAAGCCCATGTACCATGAAGGCCCTAGACCAGTGATGGCAAACCTTGGCACCCCAGATGATACCCATCACTAAGCCATGGAGGGAAACACATTGGGGGCATGGCCTGGTTGGTGTCCAGCGCTGAGGATGACCACTCCATTCATCGCAGTAGGACACCATAGATGTATAACTTACAGGAGTCACCCTTCCTTCCTTAAACTCTTGGCACCCCAGATGTTTTGGAACTACATTTCCCATGATGCTCACGCACTCTGCAGTATAGTTGACCATCATGGGAAATGTAGTTCCAAAACATCTGGGGTGCCGAGGTTCACCATCACTTCCCTGGGTCCAGCATGGAAGCCTTCAGACCAAGAGTCAGCAACCCTTTTCACAATAAGACCTCATTCACTTCAGCTGAGACCCATGTACCATGAAGGCCCTAGACCAGTGATGGCAAACCTTGGCACCCCAGATGAAACCCATCACTAAGCCATGGAGAGAAACACATTGGGGGCGTGGCCTGGTTGGTGTCCAGCGCTGAGGATGACCACTCCATTCATCGCAGTAGGACACCATAGATGTCCGACTTCCAGGGGTCACCCTTCCTTCCTTAAACCCAACGAAGTGATGGTGAACCTTGGCACCCCAGATGTTTTGGAACTACATTTCCCATGGTGCTCATGCACTCTGCAGTGTAGTTGACCATCATGGGAAATGTAGTTCCAAAACATCTGGGGTGCCAAGGTTCCCCATCACTTCCCTGGGTCCAGCATGGAAGCCTTCAAACCTCTTGGCACCCCAGATTTTTTGGACCTACATTCCCCAAAACATCTGGGGTTCCAAGAGCTTAAGGAAGGAAGGGTGACTCCTGGAAGTTATACATCTATGGTGTCCTATTGCAATGAATGGAGTGGTCATCCTCAGCGCTGGACACCAACCAGGCCATGCCCCCAATGTGTTTCCCTCCATGGCTTAGTGATGGGTATCATCTGGGGTGCCAAGGTTTGCCATCACTGGTCTAGGGCCTTCATGGTACATGGACCTCAGCGCCCAAGTGAATGACCATGCACTCTGCAGTGTAGTTGAGCATCGTGGGAAATGTAGTTCCAAAAACATCTGGGTGTGCCATCACTGCCCCTAGACTACAGGTGCTACGTGCAGACAACCCAGTCATTAGGACACACACAGTGTGCGTTTGGGTTCACTCATCCACAAATCAATCAAAAGAGAGAGGGCGCCACCACCTAAGTGTAGCTATTTGTTATTGCCATAAAGGGTATCACATTAGGTGGAATGGCTGTGTCCATGGAGCCCTGTGTCCTAATGGAATTGAATGGAGTCAACAGATGCTGGAAAAAAAAACACATCCACGGTATAAGGGTCTTGAAGCCTATGTGAAAGAGGCGGAATGGGTCTACTTGTAAAAAAATTTGCTCAGTCGTCACAAATTCTGACCATATTTTGCTTATCGCGGTGATTTCCTATGATCGCCAGCTCCATCTAGGGGCCCCCAGTGAGATGTTTTTCTGATTGAGGAAAAATAGCGCCATTATGGCCTGTTAGATGAGGATGGCGATCACAGGAAATCACTGTATTAAGCAAAATACAGACAGAATTCATTATGACTGGCCAGTGGCGGAACTACCAGCATTGCAAAGGTCTCACTTGGCACCGGGCCCTGGTGCTTTGCCACTGTAGTGGGCCCCAGGCCTCCTCTCTCCCCTCCCCTTGCATTCGCTTTAAAAGTTATGAGAAAATCTGCAAGCGCCATACACAGGATGGAGCAAAGTCTGTGGGGCAGTCAGTCACTCTGTGGGGGGGGGGGGGTCCCTGATGTAAGGCAGGGTGAAGAACCTAAGGTAAGTGGGGGGGCCCCCAAAATGAGAGTCCCCTCTTACATCAGTGAACCACTTTACTTTAGTGTATTCACTCTGCAGACTCTGGTGTAAAGGGGAAATCTGATATAAATGGGTACTCTGGTAACCTGAGCTCCCCCCCACATCAGAGTTCCCAGCGTTCCCCCCTTATATCACAGTGCAGGAGTAATCTTTTGGTAAAGAGGAACTCTGCAAACTCTCATGTAAAGGGGGGTTCTGGAGTCACAAACAAACCCAAGGATAAACCGAGAAAAAAAAAACAAGCCTTACTTACCACCAGCAGGTGGCGTCTTTTTGTATCACGGGGGTTTTGGAGTCCTCTTACATCAGAGTTTCCCTTTACACCGGAGTCCACAGCATTCCCCTTTCTTTCAGGGTCTGCAAAGTGCCCCTTTACATCAGGGTCCGCAGAGTTCCTCCCCTGCACCTTAAAGTGGAAGCCCTCATTCAGGGGTCTCTGAGAGTGCTGGGAACTCTGATGTAAGGGGGGACTCTGTAAAGGGCCCCAGGGTCAGTGGGAAGGGCCCCCGGCTCAGATCCTTCATGTTTTCTTTTATCGGGGGGCCCTGACGGTTCTAGTTACGCCTCTGCGACTGGCCAAATGTTTGTGATATTCCTCCAGCAATTTTTTTTCATAAATAGATGACAAGTGGCAGTTTACTGTACTGGCACTAGACAGCCGGCATGCCAAGTGTACCATAGCGTGCCGTATGGTTACTTTTCATTCTTACATCTGGTAAACTCACCATACTATGAACTAGACAACTCATTTTTAATTAAATCCTAATAAAAAAATTTGTAGACAGATGACTATCAATCTTCCAAGTGCCACTCAAAATGGCTTCTCATGCCCGCCATGGCCCGTGTGCCGCAGACTGCTGACCCCTGCTCGGTTTTCCAGTCCAATATGGAGGTCTGTATAGGAGGTATACATGGGCTCTGTTTCTCCAGTCCAGTAAGGAAGTATACGGTATCTCACAAAAGTAAGTACACCCCTCACATTTTTGTAAATCGTTTCTTCTCTCTTTTCATGTGACAACACTGAAGAAATGACACTTGTCTACAATGTAAAGTAGTGAGTGTACAGCTTGTATAACAGTGTAAATTTCCTGTCCCCTCAGAATAACTCAACACACAGCCATTAATGTCTAAACCGCTGACAACAAAAGTGAGTACACCCCTAAGTGAAAATGTCCAAATTGGGCCCAATTAGCCATTTTTCAGGTATGAATGGGGAGCAGGTGTGTTAAATTTGGTTTTATCGCTCTCACTCTCTCATACTGGTCACTGGAAGTACAACATGGCACCTCATGGCAAAGAACTCTCTGAGGATCTGAAAAAAAAAAGAATTGTTGCTCTACATAAAGATGGCCTAGGCTATAAGAAGATTGCAAAGACCCTGAAACTGAGTTGCAGCACGGTGGCCAAGACCATACAGGGGTATAACAGGACGGGTTCCCCTCAGAACAGGCCTCACCATGGTCCACCAAAGAAGTTGAGGTCACGTGCTCAGCGTCATATCCAGAGGTTGTCTTTGGGAAATAGATGTATGAGTGCTGCCAGCATTGCTGCAGAGGTTGTAGGGGGGGTGGGGGGTCAGCCTGTCAGTGCTCAGACCATACGCCGCACACTGCATCAAATTGGTCTGCATGGCTGTCATCCCAGAAGGAAGCCTCTTCTACTGATGATGCACAAGAAAGACCCACAAACAGTTTTCTGAAGACAAGCAGACTAAGGACACGGATTACTGGAACCATGTCCTGTGCTCTGATGAGACCAAGATAAAGGTATTTGGTGTCAGATGGTGAGAAGCGTGTGTGGGGGCAACCAGGTGAGGAGGACAAAGACAAGTGTGTCTTGTCTACAGTCAGGCATGGTGGTGGGAGTGTCATGGTCTGGGGCTGCATGAGTGCTGCCGGCACTGGGGGGCTACAGATCATTGAGGGGACCATGAATGCCAACATGTACTGTGACATACTGAAGCAGAGCATGAGCCCCTCCCTTCAGAGACTGGACCGCAGGGCAGTATTCCAACATGATAACCACCCCAAACACACCTCCAACACCACCACTGCCTTGCTAAAAAAGCGGAGGGTGAAGGTGATGGACTGGCCAAGCATGTCTCCAGACCTAAACCCTATTGATCATCTGTGGGACATCCTCAAACAGAAGGTGGAGGAGGGGAAGGTCTCCAACATCCACCAGCTCTGCGATGTCATCATGGAGGAGGGGAAGAGGACTCCAGTGACAACCTGTGAAGCTCTGGTGACCTCCATGCCCAAGAGGGTTAAGGCAGTGCTGGAAAATAATGGCGGCCACACAAAATAATGACACTTTGGGCCCAATTTGGACATTTTTACTTAGGGGTGTACTCACTTTTGCTGCCAGCGGTTTAGACATTAATGGCTGTGTGTTGAGTTATTTTGAGGGAACAAGAAATTTACACTGTTATACAAGCTGTACACTCACTACTTAACATTGTAGACAAGTGTCATTTCTTCAGTGTTGTCACATGAAAAGATTTACAAAAATGTGAGGGGTGTACTTACTTTTGTGAGATACTTTTTATGGGCTCTGTTTTTCCAGTCCAGTAAGGAAGTCTCTATAGGAAGTATATATGAGCCATTTTTCCAGTTCAGTATGGAAATCTCAATAAGAAGTATATATATGGCTCCTGTTTTTCCAGTTCAGTATGGAAGTCTCCATAGGAAGTATATATATGAGCTCTGTTTTTCCAGTCCAGTAAGGAAGACTATAGTATATAGGAGTCCTGTTTTTCCAGTCCAGTATGGAAGTTTCTTTAGTATATATGAGCTTTGGTTTTCCAGCTCAGTATGGAAGTCTCTATAGGAAGTATATATGAGCTCTGGTTTTCCAGCCCAGTATGGAAGTCTTTATAGGAAGTATATATATGGGTCCTGTTTTTCCAGTTCAGTATGGAAGTCTCTATAGGAAGTATATATGGGCTCTGTTTTCCAGCCCAGTATGGAAGTCTCTATAGGAAGCATATACGGTCCTGTTTTTCCAGTTCAGTATGGAAGTCTCTATAGGAAGTATATATGGGCTCTGTTTTTCCAGTTCAGTATGGAAGTCTCTATAGGAAGTATATATGGGCTCTGTTTTTCCAGTTCAGTATGGAAGTCTCTATAGGAAGTATATATGGGCTCTGTTTTCCAGTTCAGTATGGAAGTCTCTATAGGAAGTATATATGGGCTCTGTTTTCCAGTTCAGTATGGAAGTCTCTATAGGAAGTATATATGGGCTCTGTTTTTCCAGTTCAGTATGGAAGTCTCTATAGGAAGTATATATGGGCTCCGTTTTCCAGTTCAGTATGGAAGTCTCTATAGGAAGTATATATGGGCTCCGTTTTCCAGTTCAGTATGGAAGTCTCTATAGGAAGTATATATGGAAGTATATATATGTCTGATTTCCCTTTCTTGCCTCTGATGCTGAAGTCAGGAATGTTCTGAGCATTTTTTATATTTTCTAATTGTCTTCAATAAATGAAGAAGGTTCCTCTGTGTGTCTCCATTGCCTGTTGTCATGTTCTCTAAGCGCACCAATTGACCACCCTTGGACCAATGTAAGTATACCTATAGGAGCGCTAAGGAAGTGGTCCTATAGATATACGCAGGAGGACAGCTGCTTGGCACGGGACCTAGAAGATCACGGTGATCACTGTAGTAGCAGTGACTACTACAGTGATGTTCTGTTTTCGCAGCAGCCCCACAGGTATTGTATACATACAGCACTATGTGCAATTACCCTTTTGGCCTCTTTCTCCTGACCGAAACCACCCCACTCTCTCCCTTCCAATGGAAACACCTCAATGCCATGCTTGCCGTGGTTCCAATGTTTGTTTATATTTAGCACCACAAATCTCCGCTGCCCTGGCCACTCCCACACATTACAGCCCTCTAGACTTCTATAAAGCTTTGTCCCGAGGTCGGAGAGGACAGGAGACTGTCTAACCGAAGTCTATGGGACTGGGAAATGTCTTTAGGGGGAAAAAATGTTATCTGCTCTCAACAATCCAATTTCCAGCAGCATCCTCATAATGGCAGATTCTACGTGCAGCCTGGCATTTTTATAATGTGAGCGGTGTAATACATGTGTGATACATGTTGTACATTAAATTGTTATCAGCCTCTTGCCATCCCCTTTACAGCAGAGCTCTGACCTGGGCAGGGCAAAACAGTACAAAAAAAAATTGGTTCATGTGAAGCACAAGGCGGCAATCTGTTCATGTGAAGCACAAGACGCCAATCCGTTCATGTGAAGCACAAGACGCCAATCCGTTCATGTGAAGCACAAGGCGGCAATCCGTTCATGTGAAGCACAAAACGCCAATCCGTTCATGTGAAGCACAAGACGCCAATCTGTTCATGTGAAGCACAAGGCAGTAATCCGTTCATGTGAAGCTCAAGACGCCAATCCGTTCATGTGAAGCTCAAGACGCCAATCCATTCTTGTGAAGCACAAGACGCCAATCCGTTCCTGTGAAGCACAAGACGCCAATCCGTTCATGTGAAGCACAAGACGCCAATCCGTTCATGTGAAGCACAAGGCAGTAATCCGTTCATGTGAAGCACAAGACGCCAATCCGTTCATGTGAAGCACAAGGCAGTAATCCCTTCATGTGAAGCACAAGGCAGTAATCCCTTCATGTGAAGCACAAGGCAGTAATCCCTTCATGTGAAGCACAAGGCAGTAATCCCTTCATGTGAAGCACAAGGCAGTAATCCCTTCATGTGAAGCACAAGGCGGTGATCCGTTCATGCGCTAATTTTTTGTGATATTGTCTTGCAAAACTTATATTTTACAGTTAAAATGATGACCCGTTCATGTGAAGCACAAGACACCAATTTGTTCATGTGAAGCACAAGACACCAATCTGTTCATGTGAAGCACAAGGCGGTGATCCGTTCATGTGAAGCACAAGACGCCAATCCGTTCATGTGAAGCACAAGACACCGATCCGTTCATGTAAAGCACAAGACGCCGATCCGTTCATGTGAAGCACAAGACGCCGATCCGTTCATGTGAAGCACAAGACGCCGATCTGTTCATGTGAAGCACAAGATGCCAATCCGTTCATGTGAAGCACAAGACGCCAATCCGTTCATGTGAAGCACAAGACGCCAATCTGTTCATGTGAAGCACAAGGCGGCAATCCGTTCATGTGAAGCACAAAACGCCAATCCGTTCATATGAAGCACAAGACGCCAATCTGTTCATGTGAAGCACAAGACGCCAATCTGTTCATGTGAAGCACAAGACACCAATCCGTTCATGTGAAGCACAAGACGCCAATCTGTTCATGTGAAGCACAAGACGCCAATCCGTTCATGTGAAGCACAAGACTCCAATCTGTTCATGTGAAGCACAAGACTCCAATCTGTTCATGTGAAGCACAAGACGCCAATCTGTTCATGTGAAGCACAAGACGCCAATCTGTTCATGTGAAGCACAAGGCAGTAATCCGTTCATGTGAAGCTCAAGACGCCAATCTGTTCATGTGAAGCACAAGGCAGTAATCCGTTCATGTGAAGCTCAAGACGCCAATCCGTTCATGTGAAGCTCAAGACGCCAATCCATTCTTGTGAAGCACAAGACGCCAATCCGTTCCTGTGAAGCACAAGACGCCAATCCGTTCCTGTGAAGCACAAGACGCCAATCCGTTCATGTGAAGCACAAGACGCCAATCCGTTCATGTGAAGCACAAGGCAGTAATCCCTTCATGTGAAGCACAAGGCAGTAATCCCTTCATGTGAAGCACAAGGCAGTAATCCCTTCATGTGAAGCACAAGGCAGTAATCCCTTCATGTGAAGCACAAGGCGGTGATCCGTTCATGCGCTAATTTTTTGTGATATTGTCTTGCAAAACTTATATTTTACAGTTAAAATGATGACCCGTTCATGTGAAGCACAAGACACCAATCTGTTCATGTGAAGCACAAGACACCAATCTGTTCATGTGAAGCACAAGGCGGTGATCCGTTCATGTGAAGCACAAGACGCCAATCCGTTCATGTGAAGCACAAGACACCGATCCGTTCATGTAAAGCACAAGACGCCGATCCGTTCATGTGAAGCACAAGACGCCGATCCGTTCATGTGAAGCACAAGACGCCGATCTGTTCATGTGAAGCACAAGATGCCAATCCGTTCATGTGAAGCACAAGACGCCAATCCGTTCATGTGAAGCACAAGACGCCAATCTGTTCATGTGAAGCACAAGACTCCAATCTGTTCATGTGAAGCACAAGACGCCAATCCGTTCATATGAAGCACAAGACTCCAATCTGTTCATGTGAAGCACAAGACGCCAATCTGTTCATGGGAAGCACCAGGCCGCAATCCGTTCATGTGAAGCACCAGGCCGCCGATCCGTTCATGTGAAGCACAAGACGCCGATCCGTTCATGTGAAGCACAAGACGCCGATCCGTTCATGTGAAGCACAAGACGCCGATCCGTTCATGTGAAGCACAAGACGCCGATCCGTTCATGTGAAGCACAAGACGCCGATCTGTTCATGTGAAGCACAAGATGCCAATCCGTTCATGTGAAGCACAAGACGCCAATCTGTTCATGTGAAGCACAAGACGCCAATCCGTTCATGTGAAGCACAAGACTCCAATCTGTTCATGTGAAGCACAAGACGTCGATCCGTTCATGTGAATCACAACACGCCAATCTGTTCATGTGAAGCACAAGGCAGTAATCCGTTCATGTGATAATTTTTTGTGATATTGTCTTGCAAAATTAATTTTTTTACAGTTAAAATGATGATCATTGATAAAAGTTTTCTTGTTTGGTTTGGTTTTAGTACATTCTTTGTCTATGCATTGCATAAAAAAATAGAATCATTTTTGCAAAACATTATCAGATAAAAAAATGCAGTTCATATGTTAGTTATCTTTACCACTTCCGGACCGCCCTCCGCCGTTATACGTCGGCACTTTGACGAGGAATGACATTGTTATGGCAGAAGCTAGCTACCATCACCCAATTCATGTGTTTTACACTGCCTTTTTATTTTTATTGTTATGGTTTTATACTGCCTTTTTATTTATTGTGGTTTTATACTGCCTTTTTTATTTTTATTTATTTTGGTTTTAAGCTGCTTTTTTATTTTTATTTATTGTGGTTTTATACTGCCTTTTTATTTTTATTATTGTGGTTTTACACTGCCTTTTTATTTATTGTGGTTTTATACTGCCTTTTTATTTTTATTTATTGTGGTTTTACACTGCTTTTTTATTTTTATTATTGTGGTTTTACGCTGCCTTTTTATTTTTATTTATTGTGTTTTTATACTGTCTTTTTATTTTTATTTATTGTGGTTTTATACTGTCTTTTTATTTTTTGTGGTTTTATGCTGACTTTTTATTTTTATTTATTGTGTTTTTATGCTGACTTTTTATTTTTATTTATTGTGGTTTTATACTGCCTTTTTATTTTTATTATTGTGGTTTTACACTGCCTTTTTATTTATTGTGGTTTTATACTGCCTTTTTATTTTTATTTATTGTGGTTTTATACTGTCTTTTTTTTTTTTATTTATTGTGGGTTTACACTGCCTTTTTATTTTTATTGTTGTGGTTTTATACTGCTTTTTTATTTTTATTATTGTGGTTTTACAGTGCCTTTTTATTTTTATTTATTGTGGTTTTACACTGCCTTTTTTATTTTTATTTATTGTGGTTTCGCACTTCCTTTTTATTTTGTGTTAATTCATTTTAATTGCCTTCCCCATTGGGATAGTTAGCTCTCCCATTGTAGAGTATTATTTCAGCCGGACGGTTTAATCTTATGGGACTGTTAAATTCCCGGGAGTGTGCTGTGATTTCTTCTGAAACATAATTAATCGGGGGGGGGGGGGGGAGGGGGGGGTCACCTGGGTGAGCGGACATCTTTATATACGTCTGCCGGGTTCCTGGATCTCCTATCCCCGGTGTGCAGAGGAAAGAGGCGGTGAGTACCGGACCCGATATAACGACACCCAGGCTGGACCTCCTTCCTAATAAATTATTATTATTATTATTTTATATATATATATATATATATTGGAATAGTTAGTGCCAATATCTTTGTATAGGTTAGGGGCATCTATGGGAAACACATCAATATTACTATTATGATCTAAATTTCCATCATATTCCACAAGACTTCTTGTGCACAGTGAGGATATACAGGTACTATAGCAATGGTATTTTTACTAATAAAACATACACTATATTACCAAAAGTATTGGGACGCCTGCCTTTACACGCACATGATCTTTAATGGCATCCGAGTCTTAGCCCGTAGGGTTCAGTATTGAGTTGCCCCCCCCTTTGCCGCTATAACAGCTTCAACTCTTCTGGGAAGGCCGTCCACAAGGTTTAGGAGGGCGTCTATGGGAATGTTTGGCCATTCTTCTACAAACACATTTGTGAGGTCAGACACTGATGTTGGACGAGAAGGCCTGGCTCGCAGTCTGCACTCTAATTCATCGCAAAGGTGTTCTATCGGGTTGAGGATCAGGACGCTGTGCAGGCCAGTCAAGTTTCTCCACCCCAAACTCGCTCATCTGTGTCTTTATGGACCTTGCTTTGTGCACTGGTCCAAATAATTTGGTGGAGGAGGGGATTATGGTGTAGGGGGAGGGGGGATTATGGTGTGCAGGGAGGGGGTTATGGTGTCGGGGGAAGGGGGATTATGATGTGGGGGTTGTTTTTCAGGGGTTGGGTTTGGCCCCTTAGTTCCAGTGAAGGGAACTTTTAAGGTGTCAGTATACCAAGACATTTTGGACAATTTCATGCTCCCAACATTATGGGAACAGTTTGGGGACGGCCCCTTCCTGTTCCAACATGACTGCGCACCAGTGCACAAATCAAGATCCATAAAAGACATGGATGAGTGAGTTTGGGGTGGAGGAAATTGACTGGCCTGCACAGAGTCCTGATCTCAACCTGATAGAACACCTTTGGGATGAAGTAGCAACTGCGAGCCAGGCCTTCTCATCCAACATCAGTATCTGACCTCACAAATGCTTTTCTGGAAGAATGGTCGAACATTCCCATAGACACCCTCCTAAACCTTGTGGACGGCCTTCCCAGAAGAGTTGAAGCTGTTATAGGTGCAAAGGGTGGGCCAACTCAATACTGTACCCTACGGACTAAGACTGGGATGCCATCAAAGTTCATGTGCGTGTAAAGGCATGTGTCCCAATACTTTTGACAATACAGTGTAGCTCTGACATATACCGCAGTGCTGTACAGAGAACAGTGAGCCAGTCACATCAGTCTCTGTACCAGAGGAGCTTACGCTCTAATATCCCCTCCACAGTCACACACTGTTATTATTATACATCTATATAGCTCTGACATATACTGCAGTGCTGTACTGAGATCACTGAGCCAGTCACATATAACATTTCCAGGACTCCAGCAGTGTGCCCATACAAATGTCCCGGATTTCGAGGGACTCTCCCTGGTTTGGAACAAAGTCCCCCCGTCCCTCTTTCCTCCTCGTTTGTCCCTCATGTTGGTCTTGGTTATACGCTTGTATATAAAATACACTTTTTATCTTTTAAAACGTGTTTCCCGATGCTAAACCTTTCGTTCAATTTCTAAGTTTCCGCATTTGTAAACTTCACAAGCCAATATAAAGGAATAATAAAATAGGGTATAGAGAGCGCCTGCTCCTCCTAGTTGTTAATATGTTCTATGGCTACACTCTTTTGAATTCTATAACCTTGGATGATGAATGTGACTATATAACATGAATGCATTGCATGCTTATACCGTGCAAAGCAAATACAATACGAGTTGAATTGATAGTACACCGATATAATAAAGTGACAATAGTTTAAAGTGCATATAGTGATATTTGGTGCAAAACAGTCTTTTCTTAGTGCAGAAAGTTCTGTAGTGCTCCGTGTCCCCTCGGTGCCATTGCCTCCACCTCCCGTTTGGTAGTGTAAAGATCCGCACTCACCAGAAAGATCCTCACTCACCAGAAAGATCCGCACTCACCAGAAAGATCTACACTCACCAGAAAGATCTACACTCACCAGAAAGGTCCACACTCACCAGAAAGATCTACCCTCACCAGAAAGGTCCACACTCACCAGAAAGATCTACCCTCACCAGAAAGATCCGCACTCACCAGAAAGATCTACACTCACCAGAAAGGTCCACACTCACCAGAAAGGTCCACACTCACCAGAAAGGTCCACACTCACCAGAAAGATCTACCCTCACCAGAAAGGTCCACACTTACCAGAAAGATCTACCCTCACCAGAAAGGTCCGCACTCACCAGAAAGGTCCGCACTCACCAGATGAGTTGGACTCCTCTGCTTTATAGCAAAAAGGGTCTGCCGTGCCTGTAGGTCATTTAATGGGGACCAATCCCAATGTGATATCCTCTAGTCTCCTCTGGTGACTCCTCTATAATGGATGTCCTCCAAAGCTGACTCCGGGGCTCCAGGGATAGACAGTGTGCAGCAGGCAGTGTACAGAAAAGACACATCGATATAATAAAGTGACAATAATTTAAAGTTCATATAGTGATATTTGGTGCGAAACAGTCTTTTCTTAGTGCAGAAAGTTCTGTAGTGCTCCGTGTCCCCTCGGTGCCATTGCCTCCACCTCCCGTTTGGTAGTGTAAAGATCCACACTCACCAGAAAGATTCACACTCACCAGAAGGATCCACACTCACCAGAAAGATCCGCACTCACCAGAAAGATCCACACTCACCAGAAAGATCCACACTCACCAGAAGGATCCACACTCACCAGAAAGATCCGCACTCACCAGAAAGATCCACACTCACCAGAAAGATCCACACTCACCAGAAAGATCCACACTCACCAGATGAGTTGGACTCCTCTGCTTTATAGCAAAAAGGGTCTGCCGTGCCTGTAGGTCATTTAATGGGGACCAACCCCAATGTGATATCCTCTAGTCTCCTCTGGTGACTCCTCTATAATGGATGTTCTCCAAGGCAGTAATCCGTTCATGTGAAGCACAAGGCGGTGATCCGTTCATGCGCTAATTTAAAACAGCTTACAAAATGATTAAAATGAAAAAAGGGTCAGTATGACAGAACTGGCATCACTGTAAGACCATCGTCCCAGCAATATATTTATATATATATATATATATATATATATAATGTTTATTTATTTAATTTTTAATGTTATTATTTTAATGTTTTATTTTTTATTTGTATTTCTTTTTTTTTTATATTATTTTTAAACTCAAATGTAATTCTCACAGATAGTTTTTAAGTATTTTCATTTATTTTCACAATTATCACCCATTTAATAATATTTCCACAGTAGCGCTCAATATAATTAAACCAAATTCAAAAATCCAATATCAAATGATGTCCAAAATATGTAAATGTCCATAAATCAAATTTTTTTGAATATTACACCACAAAATCCTCCACCAGTGACGAATGGGGGGTTGCCTCCCCCTGGGCTGAGGTAACACGAAATAAAAGGCACAATCATTAATTGGGGTGTACTCCCTGGTGCTCTACCCTGTATCCAGTGAAAGGGATGGATGGGAGGGGGAGGAGTGTAACATGACGTGACAAGCCTATTAAAGGGAATGGAACGCAAGAGAGCTTCCTGATTTTGAGAACGTTACAGCTCTATGACGAAACGCGTCAAGCTCACTCTCTCAAACGTCACTTCCAGCCAGGAGAGTGGAACACACGCTATGTGCTGAACAGTAACCATGTCTCCACACAAGCTGGGCTGATGGTCTTACGATGACACCAGTTCTGTCATACTGACAGTTTTTAATTCTTTTGTAAGCTGTTTTAAATAAACCTGAGGATATTACTCTATGAGGAGTTCTTTTCTTTCCATACACTGCCTGCTGCACACTGTCTATCCCTGGAGCCCCGGAGTCAGCTTTGGAGGACATCTATTATACAGGAGTCACCAGAGGAGACTAGAGGATATCACATTGGGATTGGTCCCCATTAAATGACCTACAGGCATGGCAGACTCTTTTTGCTATAAGGCAGAGGAGTCCAACTCATCTGGTAAGTGCAGATCTTTCTGGTGAGTGTGGATCTTTCTGGTGAGTGTGGATCTTTCTGGTGAGTGTGTATCCTTCTGGTGAGTGTGGATCCTTCTGGTGAGTGTGAATCTTTCTGGTGAGTGTGGATCCTTCTGGTGAGTGTGGATCTTTCTGGTGAGTGTGAATCTTTCTGGTGAGTGTGGATCCTTCTGGTGAGTGTGGATCTTTCTGGTCAGTGTGGATCTTTACACTACCAAACGGGAGGTGGAGGCAATGGCACCGAGGGGACACGGAGCACTACAGAACTTTCTGCACTAAGAAAAGACTGTTTTGCACCAAATATGACTATATGCACTTTAAACTATCGTCACTTTATTATATCGATGTGTCTTTTCTGTACACTTCCCACTGCACACTGTCTATCCCTGGAGCCCCATGGTCAGCTTTGGAGGACATCCATTATAGAGGAGACTAGAGGATATCACATTGGGATTGGTCCCCATTAAATGACCTACAGGCATGGCAGACTCTTTTTGCTATAAGGCAGAGGAGTCCAACTTATCTGGTGAGTGCAGATCTTTCTGGTGAGTGTGGATCTTTCTGGTGAGTGCGGATCTTTCTGGTGAGTGTGGATCTTTCTGGTGAGTGTGGATCTTTCTGGTGAGTGCGGACCTTTCTGGTGAGTGAGGATCTTTCTGGTGAGTGTGGATCTTTCTGGTGAGTGTGTATCCTTCTCGTGAGTGTGGATCTTTCTGGTGAGTGTAGATCCTTCTGGTGAGTGCGGATCTTTCTGGTGAGTGTGGATCTTTCTGGTGAGTGTGGATCTTTCCGGTGAGTGCGGACCTTTCTGGTGAGTGCGGATCTTTCTGGTGAGTGTGGATCTTTCTGGTGAGTGTGTATCCTTCTCGTGAGTGTGGATCTTTCTGGTGAGTGTAGATCCTTCTGGTGAGTGCGGATCTTTCTGGTGAGTGTGGATCTTTACACTACCAAACGGGAGGTGGAGGCAATGGCACCGAGGGGACACGGAGCACTACAGAACTTTCTGCACTAAGAAAAGACTGTTTTGCACCAAATATCACTATATGCACTTTAAACTATTGTCACTTTATTATATCGATGTGTCTTTTCTGTACACTGCCTGCTGCACACTGTCTATCCCTGGAGCCCCGGAGTCAGCTTTGGAGGACATCCATTATAGAGGAGTCACCAGAGGAGACTAGAGGATATCACATTGGGATTGGTCCCCATTAAATGACCTATAGGAACTGTAGACTCTTTTTGCTATAAAGCAGAGGAGTCCAACTCATCTGGTAAGTGCAGATCTTTCTGGTGAGTGTGGATCTTTCTGGTGAGTGTGGATCTTTCTGGTGAGTGTGTATCCTTCTGGTGAGTGTGGATCCTTCTGGTGAGTGTGAATCTTTCTGGTGAGTGTGGATCCTTCTGGTGAGTGTGGATCTTTCTGGTGAGTGTGAATCTTTCTGGTGAGTGTGGATCTTTCTGGTGAGTGTGTATCCTTCTGGTGAGTGTGGATCCTTCTGGTGAGTGTGAATCTTTCTGGTGAGTGTGGATCCTTCTGGTGAGTGTGGATCTTTCTGGTGAGTGTGAATCCTTCTGGTGAGTGTGAATCCTTCTGGTGAGTGTGGATCTTTCTGGTCAGTGTGGATCTTTACACTACCAAACGGGAGGTGGAGGCAATGGCACCGAGGGGACACGGAGCACTACAGAACTTTCTGCACTAAGAAAAGACTGTTTTGCACCAAATATCACTATATGCACTTTAAACTATCGTCACTTTATTATATCGATGTGTCTTTTCTGTACACTTCCCACTGCACACTGTCTATCCCTGGAGCCCCATGGTCAGCTTTGGAGGACATCCATTATAGAGGAGACTAGAGGATATCACATTGGGATTGGTCCCCATTAAATGACCTACAGGCATGGCAGACTCTTTTTGCTATAAGGCAGAGGAGTCCAACTTATCTGGTGAGTGCAGATCTTTCTGGTGAGTGTGGATCTTTCTGGTGAGTGCGGATCTTTCTGGTGAGTGTGGATCTTTCTGGTGAGTGTGGATCTTTCTGGTGAGTGCGGACCTTTCTGGTGAGTGCGGATCTTTCTGGTGAGTGTGGATCTTTCTGGTGAGTGTGTATACTTCTCGTGAGTGTGGATCTTTCTGGTGAGTGTAGATCCTTCTGGTGAGTGCGGATCTTTCTGGTGAGTGTGGATCTTTCTGGTGAGTGTGGATCTTTCCGGTGAGTGCGGACCTTTCTGGTGAGTGCGGATCTTTCTGGTGAGTGTGTATCCTTCTCGTGAGTGTGGATCTTTCTGGTGAGTGTAGATCCTTCTGGTGAGTGCGGATCTTTCTGGTGAGTGTGGATCTTTACACTACCAAACGGGAGGTGGAGGCAATGGCACCGAGGGGACACGGAGCACTACAGAATTTTCTGCACTAAGAAAAGACTGTTTTGCACCAAATATCACTATATGCACTTTAAACTATTGTCACTTTATTATATCGATGTGTCTTTTCTGTACACTGCCTGCTGCACACTGTCTATCCCTGGAGCCCCGGAGTCAGCTTTGGAGGACATCCATTATAGAGGAGTCACCAGAGGAGACTAGAGGATATCACATTGGGATTGGTCCCCATTAAATGACCTCTAGGAACTGTAGACTCTTTTTGCTATAAAGCAGAGGAGTCCAACTCATCTGGTAAGTGCAGATCTTTCTGGTGAGTGTGGATCTTTCTGGTGAGTGTGTATCCTTCTGGTGAGTGTGGATCCTTCTGGTGAGTGTGAATCTTTCTGGTGAGTGTGGATCCTTCTGGTGAGTGTGGATCTTTCTGGTGAGTGTGAATCTTTCTGGTGAGTGTGAATCCTTCTGGTGAGTGTGGATCTTTCTGGTCAGTGTGGATCTTTACACTACCAAACGGGAGGTGGAGGCAATGGCACCGAGGGGACACGGAGCACTACAGAACTTTCTGCACTAAGAAAAGACTGTTTCGCACCAAATATCACTATATGAACTTTAAATTATTGTCACTTTATTATATCGATGTGTCTTTTCTGTACACTGCCTGCTGCACACTGTCTATCCCTGGAGCCCCGGAGTCAGCTTTGGAGGACATCCATTATAGAGGAGTCACCAGAGGAGACTAGAGGATATCACATTGGGATTGGTCCCCATTAAATGACCTACAGGCATGGCAGACTCTTTTTGCTATAAGGCAGAGGAGTCCAACTTATCTGGTGAGTGCAGATCTTTCTGGTGAGTGTGGATCTTTCTGGTGAGTGCGGATCTTTCTGGTGAGTGTGGATCTTTCTGGTGAGTGTGGATCTTTCTGGTGAGTGTGGATCTTTCCGGTGAGTGCGGACCTTTCTGGTGAGTGCGGATCTTTCTGGTGAGTGTGGATCTTTCTGGTGAGTGTGTATCCTTCTCGTGAGTGTGGATCTTTCTGGTGAGTGTAGATCCTTCTGGTGAGTGCGGATCTTTCTGGTGAGTGTGGATCTTTCTGGTGAGTGTGGATCTTTCCGGTGAGTGCGGACCTTTCTGGTGAGTGCGGATCTTTCTGGTGAGTGCGGATCTTTCTGGTGAGTGTGGATCTTTCTGGTGAGTGTGTATCCTTCTCGTGAGTGTGGATCTTTCTGGTGAGTGTAGATCCTTCTTGTGAGTGCAGATCTTTCTGGTGAGTGTGGATCTTTACACTACCAAACGGGAGGTGGAGGCAATGGCACCGAGGGGACACGGAGCACTACAGAACTTTCTGCACTAAGAAAAGACTGTTTTGCACCAAATATCACTATATGCACTTTAAACTATTGTCACTTTATTATATCGATGTGTCTTTTCTGTACACTGCCTGCTGCACACTGTCTATCCCTGGAGCCCCGTAGTCAGCTTTGGAGGACATCCATTATAGAGGAGTCACCAGAGGAGACTAGAGGATATCACATTGGGATTGGTCTCCATTAAATGACCTATAGGAACTGTAGACTCTTTTTGCTATAAAGCAGAGGAGTCCAATTCATCTGGTGAGTGCGGATCTTTCTGGTGAGTGCGGATCTTTCTGGTGAGTGCGGATCTTTCTGGTGAGTGTGGATCTTTACACTACCAATGGGAGGTGGACGGATTACCACAGAGGGGACACGGAGCACTACAGCAACTTTCTGCACGAAGAAAAGACTGTTTTGCACCAAATATCACTATATGCACTTTAATCTATTGTCACTTTATTATATTGATGTACTATCAATTCAACTCGTATTGTATTAGCTTCACTCGGTATAAGCATGCAATGCATTCATGTTATTGTTAGAGTTGTGCACATAAGTTTACATACCCTGGCAGAATTTATGATTTCTTGGCCATTTGTTCAGAGGATATGAATGATAAACACAAAAACTTTTCTTTCACTCATGGTCAGTGTTTGGCTGGAGCCATTTATTATCAATCAACCATGTTTATTCTTTTTAAATCATAACGGCAACAGAAACTACCCAAATGACCCTGATCAAAAGTTTACATACCCGAGTTCCTAATACCGTGTATTGCCCCCTTTAACATCAATGAGGGCATGTAGTCTTTTGTGGTATTTGTGGACGAGGCTCTTTATCTTCTCAGATGGTAAAGCTGCCCATTTCTCTTGGCAAAAAGCCTCCAGTGCCTGTAAATTCTTGGGCTGTCTTGCATGAACGGCAGGTTTTGGGATCTCCCCAGAGTTGCTCATTGATATTGAGGTCAGGAGACTGAGATGGCCACTCCAGAACCTTCACTTTATTCTGCTGTAGCCAATGAGAGGTGGACTTGGCCTTGTGTTTTGGGTCATTGTCATGTTGGAATGTCCAAGTACGTCCCAAGCGCAGCTTCCTGGCTGGTGAATGCAAATGTTCCTCCGGTATTTTTTGATAACATACTGCATTCATCTTGCCATCAATTGTGACCAAATTTCCTGTGCCTTTTTAGCTCACACATCCCCAAAACATCAGCGACCCACCTCCGTGTTTCACAGTAGGAATGGTGGACTTTTCATCATAGGCCTTGTTGACTTCTCTCCAAATGTAGTGTTTATGGTTGTGACCAAAAAGCTATATTTTGGTCTCATCACTCCAAATGACTTTGTGGCAGAAGGTCTGAGGCTTGTCTCTGTGCTGTTTGGCGTATTTTAAGCAGGATACTTTGTGGCATTTGCGTAGTAATGACTTTCTTCTGGCGACTCGACCATGCAGCCCATCTTTCTCCAAGTGCCTCCTTATTGTGCATCTTGAAACAGCCACACCACATGTTTTCAGAGAGTCCTGTATTTCATCTGAAGTTATTTGTGGGTTTTTTCTTTGCATCCCGAACAATTGTGGCCTGCCAGTTGTGGCTGAAATTTTAGTTGGTCTACCTGACCGTGGTTTGGTTTCAACAGAACAACTAATTTTCCACTTGTTGATTAGAGTTTGAACACTGCTGATTGGCATTCTCAACTCCTTGGATCTTTTTATATCCCTTTCCTGTTTTATACAGTTCAACTACATTTTCCGGCAGATCCTTTGACAATTCTTTTGCTTTCCCCCATGACTCAGAATGCAGAGAGGTCAGTGCAGCACTGGATGAAAGATGCAAGGGTCTTTAAGGAGTCCAGAAACTCATTGACCTTTCATACACACACACTAATTACAAGCAAACAGATCACAGGTGAGGATGGTGACCTTTAATAGCCATTTAAACTCCTTTGTGTCAACTTGTGTGCATGTTATTAGGCCAAAATCACCGGGGTGTGAAAACTTTTGATCAGGGTCATTTGAGTTGTTTCTGTTGTCATTATGATATAAAAAGAGTAAACACAGGTGATTAATAATAAATGGCTTCAGCCAAACACTAACCATGAGGGAAAGAAAAGTTTTTGCGTTGTCATTCATGTTCTCTGAAAAGTGGCCAAGAAATTTACTGTACATTTCTTTCAAGCCTTTTCCATAGGCAAAATCTATGTGTTGACAGGTTAATGTAATTATTTTGTTCCTTTCTCATTATAAGTGTTTTGTTTTTTATCAGTGATTGGCTCCTTTATTCCTGGCAGTAACTGGCCATGCTCCCTGTTCCGAACACTAGTCTCCACATGCCATCTACGTTCCTCCTCATCGGAATCCCTGGCTTCGAAAATGGAGTGGCGTGGATATCAGTCGTCTTCTGTGCCCTCTATATCCTGGCCATCCTGGGCAACGGCTCCCTTCTGTACATCATCAAAACCGAGGAGAGCCTCCATACCCCCATGTATTTCTTCCTCTCCATGCTTGCCCTCAACGACTTGGCCTTCTGCAGCTCCACCGTGCCAAAGACTCTGGGGATCTTCTGGGCGAATGGCGGTCTTATCGATTCCCCCGGCTGCCTCGCCCAAATGTTCTTCGTCCATTGCCTTTCGGTCATCGAGTCGGGGATCCTGGCTGCTATGGCATACGACCGCTGTGTGGCCGTCTGTTCCCCGCTCAGATACAGTTCCGTCCTCACCTACAGCCTTCTGCAGAAGATTGCCCTCGTCATTCTGCTCAGAGCCATCGCGGTCATCGCCCCCATTCCTATTCTGGTCGGGCGGCTCCAGTACTGCGGTGGGAACATTGTGCTGCACTCGTACTGCGATCACATGGCCGTGGTCAATGTAGCGTGTGGCAGCAAATATGTTAACAGTGTTTATGGGTTGGCGATGTCTCTTTGTGTCACCGGGTGCGACTTGCTCGTCATTGGACTGTCCTACTCTATGGTCCTACAAGCCATCTTCAGGATGCCCACCAAGGACGCCCGGCAGAAAGCAGTCGGAACATGCAGCTCCCACATCAGTATTATCGTGGTGGCTTATTTCTGTGCGATTTTCTCATTCGTCACATACCGCTTTGGACAGGACGCCGTCCCTCATAACGTCCACATCCTCTCCTCCAATTTCTATATCTTATTCCTGCCCTTCTGGAACCCGCTCATCTACGGCATGAAGACAAAGCTAATTCGACAGCGGCTCAAAAGGATTCTCTTCTACCAAAGTACATTTCCATGGGACAGGCATTACCAACTTGAGACCCGCGCTATAGCCGAATGACGGCTACAGCGCGGATCTCCTTTGCCGGGACTACGTCTATTGACGTCGTCCCGTGCACGAGCGGCCTGCGTGCCCCCTGAGGGGCGAGCGCGGCGCGCTCTGTGATCGGCGAGTCTATGAGACTTGCCTGATCACCGATCCGAGCAAGGGGTCGATCCCGACCCCTTATCACGTGATCAGCTGTCAGCCAATGACAGCTGATCATGTGATATAACGGAGCCGGTAATCGGCTATTATTCCTCCTCGTGCTGACAGCGCGAGGAGAAAAAAAAAGAGCCGATCACCGGCGGCCGTGATCGGGACATCAGTCCCGATCACGGACAGCCCTGCCAGTGCCCACCTGCCCCCTCATCACTAAACAGCATTAAAAAAATAAGTGCCCCGCGTCAGTGCCACCCAGCAGTGCCCATAGTGCCACCCAGCAGTGCCCACAGTGCCACCCAGCAGTGCCCACAATCTGCCTCAACAAAGGTGCTGCACCCCAGTGCCACATATCCGTGCCCATCAGTGTCATCTACCAGTGCCCAGCAGTGCCGCCCATCAGTGCCCAGCAGTGCCACCTATCAGTCCCATCTATCAGTGGTACCCATCAGTGCCCCTTAGTGCCACCCATCCGTGCCATCTTATCTGTGCCCATCAGTGCCGCCTTATCTGTGCCCATCGGTGCCGCCTTAACTATGCCTATCAGTGCCCACCAGTGCAGCCTATCAGTGCCCACCAGTGCAGCCTATCAGTGCCCACCAATGCAGCCTATCAGTGCCCACCAGTGCAGCCTATCAGTGCCCACCAGTGCAGCCTATCAGTGCCCACCAGTGCAGCCTATCAGTGCAGCCTCATCAGCGCACTTCAATGAAGGAGAAAAATGACCTGTTTGCAAAATTTTATAACAAACTATTAAACATGATTTTTTTTTTTGCATCTTTTTTTGTTTGTTTAGCAAAAAATAAAACTCCGAGCTGTAACCAAATACCACCAAAAGAAAGCTCTATTTGTGGGAAAAAAAATGATAAAAATTTCATTTGGGTACAGTGTTGTATGATCGCGCAATTGTCATTCAAAGTGCATCAGCGCTGAAAATTGAAAATTGGTCTGGGACTGAGGGGGGTTTAAGTGCCCGGTAAGCAAGTGGTTAAAATCGAATAAAAAGGTTCTAGAGAACGTTTTATTTTTTAGCTTTGACTGCAACTCAATCACAAATTTAGTTGTAACAAAATAAATAAAAAGACAATCCTCCGACCATCCATATCCATTCATATAACACTATTCCCTATTCCCTAACCACTCGTCTACCGGGGAAAGGTTTTTATTATTCGTGCTCATTTTAAAATCAGAACTTTTATCTGGAAATGGTTTCAAACCCCCCCACTTCAACCTATGGCCCAGGGGCTGGATGTGGCCCTCTGCTTGCCTGCCTTTATCTGGCCCTTGGGACACTATTCCTCCAACAGACACCAATGATGGGGCACTATTCCTCCAACAGACACCAAAGATGGGGCACTATTCCTCCAACAGACACCAATGATGGGGCACTATTCCTCCCACTGACACCAATGATGGGGCACTATTCCTCCCACTGACACCAATGATGGGGCACTATTCCTCCAACAGACACCAAAGATGGGGCACTATTCCTCCCACTGACACCAATGATGGGGCACTATTCCTCCAACAGACACCAAAGATGGGGCACTATTCCTCCCACTGACACCAATGATGGGGCACTATTCCTCCCACTGACACCAATGATGGGGCACTATTCCTCCCACTGACACCAATGATGGGGCACTATTCCTCCCACTGACACCAATGATGGGGCACTATTCCTCCCACTGACACCAATGATGGGGCACTATTCCTCCAACAGACACCAATGATGGGGCACTATTCCTACCACTGATACGAATGATGGGGCACTATTCCTCCCACTGACACCAATGATGGGGCACTATTCCTCCCACTGACACCAATGATGGGGCGCTATTCCTCCCACTGACACCAATGATGGGGCACTATTCCTCCCACTATTACCAATGATGGGACACTATTCCTCCCACTGATACCAATGATGGGGCACTATTCCTCCCACTGATACGAATGATGGGGCACTATTCCTCCCACTGATTCGAATGATGGGGCACTATTCCTCCCACTAATACCAATGATGGGGCACTATTCCTCCCACTGATACGAATGATGGGGCACTATTCCTCCCACTGATACGAATGATGGGGCACTATTCCTCCCACTGATACGAATGATGGGGCACTATTCCTCCCACTGATTCGAATGATGGGGCACTATTCCTCCCACTAATACCAATGATGGGACACTATTCCTCCCACTTATACCAATGATGGGGCACTATCCCTCCCACTGATACGAATGATGGGGCACTATTCCTCCCACTAATACCAATGATGAGGGCACTATTCCTCCCACTGATACGAATGATGGGGGACTATTCCTCCCACTGATACCAATGATGGGGCATTATTCCTCCCACGAATACCAATGATGGGACACTATTCCTCCCACTTATACCAATGATGGGGCACTATTCCTCCCACTGATACCAATAATGGGACACTATTCCTCCCACTGATACCAATGATGGAGCACTATTCCTCCAACAGACATCAATGATGGGGCACTATTCCTCCCACTGATACCAATGATGGGGCACTATTCCTCCCACTAATATAAATGATGGAGCACTATTCCTCCCACTAATACCAATGATGAGGGCACTATTCCTCCCACTGATACGAATGATGGGGCACTATTCCTCCCACTGATACCAATGATGAGGGCACTATTCCTCCCACTGATACGAATGATGGGGCACTATTCCTCCCACTGATACGAATGATGGGGCACTATTCCTCCCACTGACACCAATGATGGGGCACTATTGCTTCCACTGATACCAATGATAGGGCACCATTCCTCCCACTGACACCAATGATGGGGCACTATTTCTCCCACTGATACCAATGATGGGGCACTATTCCTCTCACTGACACCAATGATGGGGCACTATTCCTTCCACTGACACCAGTGATGCGGCACTATTCCTCCCACTGACACCAATGATGGGGCACTATTGCTTCCACTAATACCAATGATAGGGCACCATTCCTCCCACTGACACCAATGATGGGGCACTATTTCTCCCACTGATACCAATGATGGGGCACTATTCCTCTCACTGACACCAATGATGGGGCACTATTCCTTCCACTGACACCAGTGATGCGGCACTATTCCTCCCACTAACACCAATGATGAGATACTATTCTTCCCACTGACACCAATGATGGGGCACTATTCCCCCCCCCCACTGACACCAATGATGGGGCACTATTCCCCCCCCCCACTGACACCAATGATGGGGCACTATTCCTCCCACTGATACGAATGATGGGGCACTATTCCTCCCACTGACACCAATGATGGGGCACTATTGCTTCCACTGATACCAATGATAGGGCACCATTCCTCCCACTGACACCAATGATGGGGCACTATTTCTCCCACTGATACCAATGATGGGGCACTATTCCTCTCACTGACACCAATGATGGGGCACTATTCCTTCCACTGACACCAGTGATGCGGCACTATTCCTCCCACTAACACCAATGATGAGATACTATTCTTCCCACTGACACCAATGATGGGGCACTATTCCCCCCCCACTGACACCAATGATGGGGCACTATTCCCCCCCCCCCACTGACACCAATGATGGGGCACTATTCCTTCCATGGACACCAATGATGGGGCACTATTCCTCCCACTGATACCAATGATGGGGCGCCATTCCTCCCACTGACACAAATGATGGGACACTATTTCTCCCACTGACACCATTGATGGGGCACTATTCCTCCCACTGGCACCAATGATGGGGCACTATTTCTCCCATTGATACCAATGATGGGGCACCATTCCTCCCACTGACACAAATGATGGGGCACCATTCCTCCCACTGACACAAATGATGGGGCACTATTCTTCTCATTGATATCAATAATGGGGAACTATACATGTTGCATTTCAGAGTTCATGGTCCTTCCCTGTGCTGTGATGACTTCCTCCTGGGGCTGCTTATTTTGAGGGGCTCCCACCATCCCTGTGCTGTGCTGACTTCCTCCTGGGGCTGTACCTCTGCTGTGCTCAGTATGAGGGGTTTCCACCATTCCTGTGCTGTACTGACATACTAAGCACAGCAGAGGTACAGCCCCAGGAGGAAGTCAGCACAGCACAGGGATGGTGGGAGCCCCTCATAATAAGCAGCCCCAGGAGGAAGCCAGCACAGCACAGGGATGGTGGGAGCCCCTCATAATAAGAAGCCCCAGGAGGAAGTCAGCACAGCACAGGGATGGTGGGAGTCCCTCATAATAAGCAGTCCCAGGAGGAAGTCAGCATAGCACAGGGATGGTGGGAGCCCCTCATAATAAGCAGCCCCAGGAGGAAGTCAGCACAGGGATGGTGGGAGCCCCTCATAATATGCACAGCAGAGGTACAGCCCCAGGAGGAAGTCAGCACAGCACAGGGATGGTGGGAGCCCCTCATAATAAGCAGCCCCAGGAGGAAGTCAGCACAGGGATGGTGGGAGCCCCTCATAATATGCACAGCAGAGGTACAGCCCCAGGAGGAAGTCAGCATAGCATAGGGATGGTGGGAGCCCCTCATAATAAGCAGCCCCAGGAGGAAGTCAGCACAGGGATGGTGGGAGCCCCTCATAATATGCACAGCAGAGGTACAGCCCCAGGAGGAAGTCAGCATAGCACAGGGATGGTGGGAGCCCCTCATAATAAGCAGCCCCAGGAGGAAGTCAGCACAGGGATGGTGGGAGCCCCTCATAATGAGCACAGCAGAGGTACAGCCCCAGGAGGAAGTCAGCATAGCACAGGGATGGTGGGAGCCCCTCATAATAAGCATAATGACTGAGTCATCGTCGATTCGACGACAACTGATCCGAAATTCGTAAACAAAAGTTCGTATTGCGTACAGAATTCGGACGCACGGCAATTTGTATTTCGGATCCTCCCGAACGTACGAATTTTGGGAAATTCGTACGAAACTAATCGCACATGTCTAGAATACAATAGAATTGAAAACAAAGGAATAAAATAGAAAATAATATATTAGAAAAGAATAGAATGGAATAGAAAATAAAAGGATTGGAATAGAAAAAAACAATAGAATAGAATGGAAAGAATATATAACCATTTCCCAAAATTCAGATAGAATTAGTTCAAATAGAACAGAGGGGAATAAAATAGAACAGAAAAAACAATAGAATAGATAGAACAGAGTAAAATAGAAAGAATATAACCATCTCCCAAAAATTCAAATTTCATATAAAATAAACTACATAAAACCAAGCAGCATATATATCTTCAAAATGCTTCCATATAGCTGTCAGCTAGGCAAAGCACAGACAGGCTGCTGGTGTAAACCCCGAGCTGGGGGATGACAGCGGCAGGGCGTGCGCTCCACCCTCTTGAGTTCCCAGAAAAAGACGTCGTGTGCGTGGCTCCGTCGTACGCGTTTCGTCAAAGACGTCTTCATGGTCGGTGCCACATTGATACACGCTACGTCGTATATATAGGAGAGCATCCATGCCTGTCCAACCCCCAGCACTGGAACCAACCTAAGGAGCAGGTCAAATTACCCAGAGTGTGTAGGCAAATACACTACAGCGATCGTTGTCAGCTAGAATACGTCAGATCCGACACATAAAGTATGTCGCCAATAAAAATTACAGTATTGAAAAGAAAATAGATTGGACACCATGGCTGCGCTCTCCCATACCGCATATATAACTACACTAAGAGGGAATTTATAAGCATATGCATGTCGAAACCCAGCGCGTGGATAAGATAAGATTGGGATCTATATGGCATTACTCATGGACTCCCCCTAGAGGCAGAGGGCAAAAACCCTGGAGCGTAACCACTCCATGAACCGAACCAGATATTACCTGGTAAAACTAGTCCGGGGACCCACCGCATATTGATAGCGTCACCTATAATCTTGTATCCCAATTTTTTTATCTATCCACATACCGGGCTACATTCTCATTTATACTGATATAAAAAGAAAAACAATAATAGAGGTGATGTTAAATTATATATACTGAGGATACTAACTGGAAAACTACTAGTTATTAGTATGTGGTGCGTGTCCCCCGTCCCAAGAACAGGAAGCTGGGGTCACCCAGAGGTTTACCCTCTGCCCCTAGGGGGAGTCCATGAGTAATGCCATATAGATCCCAATCATATACTATCCATGCGCTGGGTTTCGACATGCATATGCTTATAAAGTCCCTCTTAGTAGGAAAGCGCAGCCATGGCGTCCAATCTATTTTCTTTTTAATACTGTCATTTTTATTGGCTACACACTTTATATGTCAGATCTGACATATCCTCGCTGACAACGATCGCTGTCGTGTATTTGCATACACACTCTGGGTAATTGACGTGCCCCTTAGGTTGGATCGGTCGGTTCCAGCGCTGGGGGTTGGACAGGCATGGATGCTCTCCTATATACGACGTAGCGTGTATCAATGTGGCACCGCCACTGAAGACATCTGTGACGAAACGCGTACGTAGGAGCCCCGCACACTACGTCATTTCCGGGAACTCCAGAGGGTGGAGCGCAATCCCCCCCCCAGCAGCCTGTCTGTGCTTTGCCTAGCTGACAGCTATATGGAAGCGTTGTGAAGAGATATACGCTGCTTGGTTTTATGTAGTTTGACTTTTTATATACATTTTCTTTATACATTTTACATTTTATACTACACTATGGGAGCTGATCTCTTTCTTCCATGTGGAATACACTAATGCTTACGTCCATCTAACCTGGAGCCCGAGGGATGCCTCTAGAGCCTATAAAGCGGACACCTGGCTGAAATAGTTAAACAGAGTGGGACTACATACACGCTACCCCTGCAGGGGTGATAGGATTTGCAAAACCAATGCAAAAGATCAGACAACAATACAGAAGTTAACCAAAGGTGGCGGTAAAGAGCCGAAAAAAAACACGTGATTTGGTGAAAGTTGGCTGAAAAAGTCCTGCCGTGTGTATGCAATACAAGTTCACGGCTGACACCCTTTGTACAAAAATCCACGGGAAAGTTTGTACAAAGTCCGATCGTGTGTATGAGGCTTTAGGAACATATATTGAGTGTTAAGAACATTGGTCTAAAACCAAGATGATAAGGTTAAACACGCTTAAGGCCCATACACATGATAGGACTTTTTGACAACAAACATGCAAATTAGCTGTTTTGGAGCAACATCCGACTGTGTGTACGCTCCATCGGACAAAACTTTTTCGGGTTTCATCTGACTTTTGTTGGCTGTGCGAACGGACAAACTTTCCGGCAACAAAAGTCCGATGGAGCAAAGTCCGATCGTGTGTACAGAAAACCATAGGACTTTTGTACAAAGTACAAACACACATGCTCAGAAACCAATGCAAAAGATCAGACAACAATACAGAAGTTGACCAAAGGTGGCGGTAAAGAGCCGAAAAAAAACACGTGATTTGGTGAAAGTTGGCTGAAAAAGTCCTGCCGTGTGTATGCAATACAAGTTCACGGCCGACGCCCTTTGTACAAAAATCCACGGGAAAGTTTGTACAAAGTCCGATCGTGTGTATGAGGCTTTAGGAACATATATTGCATGATTTTTAGGTCTTTGTGTACATATGTTTTCTGAGCGTTGTACCCATATTCATAGATTTCACTGAGTGTGATTGGGTGCATTGACCTCTGGTGCTAGCTGCTATTGTCCTCCCCTAAGCACTGACTGAACAGTTCTATATTGGGACTGGGATGGTCCATGAAATACATTTAAGAAAATAAATAACAAGGCGCCTTCGTACACTAAAACAATAGTATGAATATTATTATTGCGCTGAAAATAATCCCCTAAAAATCATTAAAAAAACAATTATTTAATAGACTATACCACACTGCTGCTGCATTTAGAATAATAAATGTATATAAAAAAAAGATCTGACTTATTGAAAAAATCTGAACCCCGGGCAGTCGCTTGCGGAGTCCCTCAAGGCTCTCCGTTGTCACCCGTCCTCTTCAACATTTACATTCGCCCACTCCTCCAAATCATCAGATGCTCAGATCTCTGCTTCCACTCTTACGCTGACGACACGCAACTTTATTTCCATATCACTGGACAAAGAGATCGCCACCAACAACTAGAAAATTGCCTCCATTTAATAGAAGACTGGATGACCACCAACTCCCTCAAACTCAACGAATCAAAGACAGAGCTTCTTATCCTACACCAAAACCATAATACCTTAACCAAGACCTCCTGGGCACCAACCGCCAACTTTGGGCAGACTATCTCCCAAAGACCAAAGCCAAGAGTCTCGGGGTCATTTTAGACGCACAAATGTCAATGGATGCATAAATAGGATCTGTAGTCAGTGGATCTCACCATCTGCTGTGCATGCTTCGCAGACTCATCCCTTTTATCCCAAAGAATGACAAAGCAGTGGTAGTTGGAACAATCATTAATTCACGACTGGACTACGCAAACTCGCTTTACATAGGATTACCACAATATCAACTTGCGCGATTACAACTGATCCAAAACACGGCGGCAAGGCTGATAACAGGAAAAAAACCCTGGGAATCCATCTCTCCTTCACTGAGGAGCTTACATTGGCTAACCGTAAAAAATCGGATCACGTTCAAGACCCTTTGCCTCACCCACAAATGCGTGCATAGAGAAGCTCCGCAATACCTAATGGAGAAAATAAATCATTACACACCAAACCGCAGTCTTCCATCAGCCAACAAAAACCTCCTCCTCGTGCCCGAAGCCCGGTATAAATCCAAGGGGGATCGGAGATTCGCTGTCCAAGGGCCTCGGCTATGGAATGCTCTACCAATCAACATCCGCCTGGAAGAAAATCACCTGGCTTTTAGGAAAAAACTCAAGACCTTCCTCTTCTAGATGATGGACAATCAAGCTCTTCACAGCGCCTTGAGGTTGGTTTGCGTTGTGCGCTATACAAATATTTCATTCATTCATTATGTAGACCCACATTGCAACAAAAAAAGAAATCAAACTTATGTCAAACTTATAAACTGACCGGGCCGGGCAAGGAGAACATTCATCAGAGAAGAACCAAGAGGTCCATGGTAACTCTGGAGGAGCTGCAGAGATCCACAGCTCAGGGGGGAGAATCTGTCCACAGGACAACTATTAGTCGTCTCTCCACAAATCTGCCCTTTATGGAAGAGTGACAAGAAGAAAGACATTGGAGAGAGAAAGTCATAAGAAGTCCTGTTTGTAGTTTGTGAGAAGCCATGTGGGGGAGGGGGCAGCAAACATGTGGAAGAAGGTGATCTGGTCAGAGGAGACCAAAACTCTACTTTATGGCCTAAAAACAAAATGCTATGTGTGGGGGAAACTAACACTGCACATCAATCTGAACACACCATCCCCACCGTGAGACATGGTGGTGGCAGCATCATGTGGTGGGGATGGTTTTCTTCAGCAGCAACAGGGAAGCTGGTCAGAGATGATGGGAAGATGGATGGAGACAAATACAGGGCAATCTTAGAAGAAAACCTGTTAGGGTCTGCAAAAGACTTGAGACCGGGGCGGAGGTTCCCCTTCCAGCAGGACAACGACCCGAAACATCCAGCCAGAGCTACAATGGAATGCTTTAGATCAAAGCATATTCATGTGTTAGAATGGCCCAGTCACAGTCCAGACCTAAATCACATTGAGAATCTGTGGCAAGACCTGAAAATTGCTGATCACAGACGCTCTCCATCCAATCTGACAGAGCTTGAGATATTTTACAAAGAAGAAGAATGGGCAGAAATGTCCTCTCTAGATGTGCAAAGCTGGTAGAGACACCCTGTAATGGAAATTTGTAGGTTCTGTATATAATTGTATTCTATTTTATACGTATTGCACAATGCCCTCACTGTGCACACGGCACTAATAATGTTTTCAGTACATGTTTTGCATTCTTTCGAGTCCTGATTAGAATTAGCCTGCCTATGTTACGCCCCTTGTTACCATAAACGTACAATTGTAATATTAATGTGATACCTACGTTATCATGTGTATAAAAACCTTCAAATGCGTCATAATAAAGGAGAACGGTTATTTGGAAAGATGTTGAGCGTATCTTTTGTGTCTGTTCCCTACTGCAGTAGTTATTATTAATTTGGAACCACTAATCATAATGAGGATAGGAGTTGCCTATCATCAAAATAGCCATTTCACACCCCCAAAAAGACTTGTAGAGAAAGGGGGTTCTACAAAGTATTGACTCCGGGGGGCGCCATACAAATGCCCCTCCCCCCACACTTTTCACATATTTATTTGTATCATTTATCATTTTCCTTCCACTTCACAATTATGTGCCATCACATAAAATCCCAATAAAATACATTAACCTTTTTGGCTGTAACATGACAAAATTGGGAAAATTTCAGGGGGTATGAATACTTTTTCAAGGCACTGCATATTCGTTTTTGAGTTCACTGTTAATATTATTTATCATTTCTTTAAAAATGGATCTGTAGATTTACACGTAGCGCCGCCCTGTGGGCCTACGAAAATGTGACTCATTGTTTGTACAGCAAAACAATAGCATTTCGTTTTATAATACATATAATATTGTCGCTTCTTGAAATAAATAATATGGTTTTCAAACCAATGAAGGTCGTTATGCCTTTTGTTCTTTGCTTCTTTTGTTTTCTCTGACCTTATTCATCTACAACTTCTGATTTATAGCACAGATATTACCAGGAATGGTCAGATGTCCAGCTTCCATACAACTGTATCTGGATGTCAGCTATCAGGATCCATGCAAGTTATGGAAACCATCGTTGGTATGTAGCCGGAAACAGGAAGCAGCAGGCCAGTATATAGAATCTGATCATGATGATAGATCCACAGTACTTTAGTGGTGGCTTTTTGGTTCCTTTTAGCCTAAAATAATCTGACTTTATGAAGTTTTTTTGTCTTCATATGTCTGTGTTCCTGGACACATGGAGCTGGTGCCGTGTTCTCTTATGGCACCCCGCGCCAAAACGTAGCCAGCTCTTTGAGAAAAGCCACGTTTCTGAGTGCCAGTCAGGAGTTCAAGGAGTCTATAAAATCCTGTATGTCACCTTGAAATCTGCAGCACCTGAAAGGGAAAATACCAGTTCACTTTAAGGGACACATAAAGCATCTCACAAAAGTAAGTACACACATTTTTGTAAATATTTTATTATATCTTTTCATGAACGACACTGATGAAATGTACACTGCTACAATCTACAAAGTAGAGCGTGTACAGTTCTAAATTGGGCACAATTAGCAATTTTCCCTCCCCGGTGTCATGTGACTCGTTAGTGTTACAAGGTCTCAGCTGTGAATGGGGAGCGGGTGTGTTAAATTTGGTGTTATCGCTCTCACTCTCTCATACTGGTCACTGGAAGTTCAACATGGCGCCTCATGGCAAAGAACTCTCTGAGGATTAAAAAAAAAAGAATTGTTGGTCTACATAAAGATGGCCTAGGCCAGTGATGGCGAACCTCGGCACTCCAGATGTTTTGGAACTACATTTCCCATGATGCTCAACTGCACTGCAGAGTGCAGGAGGATCATGGGAAATGTAGTTCCAAAACATCAGGGGTGCCAAGGTTCTCCATCACTGGCCTAGGCTATAAGAAGATTGCCAAGACCCTGAAACTGCAGCACGGTGGCCAAGACCATATGGCGGTTTAACAGGACCGGTTCCACTCAGAACAGGCCTCGCCATGGTCCACCAAAGAAGTTGAGGTCACGTGCTCAGCGTCATATCCAGAGGTTGTCTTTGGGAAATAGACGTATGAGTGCTGCCAGTATTGCTGTAGAGGTTGTAGGGGGGGTGGGGGGTCAGCCTGTCAGTGCTCAGACCATACGCCGCACACTGCATCAAATTGGTCTGCATGGCTGTCATCCCAGAAGGAAGCCTCTTCTAAATATATTGCACAAGAAACAGTTTGCTGAAGACAAGCAGACTAAGGACATGGATTACTGGAACCATGTCCTGTGGTCTGATGAGACCAAGATAAACGTATTTGGTGTCAGATGGTGACAAGCGTGTGTGGGGGCAACCAGGAGAGGAGGACAAAGACAAGTGTGTCTTGTCTACAGTCAAGCATGGTGGTGGGGGTGTCATGGTCTGGGGCTGCATGAGTGCTGCCGGCACTGGGGGGCTACAGATCATTGAGGGAACCATGAATGCCAACATGTACTGTGACATACTGAAGCAGAGCATGATCCCCTCCCTTCAGAGACTGGGCCGCAGGGCAGTATTCCAACATGATAACCACCCCAAACACACCTCCAAGATGACTACTGCCTTGCTAAAGAAGCTGAGGGTAAAGGTGATGGACTGGCCAAGCATGTCTCCAGACCTAAACCCTATTGATCATCTGTGGGGCATCCTCAGACGGAAGGTGGAGGAGCTCAAGGTCTCCAACATCCACCAGCTCTGTGATGTCATCATGGGGGAGGGGAAGAGGACTCCAGTGACAACCTGTGAAGCTCTGGTGACCTCCATGCCCAAGAGGGTTAAGGCAGTGCTGGAAAATAATGGCGGCCACACAAAATATTGACACCTTGGGCCCAATTTGGACATTTTCACTTAGGGGGTGTACCGACTTTTGTTGCCAGCGGTTTAGACATGAATGGCTGTGTGTTGAGTTATTTTGAGGGGACAGGAAATTTACACTGTTATACAAGCTGTACACTCACTACTTTACATTGTAGACAAGTGTCATCTCTTCAGTGTTGCTCTATATTCCCACCACACGTGTTCCTGGAAAAGCTCTCGAGGGTTTGGGCGCTGCACCGACAACCAGCTGGGAACTGCTTCAGAAGTCACAAGGAAGATGTTTGCCACTTTTTCTTTATTTCTTCGGTGTTGTCACGTGAAAAGATAGAAGAAAAGATTTACACGAATGTGAGGGGTGCACTTACTTTTGTGAGATACTGTGTCTGTGTTCAGATTGCCAGCTCCAGTGACCTCCCTTCCTGATCTCCAGTGCCTGCCAAGGTGACGTGTGTGTCACTGCACGTGAGTGGCTCCGGGTCAGAGACAATGGAAGGAGACCAGGGCTTATATACGGGCGTGTTCCTCCCCTCCGCTCCTCTGTCGGAGAGAGTGGTGGTGATCCTGGGAAACCATCATGGCTGGTCTTGGAGCTCTTACCATTTTCTTGCTGTGGGCCCCCCTGTCTCTCGGTCAGGTTATAGTAGGGGGATGGGGACCTGCCGACAAAAACAGCCAGGATGTGCAAGCCATAGCGAAATTCTGTGTCTCTGAGTACAACAAGCAGAGCAATGGTAACTACCTAGCCAAGATGATTTCCCTGGAAGACGCTTCTCAGCAGGTAATCTGTTTGTAACAGCGGGGGAGGGGGGAACTGTACTCACTGTATGCATTCAGTCTTGTGCGTGGGGCATGGGTGATAATATATCCTGTCCTACGGTGGTCTTTATATCTGTGTAGTGTATTATTGGGGGATGGGGGGGGGGGGCAGTACTCAAGGTTAAGAGGCCCTGTAAAAACTGATAACGAGATCTGCCAGCACGGTACAGGCAAGGTACACTTGGTGACCCCCCCAAGGGGGAGAGTTGAGTTGCAATATTGACATTTTCAGAAAAGAACAAGTCAAACATTCTCTCCCAATACTTGTTAAATATACCAAGTATCAACTGTAACAAATCAACAGGTTTTACTTAAAAAAAAAAAAAAAAAAAATTTGACTTGTTCTTTTCTGAAAATGTCAATATTGCAACTCAACTCTCCCCCTTGGGGGGTCACCAAGTGTACCTTGCCTGTACCGCGCTGGCAGATCTCGCTATCAGTTTTTAATTAGACTTGTACACTGTCCTTCCCACTAAAGGGTCACAGACATCAAGGCCTGCGATACATTGTTACATTTTGTTATATTTTGTGTTTGTTTTCTGTCAAATGATCCAATTTTTTTAAAGTTTATTTTAAAGGGCTGCATTAAAGGGGTTGTAAAGGTTCGTTTTTTATTTTCTAAATAGGTTCCTTTAAGCTAGTGCATTGTTGGTTCACTTATCTTTTCCTTCGATTTCCCTTCTAAATGTTTTTTTTCTTTGTCTGAATTTCTCACTTCCTGTTCCTCCTCAGTAAACTGTTCTGGCTGACTAAACACGGCTCGGATGATGGTGTGAAGTTTACTGAGGAGAAACAGGAAGTGAGATATTCAGACAAAGAAAAAAAATTTTTAGAAGGGAAATTGAAGGAAAAGGTAAGTGAACCAACAATGCACTAGCTTAAAGGAACCTATGTAAAAAATGAACCTTTACAACCCCTTTAAAATAGTAAACGTGATCCAGTTAGATATATAATAAATATATCATATATAAATATAAAGTACAATAGAACAATAACTTTGTAACTTTTTTTTATGATAACAAGCAATACAAAGCTTTATAGAGTGCTACTGTTTTATAAAATACTTTAAATTATATATATATATATATATATATATATATATATATATATATATATATATATATATATATATATATATGTACACTATATTTCCGAAAGTATTGGGACGCCCTGCCTTTACACACACATGGGCGCAATGACATCCCGGTCTTAGCCCGTAGGGTTCAATATTGAGTTGGCTCCGCCCTTTGCAGCTATAACGGCTTCAACTCTTCTGGGAAGGCCGTCCACAAGGTTTAGGAGATGTGTCTATGGGGATGTTTCTCCATTCTTCCAGAAGAGCATTTGTGAGGTCAGGCACTAATTCATCCCAAAGGTGTTCTATCAGGTTGAGATCAGGACTCTGTGCAGGCCAGTCAAGTTCCTCCGTCCCAAACTCGCTCATCCATGTCTTTATGGACCTTGCTTTGTGCACTGGTGTGCAGTCATGTCGGAACAGGAAGGGGCCGTCCCCAAACTGTTCCCACAAAGTTGGGAACATGAAATTGTCCAAAATGTCTTGGTATGCCGACGCCTTAAGAGTTCCCTTCACTGGAACTAAGGGGCCAAGCCCAACCCCTGAAAAACAACCCCTCACACCATAATCCCCTCTCCACCAAATGATTTGGACCAGAGCACAAAGGAAGGTCCATAAAGGCATGGATGAGTGAGTTTGGGGTGGAGGAACTTGACTGGCCTGCACAGAGTCCTGACCTCAACCCGATAGAACACCTTTGGGATGAATTAGTGCCTGACCTCACAAATGCTCTTCTGGAAGTATGGTCAGACATTCCCGTAGACACCCTCCATACCTTGTGGACGGCCTTCCCAGAAGAGTTGAAGCTGTTATAGCTGCAAAGGGTGAGTCCTGATAGAACACCTTTGTTATGAATTAGAGTGGAGACTGCGAGTCGGGCCTTCTCATCCAACATCAGTGCCTGACCTCACAAATGGGCTTCTGGAAGAATGGTCAGACGTTCCCATAGACACTCTCCTAAACCTTGTGGACAAGGAGAGCACAGGTCTAGCAACATGTAGCTGGGCGAAGCACTCAGAGACTCATAGAAGTACTGGTAGGACACAGAGAACACACTGGAAGCACACAGGAAATGTATGAGACCCTTGCATAGTGGGGAAGTGCATTCACTATGCTGCAGGTAACATAGTGGGAGTGGACGAAATCACACAGGAGAAACACAGGCTGGCAGTGGACAGATACTGATAATAAGAGACCTCCTCACAGGGGGGGCTCTAACAGGGACCTGATGTAAGGAGGGACTACAATGGGGTACCTGATGTAAAGGGTGCTCTAATGGAGACCTGATATAAGAAGGATCACTGATGGGGATCTGATGAAAGGGAGGACTCTAATGGAGACCTGAGGTAAGGAGGGACTATGATACGGACCTGATGTAAGGGGAACTCTAATGGAGACCTGATGTAAGGAGGGACTGTGATGGAGACCTGATGTAAGGAGGGACTGTGATGGGGACCTGATATAAGGAGGGACACTAATGGGGACCTGATATAAGGAGGGACACTAATGGGGACCTGATGTAAGATGAACTCTAATGAAGACCTTTTGTAAGAAGGGAAACTAAGGACCGCCACCTTCCCCTCGCCACGCGTGCTTAAGGTCCATGGGTCAACTTGCCGAGCCACGGGGAGGCCAGAGGGTGGGCCTCAAGTCGAGGGTGGCCCGCCTGATGTAATGGAGGACTCCAATGGAGACCCGATGTAAGGAGGGACCCTGATGAGGACCTGATGTAAGGGAGGACTCCAATGGATACCCGATGTAAGGAGGGACTGTGATGGGGACCTGATGTAAGGGGAACTCTAATGAAGACCTTTTGTAAGGAGGGAAACTAAGGCCCACCATCTTCCCCTCGCCACGCTTGCTTAAGGTCTGGGGGTCAAGTTGGCGAGCCACGGGGACGCCGAAGGGTGGGCCTCAAGTCAAGGGTGGGAGGCCTGATGTAAGGGAGGACTCCAATGGAGACCCGATGTAAGGAGGGACCCTGATGAGGACCTGATGTAAGGGAGGACTCCAATGGAGACCTGATGTAAGGAGGGATTATGATGCGGACCTGATGTAAGGGAGGACTCCAGTGGAGACCTGATGTAAGGAGGGACCCTGATGAGAACCTGATGTAAGGGAGGACTCCAATGGAGACCCGATGTAAGGAGGGACACTGATGAGGACCTGATGTAAGGGAGGACTCCAATGGAGACCCGATGTAAGGAGGGACACTGATGAGGACCTGATGTAAGGGAGGACTCCAATGAAGACCCGATGTAAGGAGGGACCCCGATGAGGACCTGATGTAAGGGAGGGACCCTGATGTAAGGGGTGCTTTAATAGGGGCCTGATGTAAGAAGGGACTCTGATGGGGACACTGATGTATGATGGGGGGGGGGGGGTGGACTCTGATGGGGACACTGATGTAAGGAAGGATTCGACAAGGGTGACTCTGAAGGGGATTTTTTTTTCGGCCCAGGAATATTTGTAAAATATACTATGCGGCCCTCATACGGAAAAATGTGGAGACTTCTGCCTTAGAACACGGTAATACATAATTTGCATGTTATTTTTATACTTCTATAGGTAGTTGCTGGGATGAACTATAACCTGACCCTAGTGCTGGTACAAACAAATTGCATCAAGGACGGTAAAATTACTACATCTTGTAATAAGCCATCGACGTCCAAGGTACTCGCTTCATCATCTTCTCTCCACATGTAAATCTAATATATACAATTATACCACTGATAATTCTGCATCATTTGATAAATGCTTGAGTCAAAAATAGTTGGGGAGTACTTACCTCTCCTGTAGGGTATAATCATAAAAAAGGGGGGGTTATTAGGGACTTTGAGGAAGCCATGGCCGGTAGGTCATGTATTTCCACCCCTAGGGACTTTAATTGAAACCCTGGGTCGGTGAGGTCAGGCATTTCCATTCCAATCTGCTTCAATAACCATACACTAAATCATTTTGATGTACACAATGCCATTGATGGCAAGGATGTGCATGAACTTCCCAATTTAGGGCTCAGAATTTTTTTTTTTTTGGGGGGGCACTTTGAACCTTCATTTGTAGATATTGAAGTTTAAACTTCCTGACGTAAGAGCTCCGAATGTTTGGGGGGGGGGGGGGCGCTTTCTATATGAACTTCATCTGTAGATATTAAATTAGAAACTTCCTGACTTAGGGCTCAGAATTGTTGGAGGGCACTTTCTATACGAACCTCCATCTGTTGGTATTAAAATATGAAATTCCCTGACTCAGAGCTCAGAATTTTAGGGGCGCATTTTCTATATAAATCTTCATCTATAGATATTAAAATATGAAATTCCTGATTTAGAGCTCAAAATATGGGGGGGGGGGTGCACTTTCAATATGAACCTTCATCTGTAGATATTAAAGTACAAAATTCCTGACTTAGAGCTCAGAATTTTAGGGGGGCACTTTCTATATGAAGCTTCATCTGTAGATGTTAAAATACAAAATTCCTGACTTAGAGCTCAGAATTTTAGGGGGACACTTTCTACTGTATATAAACCTTCATCTGTAGATATTAAAGTACAAAATTCCTGACTTAGAGCTCAGAATTTTAGGGGAGGACTTTCTATATAAACCTTCATCTGTAGATATTAAAGTACAAAATTCCTGACTTAGAGCTCAGAATTTTAGGGGGCACTTTCTATATGAAGCTTCATCTGTAGATGTTAAAATACAAAATTCCTGACTTAGAGCTCAGAATTTTAGGGGGACACTTTCTACTGTATATAAATCTTCATCTATAGATATTAAAATATGAAATTCCTGATTAAGAGCTCAAATTTGGGGGGGGGGGTGCACTTTCAATATGAACCTTCATCTGTAGATATTAAAGTACAAAATTCCTGACTTAGAGCTCAGAATTTTAGGGGGGCACTTTCTATATGAAGCTTCATCTGTAGATGTTAAAATACAAAATTCCTGACTTAGAGCTCAGAATTTTAGGGGGGCACTTTCTATATGAAGCTTCATCTGTAGATGTTAAAATACAAAATTCCTGACTTAGAGCTCAGAATTTTAGGGGGGCACTTTCTATATAAACCTTCATCTGTAGATATTAAAGTACAAAATTCCTGACTTAGAGCTCAGAATTTTAGGGGAGGACTTTCTATATGAACCTTCATCTGTAGATATTAAAGTACAAAATTCCTGACTTAGAGCTCAGAATTTTAGGGGAGGACTTTCAATATGAACCTTCATCTGTAGATATTAAAGTACAAAATTCCTGACTTAGAGCTCAGAATTTTAGGGGGGCACTTTCTATATGAAGCTTCATCTGTAGATGTTAAAATACAAAATTCCTGACTTAGAGCTCAGAATTTTAGGGGGGCACTTTCTATATGAAGCTTCATCTGTAGATGTTAAAATACAAAATTCCTGACTTAGAGCTCAGAATTTTAGGGGGGCACTTTCTATATAAACCTTCATCTGTAGATATTAAAGTACAAAATTCCTGACTTAGAGCTCAGAATTTTAGGGGAGGACTTTCTATATGAACCTTCATCTGTAGATATTAAAGTACAAAATTCCTGACTTAGAGCTCAGAATTTTAGGGGAGGACTTTCTATATGAACCTTCATCTGTAGATATTAAAGTACAAAATTCCTGACTTAGAGCTCAGAATTTTAGGGGAGGACTTTCTATATGAACCTTCATCTGTAGATATTAAAGTACAAAATTCCTGACTTAGAGCTCAGAATTTTAGGGGGGCACTTTCTATATGAAGCTTCATCTGTAGATGTTAAAATACAAAATTCCTGACTTAGAGCTCAGAATTTTAGGGGGACACTTTCTACTGTATATAAACCTTCATCTGTAGATATTAAAGTACAAAATTCCTGACTTAGAGCTCAGAATTTTAGGGGAGGACTTTCTATATGAACCTTCATCTGTAGATATTAAAGTACAAAATTCCTGACTTAGAGCTCAGAATTTTAGGGGAGGACTTTCTATATGAACCTTCATCTGTAGATATTAAAGTACAAAATTCCTGACTTAGAGCTCAGAATTTTAGGGGGGCACTTTCTATATAAACCTTCATCTGTAGATATTAAAATATGAAATTCCTGACTCAGAGCTCAGAATTTATATACAATTTTGGATTAGTCATTAATTATACTGTATGTTCTTTTTTTGCAGTGTGATATTGACAAGTGTGTTTGCTTGGTGTATGATGCACTC
The DNA here is from genome assembly GCF_037356315.1 of Lithobates pipiens. Lineage (NCBI taxonomy): Eukaryota > Metazoa > Chordata > Amphibia > Anura > Ranidae > Lithobates > Lithobates pipiens. Next base: position 1,309,320 of record NW_027507917.1, read on the forward strand.
CGGGAAAAGAAAAGGACACTTAGTAGCCTGAAGTGTACAGATCTATAAATACTTTTCCAAGTCTTCCTGGAAAGCAGTTTTCCTCGTGTCTTCCTAATGGACAACGTGGCTACGAGTACTTTGAATGTAATCATTTTTAAAGCGTTTCTTATAAACATTTTCACTTTGGTAGAGATTAACTGAATACCGATTCCTCAATTTCAATGTTGCCCGTAAATGAAAACAGTTTGAGGCAATCTCCTATCTAGAATGGCACAACCTATGTTTGTTCAATACTTCCTATAATAAATAAATGTGGTTCTTATCTGCACTTTATCAAGAAAGTGTAATATGTTTAGGTCCGTCTGGTTGACTTTTCTGAAGTGTTTGTTGATCTTTTTTTTTTCTGTCGTTGGAGTTACCTACATGGCCATTTGCCCAGAGTTCCACTAAGTTTAGTGGCATTCAAATTGGCCATAAAATATGCAGTCAGTGTTTCTCCATCAACGTTCCTAAGGGTTCCTTGAGCAATGAGTATTACCACCTACCACCTACACTAACCACCAATGCAAGGGGGCAACTTTCTATTAATCATCAATGTAAGGGGCACTTCTATAATGACCACGACTGTTAAAGGACACCACAATCATGACTTCTATTATAACAACACATAATAAATGTGACATTTAGGTCAGTTGGGTTGACATTTCTCTAGTGCAGGGATCTCCAAACTAAGGTTCTCCAGCTGTTACGGAACTACACATCCCATGAGGCATTGTAAGATTCTGACATTCACAGACATGACTAAGCATGATGGGAATTGTAGTTCCTTAACAAATGGAGGGCCGCAGTTTGGAGACCCCTACTCTAATGTATGGAAATTCTTTTTTTCTGTGGATGGAGGTTACATGGCCGTTTTCCCAGAGTTCCTCTAAAGTAAGTGGTATTCAAAGAGGTCATAAATGTTGCAATCAGCGTTTCTCCACCAGGGTTCCTCCTGAGGTTCCTAGGGATTCCTAAAGCAATGATCAATGGTAGATTGATCTACCACCTACACTGACCACCAATGAAAGGGGGCAACTTTCCATTAATTGCCAATGTAAGGGGCACTTCTACAATGACCACAGATCACAGCTTCTGTTATAACATTACATAATAAATGTGACATTTAGGTCAAATGAGTTGACTTTTCTCTAGTGTATAGTAATTATTTTTTTAGGCGGATGGCGTTACTTACATGGATGCCTGCCCAGTGTTCCCCTAAAATTTGTGGCATTCAAATCCTCCATACATTTTGCAATCAGTGTTTCTCTACCAGGGTTCCTCCAGAGGCTGAGCAGTAGAGTTACCACTTTTTCTTCAAGCCAAACCCGAACACTTTAGCAAAAATATATATTTTATACACTATAACAGTGGTCTCCAAACTGCGGCCCTTTGCTTGCCTTTATCGGGTCCTTGAGTCATTATTCCTACCATTGACACCAACAATGGACAGTATTCCTTCCACTGACATCAACGATTGGGCCTCATTTCTTCTAACTGCAACAAAAATTGGGCACATTTCCTCCCATGGACACCAACTGTTTCTGCCCATAATACCAAAGATCGGGCATTGTTTACTCCCACTGGGCACAGTCCGGACACCCTAAAGTCTGAAGGACATTAAACTGGCCCTTTCTTTAGAATGTTTGGAGACCCCTGATCTATAGGATTGTAACAGGCCTGGGACACCTTTTGGCACTCCAAAGAGAATAGTAATGTGGCATGCATAGTGCCCCCCTCACCCTCCTATGGGGCCCTGTTCTAAGCCACATTCCTGTCTGAATATTGTGTCCGGGTTTCAGGTGCACATGATTCAAAACCCAAACTGTCCGGGTGAATCCCAAACAGGTGGCAACCCTACTGAGCAATGAGTATTAGTGGATTGATCTACCACATAAAATAACCACCAACGCAAAGGGACAACAACACATAATAAATGTGACACTGAGTTCGTCAGGTTGACTTCTCAAATGTGTGTTAATCTTCATTTTCTGTAGTTGGAGTTACCTACATTGCTGCTTGCCAATCGTTCCTCTAAAGTTAGGGGTATTCAAAGTGGACATACATTCAGCAATCAGCGTTTCTCCACCAGGGTTCCTCTAGAAAGTTCCCAAGGGTTTCTTGAGCATAGAGAAATGCTGCAAACACAGTCACTTCCAGCGCTAATAGGTCTTCCAAGGTGTGGAGTAACAGATATCAGATAAAATGTTGGTGTGAAAGGTATATAATGGTATGCAAAACTGAGTGGATGCTGCCTTCCTCAGAAGGGGTAATCCGAAAGGAACTACAAGAAAAACAGAACTGGAAGGTGCGCCTTCCAGTTCTGTTTTTCTTATAGAGAAATGCTGGATTGACCCACCACCTACATCATTCACCAATACAAGGAGCAACTTTCCATTAATCACCAATGAAAGGGGCTGTAACGAAACGTCCCACACTCCGCTTGAGTGCTTTCATCATATACCACTTCCTCCCAGTCTGCATATAGATATCAGATATTCCAACCGCTCACAAGCACAAAAAAAGACGATACTTGTTTAGTTGCTGAACATGGACTCTTTATTAGAACCAGACTACAATTCTTATATACAGTAGAAGAGGAGGAGGTCCCCCCCCCTCCTGCTGATATTACTCTAACAATACACCTGTAACCAGAAACCTAATTAACATGAGCTAATTAACTAATCCCTTAAAACAGCCGATGTGACTCCCTAACTACACTACACATTATCATACATCTCAACACAGAACTCCTTCATACAATTGCAGGGTTAATTAGCACAAACAACAATGGGTGAAAGATTCTTAGAAGCTGTGGCAAGCCGGACTAGACCCATTTACATTATAGAAGACAACAGACAGGTGGCTGGAGTATGAATCAGTCACTATTTCTAATATGTCATATACAGGGTTCCTAGAGTCTGTGTGTCTTGGGGGGGGATATGGACCTGAATCCAAAGTAACACCACCTCAAGGGTCCTCAGGCATATGGCTCACAAAGAGCACCGTTCCCCCCAAATGCCAGGACCCATGATCGTTAGCAAGAGGCTAGCATTCAGTCCCCTCCAAAAGCCCCTGTCCCGCCTAGGTCTGTCACCGCTAATGTTAGAGGATACCACAATCATGGCTTCTGTAATAACACATAATAAATGTGACATCTGAGTCCATCAGGTTGACTTCTCAAATGTGCATTAAACCTCATTTTATGTAGTTGGAGTTACCAACATTGCTGCTTGCCCAGCATCCCCCTAAAGTTAGTGGTATTTAACCATTTGCAGACCGGACCATTTTGCTGGCTTAAGACCAGACCACTTTTTGCAATTCGGCACTGCGTCGCTTTAACCGACAATTGCGCGGTCGTGTGACGTGGCTTCCAAACAAAATTGACGTCCTTTTTTTCCCATAAATAGAGCTTTCTTTTGGTGGTATTTGATCACCCCTGCGGTTTTTATTTTTTGCGCTATAAACAAAAATAGAGCGACAATTTTGAAAAAAACGCATTATTTTTTACTTTTTGTTATAATAAATATCCCCCAAAAATATATAAAAAAACATTTTTTTCCCTCAGTTTAGGCCGATACGTATTCTTCTACATATTTTTGGTAAAAAAATCGCAATAAGCGATTATTGATTGGTTTGCGCAAAAGTTATAGCGTTTACAAAATAGGGATAGTTTTATAGCATTTTTATTAATAATTTTTTATTATTTTTTTTTTTTTTACTAGTAATGGCGGCGATCAGCGATTTTAATTATGACTGCGACATTGTGGGGGACCCATCGGACATTTTTGACACATTTTTGGGACAATTGTCATTTATACAGTAATCACTGCTATATAAATGCAGTGATTCCTGTGTAAATGACACTGGCAGTGAAGGGGTTAACCAGTGGGTGGCAGTGTAGGGGTTAAGTGTTCCTAGGGGTGTGTTACTAACTGTGGGGGGGTTGGGCTTTCATTTAGTGAACACTGATCTCTGCTCCAATCACATGGAGCAGAGATCAGCGTCACTAGTTGCTAGGCAGAATGGAGAAAACGGAAAATTTATGTCAAATACTTACCGTAATTTTCCTTTCCTGATGGACTCCATGGCAGCCTACGTGTGGGTTTAGTCCCGCCTCCATTACCCTATAGGACGACACTCCCATAAATCTTTGCTCCCTGCCACAGGCCGTGTTCGGTAACTATCCTACTCCAGACATTTGGGAGGGAACTCCTGCTGCCATGGAGTCCATCAGGAAAGGAAAATTACGGTAAGCATTTGACATAAATTTTCCGTTTTCCTGACAGACTCCATGGCAGCCTACGTGTGGGAAATAACTCGCCAAGACACACCCGGGTGGGCAAAAAATGCTGCTTAACAAAGATTTATTTGACACCGTCAACTGACAAAACTTTAACTCCAAAATCAACTGAGGATAAAGCCGCCGGCTCAACACAATAATGAGACATAAAGGTGTGAATGGAAGACCACGAGGCTGCCCTGCATATCACGTCTGGAGCCACATGGCGAGAAGCTGCCCACGAGGTAGAAAGACTTCTGGTCGAATGTGCCGTCACCGCCTGAGGCGGAGCCAAGCCCTTTTCTCTGTATGCCCACTGGATCGCTTGAACTATCCATGCCGCAATTGCCCTGACTGATGCTCTAGTGCCCTTGTTCTTTCCACAGAACAGAACGAACAGGAAGTCCGACTGCCGGAACGGAGCTGTAGCTTCCAAGTAGAGCTTTAAAGAGCGTCTAACGTCAAGAGGATGAATTTCTGAGGAATCCGAGGATCTGAATAAGGGTAGAGAGATTTCCTGATTATCATGGAAGACCGAAGTGACCTTAGGGTTTGACCCCAACATTGGAACTAGGACCACTCTGTCCGGAAAAAAGGTTAGAAAAGGCTCCTTGACTCCCAGAGCTTGAATTTCCGAAACTCGTTTCGCTGAGGTGACCGCCACCAGGAACGCAGTTTTCAAGGTAAGTTCTCGGATGGAGAGATCCTTACTGAGCAGAGAAAAGAAGTCCAGGACTAGAGGTAGATCCCATTTAGGGAATCTGGGTTTTCTTTGGGGTCTCAATCTTACTGCACCCTTAAAAAACTGCTGAATAAGGGCATGCTTGGCCCACTGAACCCCTGTAAAAGCAGAAATAGCTGAAACTTGAACCCGAAGGGAGCTAACTGATAGAGGTAAGTCCAAACCTGATTGCAGGAACCCCAACACATCTTGAAATGTGGGTGAAACATAGGAACTGGTTCTGGAGGACACATAATAAACGAACTTGGCCCAGATTCGTTCATATACTTTATTAGTGCTTCTTCTCCTTGCACTTAGGAGAGTGGGGATGGCTTCCTTAGGACACCCTAGAGCTTCCAGCCTTCCCCTCTCAAGAACCAGACCTTCAACCGGAGTTGAGCCGGACATGGATGGAGAACCGACCCTTGGGAGAGAAGGTCCCGCCTGGACGGAAGATTAACCGGGTCCCGAAAGCTGAGGAGGGATAGGAGAGGAAACCAGGGCCTGTTGGGCCAGTACGGGATTATTGCCAATACTTCTACTCCTTCCCATCTGAGTCTCTTCAGGAATTGGAAGATGATTGGCATTGGAGGGAAGGCATATGCCTTGTGGAATCGCCATTGCTCTGTTAGGGCATCAATCCCGTAGGCCTGCTGATCCTTGAACCTTGAATAGAACCTTGTTAGCTTCTTGTTGAAACGAGAGGTGAATAGGTCCACTTCTGGAGACATCCCCAGGGATAGAACCCACTGGAACAATTCTTCGTGAAGGGTCCATTCGTTGTTGTCCAAGTGGACTCGTGATAGAAAGTCCGCCTGGACATTGAGGACTCCGGGTACATAGGCTGCTGTTATGTTGGACAGGTTCCTCTGGGCCCAACGCATTATTGGATCCACTTCCTTCAGCAAAGACCGACTTCTGGTGCCCCCTTGCTTCCTCACGTATGCGACCGCAGTCGTATTGTCCAGCCTGAGGACTACGGATGCACCCACTATCAGATGTGGAAACGCCAACAGCGCTAGGAAGGCTGCTCGTAGTTCCAACACATTCGACACTATTCCCCGAGAGGGAAAGTCCCAAATGCCCTGAGCCACTTCCGAAAGACAATGTGCCCCCCAGCCTTTGTTGCTGGCATCTGACATCACTGAGATCCATTTGATTGGCAGAAGAGAATGACAATTCAGTAGATTCTCCCGACGAAGCCACCAAAGGAGGGAACCTCTCATGGTCTGAGTAACTTCGATGGACTGGGCCTTCTCTCCCGACCATTGACGGAGAAACCCCACCTGAAAGGGGCGCATCCTCCATTGTGCCCACTTCACCATCGGTATAGTAGACACCATGGTGCCTATGATCTTTAGGCAATGAAGAGCACTGAGACGAGATGAGGAGAGAGGTAGGTGGATCCTGTCTCGTATTACTGCAATCTTCTCCTCGGGCAGAGAGATGGTACCTCTTGCCGTGTTGAACAGGGCGCCGAGGAACACGAGAGACTGTGTAGGAACCAACTGGCTCTTCTCTAAATTCAGGAGCCAACCGAATTCTTTGAGGGTTGCAATGACTTGATCCCTGTGGCTCAAGAGACAATCCTTGTCCTGAGCGAGAAGAAGCAGATCGTCTAGATAATGATGAATCCGGATCTTTCTGACTCTCAACAAGGCTACGACTGCCAGAAGGACTTTCGAGAAAGTGCGAGGGGAGGTTGACAGACCGAAAGGAAGGCAAGTAAACTGTAAATGGAACTGGCCAATGGAAAAACAAAGAAACTGTTGGAACTCTGTGGCCACTGGGACGTGAAAATAGGCGTCTTTGAGGTCTATTGAGACAAGCCAGTCCCCTGGCTGCACTGATTGTTGAATCGTGGACAGCGTTTCCATTTTGAACTTTTCCTTTTTTATGTAGCGATTTAGATGCGTCAGGTCTATTACGGGTCTCCATGTACCGTTCTTCTTCTGGACCAGGAAAAGAGGTGAATTCATTCCCCTGCCGCGCTGGACATCTGGAACAGGAATAGCGGTGCCTTGATCCAATAAAGATTTTATGTAAGCTAGAAGAATTTGTCTTTTTTCTTCCGATTTTGGAATGGATGTGGGAACACACTTGAGTTTGGGTACACTGCTGAACGTCCACGTGTGTCCAGAGGAAACCGTCTTGACGGTCCAAAAATCCTGGATCAAGGCCGCCCAAACGTGTCGAAAGTGGAACAAACGTGCTCCTACCCAGACCGCCTGGACGGGCTTGATCTCAAAAGGACTTAGTCGGCTCCTTCTCCCCCATTGAACTGCTTTTCGCAGACTTCTTGAGAGATGTCTGTCTGGACCTCCAAGATCTGGAAAATTCTCGTCCAGGCCTATAAGTGCGTGCCTCCCTAGCACGATCTTAAACCTGCTTCCTAGGGAACGATCCTCTTTGACTCTGCAGGCGTCTATCCTGGGGAAGAAACCCCGACTTTCCCCCAGTGGCTCGAGTTATGGCACTATCCAGCTTATTGGCGAAAAGGGAAGAACCGTCAAAAGGAATACGACACCAAACCTGCTTAGAAGCAGGATCGGCCAACCAAGGACGGAGCCAAAGGGCACGCTTGGCAGTTACAGATGAGAGCATAATTCGAGCCACCAGACGGATAATGTCGATCGAGGCTTCTCCCAGGAAAGCTGAAGCCAGTCTCATTTCCTGAATGGGAGAACTCCTGGCCAGATCTTCAGAAACATTCCTGAGTGAATCATCAACATTATTGGACCAAACCTCCAATGCTCTAGACAGAGCCACTAAGGCCAAAGCCGGCTTACAGGCCATGCCAGCCGTAAGGTAGATCCGCTTTAGGTCAGAATCAATTCTCCTATCCAAAGCGTCCTTAAAAGAGACTGTGTCTTCCAGGGGAAGGGTCACATGCCTGCCCAATCGCATTACCGCTGCGTCCACTAGAGGGGGAGACTCCAAATTCTTAACCTCTTCTTCCTTGAAAGGATAAAGTCTCTGAATCTTAGATAGAAGAGAATTCTTTTTCTCTACCTTACTCCACTCATCTGAAATCACTTCTCCCAGTTCTGAGAGGAAGGGGAAGCTAATACGCTCATTCCTCAATTGTTTGAAACATTTTCTTTGTTTTGCCGGGGCAACTACCGGCTCTTCCCAGTTCAGTGTTTCCTTAATGGCTTTGACCAAGGGAGGGAGCAGGGCAAAGTCAAAACCTGAACCAGACTCTTCCTCCTCAGATTCACTCTCTGAAAGGACAGCAGATGGATGGCTAGGCAGCGAGGAATCCCAAGTGTCCTGGACCTGAGCATCCCTCCCCGGAGACCTTGGAGACTCTATGGGAGACAACTGGGGGGCTTCAAACTTCTTAAGACTGTCCTTAACCAATCTTTCCACCATAGACCTTAGCTGTTGGTCAGAGTCACTCCTTTCACCCGTCGCTTTGATATAACAGTCATCACAAAGGGACTTGTCAGCAGGAACCTGCGTCTTGCACCCCCAGCATACACCTTCAGCTCCGTGACTTGGGCGAGCTGTTGAAGGGCGGGAAGATTCCCGGCTACGGAGACTGGTTCTCGCAGGAGAATCATGTCGTCTGGACCTGGAAGAGGAATGCCGGCGGTGGGACTTAGACGAGTCACTTCCTCGGTGAGAGCTTCGTCGTTGAGTAGACCTAGAAGGGCTGTAGAACAAACCAGCAGTGTTAGTGGAACATTCCCTAATGTTCCACTGCTTCCCCCCCCCCCCCGGCAGGTAACCCCAAAAGAAGTACCTTCTCCGAGGGGGCTGGCCACTAGCAGGCGGTGAGGCATCCACAGGATCCATCAGGGCTGGAGAAAAAACAGCCTAATTTAAATACAGAAAACAGCTAAGGCGGCAGAGAAAAAACTGATCCCATAAAGACACATACCTTAAAACAGAAGAATCAAAGCTCAGGAATGATGCTGCAGGCTTCACAAACATCCCAGGGATACTACCAGCTGTTTTCCGTTTTTAAATTCGCCGCCATAATGACGTCACGATTTTCGTCACTAAAACGCTAGTGCGCATGCGCGAAGCCCGCATCGCGCATGCGCGAACCAAGCCTCATCCTCGCTCCGGTCTCGCGCATGCGCAGAACGACCGAGCGGCGAACGAGGAAGTAACTGGGCGCACGGAAACCAGCTGCCCAATCAAGCCAGATACACCGCACGGCGCTGTATGGGGAGATGAAAAACGGAGGGACACTGCACAAAAAAGAAAGCAGACAACAGACAAATAAAGGCTGCCATGGAAAGAAAACGGCTCACCACTCCAGTAGACGGACACCAGCCGAGGTAGGACCCCACACATGCCGGACTTCTGAGAGGGGGGGAGGTTGGGGGCGAACAGTCACCTGCTAGTAGCAAGGTTCACGACTTAAAACGCGGTTTCACCTGCCAGTGACCAGGCATACACCTCTTCAGCGCCTCTTCCATATGCCCCTTTTCCATACTCCGCTAGTAGCTAGAGCTTATTGGAAATTTGCGACTTCCAAGTCGCACGGCCGGTCCGTAACGCAGAAAAAAGTAAGTCTTCAGGGTAAAAAGACACATGTTAAGTCCTATGGAGGAGGACAAAAAAAGAACACGGCCTGTGGCAGGGAGCAAAGATTTATGGGAGTGTCGTCCTATAGGGTAATGGAGGTGGGACTAAACCCACACGTAGGCTGCCATGGAGTCTGTCAGGAAATGCTGTTTACACGGCATTTCCTCCATTCGGCCGCTCCGTGAGACGATCGCGGGGATGCCCGCGGCGATCGAGTCCGCGGGTCCCGCGACCGGACTCACGGGGGTCCCGACCAGCGCGGGAGCGCGCTGCTGGCAGGGCGGCATTGAATATTGGACGTACCTGAACGCCAATATGCCTGCCCGTGCCATTCTGTCGACGTACATTGTCGTGCGCTGGTCGGGAAGTGGTTAAAGTGGTCATAGATTTTGCAATCAGCGTTTCTCCACCAGGGTTCCTCCTAAAGTTTCCAGGGGTTCCTTGAGCAAAGAGAAATGCTGGATTGATCGACCACCTACATTATCCACCAATACAAGGAGCAACTTTCAATTAATCGCCTCGGCAATGTAAGGGGCACTTCTGCAATGACCACTAATGTTAAAGGATACCGCAATCATGGCTTCTATTATAACAACATACAATAAATGTGATATTATGTCCATCAGGTTGATTGTTCTCAAATATGTGTTAATCCTCATTTTCCATAGCTGGATTTACCTACAGTACACGGCCACTTGCCCAGAATTCACCTAAAGTTAGTGCCATTCAAACTGGTCATGAATTTTGCAATCAGCGTTTCTCCAACAGAGTTCCTCCTGATGTTCCTAGGGATTCCTTGGGCAATAAGTAATAGTAGACATGGGTGCCGTCAAAAAATGTGTTTGTTTAATTTCGTTTCGTTTTGTAGGAAAAAAAAATAGTATTTCGTAATTCGTGTACGAAATTCAATTCAGATTCGTACGAAATACAAATTTTCGCTAGATTCGTAAACTTTTCGTTAAAATAACGAAAGTTTGTTACGATGAATTTATCATTATGAGGGGCTCCCACCATCCCTGTGCTGAGTTCCCAGGTCTGAGTGTACACCCGCTGTGCCCATTATGAGGGGTTCCCACCATCCCTGTGCTGAGTTCCCGGGTCTGTACACCCGCTGTGCCCATTATGAGAGGTTCCCACCATCCCTGTGCCGAGTTCCCGGGTCTGTACACCCGCTGTGCCCATTATGAGGGGTTCCCACCATCCCTGTGCCGAGTTCCCGGGTCTGAGTGTACACCCGCTGTGCCCATTATGAGGGGTTCTCACCATCCCTGTGCTGTACTGACTTCCTCTTATTGGTGAACAAAATACCAGTCACAATTCTTCCAATTTGTATCCAAAATTCGTTAACGAAATTTCGTATTTTGTATAAAATTCGTGAGCATAGAAATTCCCCATAGGGTTCCCACCATCCCTGTGCTGACTTCCTGGGATTTTAACTTTTAGGTTTGTTAATTTTTTCGGAACAATTATGAATTTTTGTTATGAATTTGGATCCGAAATTCGTAAACGAGATTTCGTATTTCGTACGGAATTCGCATGCATAAAAATTCATATTTCAGATTCATACGAATGTACGAATTTCCAGAAATGCGTACAAAACGAATCACACATGTCTAAGCAATAGTAGATGGATCTATCATCTACACTGACCACCGATGAAAGGGTTCAACTTTCCATTAATCGCCAATGTAAGGCGCACTTCTACAATGAACATTGATGTTAGAGAACACCACAATCGTGGCTTTTGTTATAACAACACATAATAAATGTGCCACTTAGGTTAAATGAGTTGACATTTCTCTAGTGCATGAGAATTCTTTTTTTTCTATGGATGGCTGCCTGCCCAGAGTTGCCCTAAAATTTGTGGCATTCAAATTGGCCATATATTTTGCAATCAGTGTTTCTGTACCAGGGCTCTTCCAGAGGTTGAGAACTGGGTATTAGTGGATTGATCTACTACCACCTACACTGACCACCAACGCAAATGAGGGCAACTTTCCATGAATCAATAATGTAACAGAGCACTTCTACAATGACCACTAATGTTAGAGGATACCACAATCATGGCTTCTGTTATAACAACATACAATAAATGTGATATTTAGGTCCATCAGGTTGACTTTCCATATGTGTGTTAATCCTTATTTTCTGTAGTTGGCGTTACCTACATGGCTGCCTGCCCAAAGTTCCCCTAAAGTTAGTGTCATTTAAACTGGCCATACATTTCGCAATCAGTGTTTCTCCACCAAGTTCCTCCTGAGGTTCCTAGGGATTCCTAGAGCAACACGACATTCCCGGCCATAGGCCTTTGTATACCCAAGGAAGGAATGTCCACACAAGAAGTAGTCTTATGCTGCTTACACACGAGCGAATTGTCCGGCGTACTAAGTCCAGCAAACAATCCAGCGGACTTTCTACCGAACGGACTTGGCCACACACGGACACACAGAAAGTCCAGGGTTTGCTAGCGCGATGACGTACAGCACGTACGACGGGACTAGAAAAATTAAGTTCAATAGCCAGTAGCCAATAGCTTCCTTTTTCGTACTTGCTTCTGAGCATGCGTCATTCTTAGTCCGCCGGACTAGCATACTCACGAACGTATTGTCCGCTGAAACCCAAGTCCGACGGGAAGATTGGAGTGCAAAAATACTTTCGTAGTCCGCCGGACTTCACGCTGGAAAAGTCAGCTGAAACCCACACACGATCGGATTGTCCGGTGAAATGGGTTTCATCGGACTAAGTACGCCAGACAATTTGATTGTGTGTACGCGGCATAACTGCCCTTCACTGGTGATATTCAGGAAACGGCATTCCAGTCACATCACAAGGACATACATTCTGGAGTGACACGACACTGCACAGTCAATCACATTCAGTGGATTGTCCGCAGGAGTCACAAGTGAAAGCATGTGCAGCGCACTTCAGCAGCCATCTCCCTTACAGTCTCTCCTCCACTCGGGGTAATTAAAGCGGAGGTCCACCCTAAAATGGACCTCCGCTCACCGGAATCCCCCCCCCCCTCCGGCGCCAAAATTGGCACCTTTCAGGGGGGAGGGGGGTGCAGTTACCTGGATAATCCAGGTAACTGCACCCACTTCCGGGATAGCTGTCTGCGGAAAGGGGCGTAGATTACGCCCCTTTCCGCAACTGCCCGCCCCTTTGCGCAAGTGCCCCGCTGCCTGCTGGGAAACACACAGTTCCTAGAGGCAGCGGGGACCGTCCGGATTGCGCCGCGCGGCTCGCGCATGCGCAGTAGGGAACCGGGAAATGAAGCCGAAAGGCTCCATTTCCTGATTCCCATACCCAAGATGGCTGCGGCAGGACCCGACAGACGACCTAGCGATCGGCTTCGGGTGCCGACATCGCGGGTGCGCTGGACAGGTAAGTGTCACTATTTTAAAAGTCAGCAGCTGCAGTATTTGTAGCTGCTGGCTTTTAAAAAAAAAAAAAAAAACGCGGAGTCCCGGTGGACTTCCGCTTTAATACTCACTTGACTGTGTCCTTTGTAGTCATCTTTTTTGCTAGGTAGATCTCTCCTGGTAACCCTCCAGGGAAGCAGCCTTAGACACAGATCTCCAGCCTGGCCTAAATGGCCTTCTGAATTTGTGCTAGAAGGGGGGATTTGGAGTGGGGGGAGAGGATGTGTACTTGGAGGGGACATTTTAGAGTAGAGGAATTTTGCTAGGAATGGTGTTTTTTTTTTCGTGAGGGGGGGGGCTAATTTTCTTGGGGGAATTTGGGTGATGGGGGGGGGGCAAAGATCTGTTCTGGGAAGGGGGATTCCAACAGGCAGTGGATTTGTACTGGGGGGAGGGGAAATTTATGCTCATTTTTCTTGGGGGGAGGGGGTGATTTTGCTGACACATAATGCTCATGGGTCTTGGGAAGGGGGGGGGTACAGTTTGGCATGTTTGCCTTGGGCTCTAGATGACCCAGCACTGCCCAAGAAAGTCTGTGTTCCTCTGTATCTGACATACTGTATATATGGGTGTTGAGTCAGCCCTGACCCTGCAGGGGGGCTCTACCTTAAAGGGGCCCAGCACCTGATGACACTGCCTGCTGTAACTAGATGCTATTCTGGTACAGAGCCACCTAGTGACAAAGTAGCCAACTGCACCTGCCAACACGCAGACTGGCTGGCCTATGTATTTTCTGTTTAACCACTTGCCGACCGCCGCACGCCGATGTACGTCGGCAGAATGGCACGGGCAGGCATAAGGGCTTACATGTACGTCCCTTGCCTCCCGCGGGTCGGGGGCCCGATCGGGCCCCCGCCCATTGCCTGCGGCGGTCGGTATTCGTTCGGGAGCGATCCCGGACGAGGGGACGGCCATTCATTCATGGCCACCCCCTCGCGATCGCTCCCGGCGAATGAAATTGTCCGGTGACATCACTTCCTCTCCTGTAATGTAAACACAGGAGAGGAAGTGATGTATTCTCTCCTCCGTGTCGGTAGTTTTCGTTCCGGCACCGAGGAGAGAGCATCGGTGAGTTGCACCAACACACCACACACACAGTAGAACATGCCAGGCACACTCACACCCCCCCTTTACCCCTCGATCACCCCCCAATTACCCCTGCCCCCCCAGTCACAGTGACACCAATTGCTTTTTTTTTTTTTTTTTTGCATTGGTGTCATTTGTGACTGTAATAACTGTTAGGGCAGTTAGGGTTAGCCCCCTTTAGTTCTAATGTGCCCCCTAACCCCCCCAATAAAGGTTTAACCCCGTGATCACCCCCCGTCGCCAGTGTCACTAAGGCTGGGTTCTCATTGCAGCGGTTTATGAGAACGAATGTGATTCGCACCGCACTGCAGTGCAAATCACATCCGATCTCTGTGCGATTCGAGTTCAGCCATTCGCCGCACCCGCCACACCCGCCGCACCCGCCGCAAATTCGCACGGGACCCTTTTTTTGGCCCGCAGCAGAATCGGATCGCATGGGTGTTCACACCATGCGATCCGAGTTTGCAGATCGCACTGCGATATGCAAACTGATCTGGGGGTGTCAGTAACATTTCACTGACACTCCCAGCAGTTCGCATAGGGCAGTGTGAACTGCCGCCGGGAGGCATGCGATGCGGGAACCCGCCGCGGATTCGTGGCGTTCCCGCATCGCTCCAGTGTGAACCCAGCCTAATAAGCGATCATTTTTCTGATCGCTGTATTAGTGTCACAGGTGACGCTAGTTAGGCAGGTAGGTATTTAGGTTCGCCGCAGCTTTTTATAGCGCCAGGGACCCCCATATACTACCGCATAAAGCCCCCTGATTGCCCCCTAGTTAACCCTTTCACCAGTGATCACCATATAACTGTTACAGGTGACGCTGGTTGGTTAGTTATTTTTTTATAGTTTCAGGGCCCCTGCCATTTATTACCTAGTCTCACTAGTGTACCCCTAAATTTAGGGGTGTCTACTTTCCAAAATGGGGTCATTTGGGGGGGGTTTGTGCCATCTTGGCATTTTATGGCCTTCAAAACTGTAACGCCCTTAGAAAGCCTGAAGGCGGTGCTTGGTTTTCGGGGCCCCGTACGCGGCTAGGCTCCCAAAAAGTCCCACATATGTGGTATCCCCGTACTCAGGAGAAGCAGCAGAATTTATTTTGGGGTGTCATTTAACATATGCCCATGGCATGCGTGAGCAATATATCATTTAGTGACAACTTTGTGAAAAAAAAAAAAAAAAAAAAAGTTTGTAATTTTCCCGCAACTTGTGGCAAAATATAAAATATTCCATGGACTCAACATGCCTCTCAGCAAATAGCTTGGGGTGTCTACTTTCTAAAATGGGGTCATTTGTGGGGGTTTTGTGCCATCTTGGCATTTTATGGCCTTCAAAACTGTAATAGGTAGTGAGGAGTGAAGTCAAATATTTACGCCCTTAGAAAACCTGAAGGCGGTGCTTGGCTTTCGGGGCCCCGTACGCGGCTAGTCTCCCAAAAAGTCCCACATATGTGGTATCCCCGTACTCAGGAGAAGCAGCAGAATTTATTTTGGGGTGTCATTTCACATATGCCCATAGCATGTGTGAGCAATATATCATTTAGTGACAACTTTGTGAAAAAAAAATTAAAAAAAATTAAAGTTTGTAATTTTCCCGCAACTTGTGGCAAAATATAAAATATTCCATGGACTCAAAATTCCTCTCAGCAAATAGCTTGGGGTGTCTACTTTCTAAAATGGGGTCATTTGTGGGGGTTTTGTGCCATCTTGGCATTTTATGGCCTTCAAAACTGTAATAGGTAGTGAGGCGTGAAATCAAAAATTTACGCCCTTAGAAAGCCTGAAGGCGGTGCTTGGTTTTCGGGGCCCCGTACGCGGCTAGGCTCCCAAAAAGTCCCACATATGTGGTATCCCCATACTCAGGAGAAGCAGCAGAATTTATTTTGGGGTGTCATTTCACATATGCCCATAGCATGTGTGAGCAATATATCATTTAGTGACAACTTTGTGTAAAAAAAAAAATAATAATTTTTTTTGTCATTATTCAATCGCTTGAGGCAAAAAAATAAAATATTCAATGGGCTCAACATGCCACTTATCAATTTCCTTAGGGGGTCTACTTTCCAAAATGGGGTCATTTGGGGGGGTTTTGTACTGCCCTGCCATTTTAGCACCTCAAGAAATGAGATAGGCAGTCGTAAACTAAAAGCTGCGTAAATTCCAGAAAACGTACCTTAGTTTGTAGATGTGACAACTTTTGCGCAAACCAATAAATATACAGTTATTGACTTTTTTTTTACCAAAGACATGTGGCTGAATACATTTTGGCCTAAATGTATGACTAAAATTGAGTTTATTGGATTTTTCTAATAACAAAAAGTAGAAAATATCATTTTTTTTCAAAATTTGCGGTCTTTTTACGTTTATATCGCAAAAAATAAAAATCGCAGAGGCAATCAAATACCATCAAAAGAAAGCTCTATTTGTGAGAAGAAAAGGACGCAAATTTTGTTTGGGTACAACATTGCATGACCGCGCAATTACCAGTTAAAGCAGCGCAGTGCCAAGTTGTAAAAAGACCTCTGGTCATTTACCAGCAAAATGGTCCGGTCTGAAGGTGGTTAATCAATATTATTATACAGGATTTATATAGCACCAACAGTTTTCCCAGCACTTTACAATATGAAGGGGGACAGTACAATTACAATACATTTCAATAGGAGGCTTTAAGGAGTATATGTGAACAGGTGCACAGAGGGATAGGTACTCAATGTCTTCAAGACATATATTAAATACCTTCCCACTGAGGCCTCAACACACAGACCAAAATGCAGTATATAATCGTTACATTCAAGAACACAGTGTAAAATCTAACATATACACAAATGGCTCCCCCTAGGCTATAAATCAGAGTTCAACTTATAAGTAGAGCAGCAATGCTTGGTAAAAGAGGAAGATGGTGAAAGTTCTTTCAACTCCGGATATCTTCAGCTAGCCTAATGTTTAAACTGCAGTATTTGTAATCCACAGAGACAAAGGGAAAGAAATGACTGTAGGACAAAAGATATGCTGATGATGGCTTAAAGCGGGATTCCGCTCTTTTTTTATTTTTTTCTTACCTGTCTCACTGGTGGGCGAGTGCTACCTTCGATTGGCATCCACGTCCGGCGTTTATTTGACCCCCGGCGCGACGAATCTTTTCCTCAGGATGACTTATAAAAACCTGCTCTGGCATTTTCCATTTTAACTGTGGGCGTCTGAAGCCCACAGGCATTTACTTCCTGGTATATGATGACATCTGGCTCCCAGCATGCTCCGCTCCATCTTGCACATGCTCAGTGAGAGCAGTGACAAGGAAAGAAAAACTTTCATTGTCCCCCATGGATTCTTGGGAAATTTCCCAGGGACCATTGCGAGGACGATAGCCACGCCTACTCCCACGGGAGGACAACCAGGAAGTCAGCTGAAACATCAGAAATAAAAGGTAAGTAAATAATATTTTTTTTTTCAGGGTTCGTTTAGGTAAGTATGCTATCTGTTGATTTTAATAACATGAACTTTCATTTTTAGGTACCAAACCACTTTAACTGCAGAAATAGCACCACTTGTAGATTCCTCTTTACATGTGGGTGCAATACAGTACTGACCTTACAGCCCAGGGGAGAAAGACAAGGCCCCAAAGTCAAGCTGTAGGATGCCTGTGAAGAAGTAGATTCACCTCCGCGAAACTACAAGTCTCACCAGCAGTCTGTAGAAAGAACTCACTCAGCAATACTGTATCCTCTACTGGAATGGGCAGGTGCCCTCTCACCACAATAGACCTCAATGGCTGTGAGGCTCCATTCTGAATCCCCTACTGGTGTCTCCGTGAAGATTGTGCCGCCACGCCGTGCTGCAACTATGAAGTGCAGGCCGGTCCGCTTGCTAGGATAGCAGGGCTGTACTCCCAGATCCCTCAGAGGCGGGTGGGCTCAGAGGCGGGCTGATCCAGCTAATCCAGCTAACAGAGTTACTTCCTGCTGCAAACTATATCTCCCACAATACTTTGCTGCATTCCTTCTCAAAGGGTAAGGAAAAATCCTACCAGATTCCAGCAGCCACTAGAGGGAGCCAAACTCATTTGAAACAACAACAAACTGTTAAACTATAATAACTATAGTAGCAAACCCTTGGCTACATCACTATGGACCAAAATCTCAGAGGAGTGTTTCCAACACCTTGTTGTATCTATGCCACCAAGAATGAAGGCAAAAGGGGGTCCATCCTGGTACTAATAAAGCTGCTGTATATAAAACATTTTTTGTAGTTTTGGATAGAGGTATTAGAACCCCTATCAGGTCTTCATTGCTCTCTGTGTCCCCAGTTGGGGGAGATTCCCCCTCTCTATGTGTCCTGGTGACCCTTATAACCAAGAGTGAAAGTGTCAGAAAATGCTAAATTTTGGGTTGTTACCAGAAAAGGAATATGGGAAAAATTGTCTATTAGGGTCACTAGTTCTCGTGACAGCCAAGGTTTCCCTCACTTTGGAGGGCAACCACAGCACTGGAGTTTTACTTTAGATGTTGCGCCAGTTCTCACGGTCTTAGCCTCAGTATGGCACCGCTCTTTATTAGAGTTGATCCTCAGCGAACATGCCTAGGCTCAACCACTGACACATTTCATCACAATGGACTTTCTCATAGAGAGCTGAATTGAGTGAATCCAGGTTAACATCAGATTTGTCCCTTTTAGTCATCAGACCATATCTGCAACAATTGGTCGATCAATGTCATATCAATATCAATGCCACATCAAGAGTTTCTTATGTTTACCGAGTGGTTGCACCATGCTGCCTTTAAGCTCTCCCAAGCTTCATTATGCCCACGTCCCTCTTCTGTCGGCCTATGTGCCATCATGGCAACCCCATTATAAAAGGCACTGCTTGTAAGCGGGTTGCAATTGAGCTAGTTAGGTTCTTAATAACCAATGACTCTTCAGCTGTCAGCAGGCTTCCCCTCTAACAGTTGTATTGTAAACCAAAGAATGCCGGCAATGAAAAATTCAGAGGCTACATTGATGGGCGCTGGTGAGGTTGTATTGATGGGCGCTGGTGAGGCTGCATTGATGGGCACTGGTGAGGCTGCATTGATGGGCGCTGGTAGGCTGCATTGATGGGCGCTGGTAGGCTGCATTGATGGGCACTGGTGAGGCTGCATTTGATTGGTGTTGGTGAGGCTGCATTTGATGGGTGCTGGTGAGGCTGCATTTGATGGGTGCTGGTGAGGCTGCATTTG
This sequence comes from Lithobates pipiens, assembly GCF_037356315.1. NCBI lineage: Eukaryota > Metazoa > Chordata > Amphibia > Anura > Ranidae > Lithobates > Lithobates pipiens. The sequence goes on from NW_027507917.1 coordinate 1,328,603, forward strand.
ATGGGTGCTGGTGAGGCTGCATTTGATGGGTGCTGGTGAGGCTGCATTTGATTGGTGTTGGTGAGGCTGCATTTGATGTGTGTTGGTGAGGCTGCATTGATGGGCACTGGTGAGGCTGCATTTGATTGGTGTTGGTGAGGCTGCATTTGATGGGTGCTGGTGAGGCTGAATTTGATGGGTGCTGGTGAGGCTGCATTTGATTGGTGCTGGTGAGGCTGCATTTGATGGGTGCTGGTGAGGCTGCATTTGATTGGTGTTGGTGAGGCTGCATTTGATGGGTGCTGGTGAGGCTACATTTGATGAGCACTGGGGAAGCTGCATTGATGGGCGCCAGTAGGCTGAATTGATGGGTGCTGGTGAGGCTGAATTTGATGGGTGCTGGTGTGGCTGAACTTGATGAATTCTTCATTAAAAATGTTGGGTATACATGAGCAGGGCAAAAGGGGTGGAGTCAGGGGTGGAGCCAGGGGTCGGCAGCAAAATTAGGTTTCAAAAATCCTTGCACCAGCCCTGTTTGGGGCTGTGGTCGTGGGGGTCTGTGGGCAGAGAGGCTTATTGGAAGCTGGAAGCCCCCTTTAACAAGGGGGCCCCCTAGATCCTGCCCCCCCCATGTGAATAAGTACCTACACATTTACCAAAAAGTGAGTAAAGACAACAAGAGTTTTTGACAATTCAAAAGTCCACTGTTGTAGATCCATCATCAATCATGACGAGACCGGAGGTTTTTTCCTTCTTTTTTTGGGTTCGGTGGTGAGGCGGATGCTGTGATTGATCTACATCGGGGTGGGGGGAGAATTGTCATAAACTCGTGTTGTGTCTTTACTCACTTTTTACACTTTTTTGGTGAACAGGTAGAGGTACTCTGTACCCCATATGCATTCACATGGGGGGGGCTGGGATCTGGGGGCTTCCAGATTTCAATAAGCCTCCTGCCCACAGACCCCCACAGCCACCAGTCATGAACTTGGGGACAAGGTGCTTTGGGGTGACACCGCAAGTAATGTACTCCCAGGCGTGCCAAATTATAAGAAGCCTGAAACCACATGGCCACACTATGCTCAAGGTTGGAGTCACCTAGAGCGTTTTGTCTCTCAGTGCTCAGCCATGATCTTCTATGTAGCCTTCATCATGGAGCCTGTGATTTGCAAGGCTGCATACCCTAAGGAAACTGCTTATCCTGCTCTCTAGGCCCTTCGGCAAACCTGGGGGATGATGTACCTTTTATAGTGTTTGAATGCTTCCTTATGGGCTACCCCGGGATTATAGTAGGAAAACTGGCTGGGCGCATTCTCAGAACCTTTTTCTTGACACTGTATAAAGAAACTCAACAGTGCTTTACCGAGGGATGGACACCAGTAGAGAGCATTGGTCGTGGGAAACCTCCCTATGTAAGAGAAGCCAAGTTTATCAATTATTACATTATTAGTTAATAACAATATAAATAAATAATTGTAGAGCTGCCTAACTATGTTGTTGCGTACTCGGCCTCTCAACCCCAATAATAGTCTCGGCCCCTCTTGGCACACCTGGCAATAGTGTAAGTGCAATGACCAAGATAATAAAACACAGAAATTGTCTTTACTCCAATATTTCTGTGGAAAAGTAACAGACACTATATATATATTTGTAGGGGCGGCTCCTGAAGAGCATGCGCTATGCGTTTTTCAAAGTTAAAGTTATGCCTGAACTGCAGTTTGGTTTGGGTACAATTGTCTAAATTTAGACTTCAGCATCAGTCTGACTGGACTGTGAGATGTTCAGCCTGGCCACAAGGGGCACTGTCTCTTTAGGCAGGCATGGAACTATGGTCTGGTTAGGTGCTTAAGTTACTCTCTCTCAGAGCCCACCCAGTGGGAGTGGCGCTCCCGCTGTGTTTTCTGGGAGTTTTCTGGGAGAGGGTATTTAAGATGCGGACGTCACGTGGTTCGGGGGTTTCTGGTCCAGAATGATGTACTGACTTCATGGTCCTGGTCCTCCTGACCAGCCCCCAGGGAGGCTATGGCCTGGGGTGCCGATTCACCAGATTTTGATGTCTCAGGGCTGGCTAGCCCGAGGCAAGGAAACTAAAGAAGGATTCTGAGGTGGTTGGGTGCCGTCTCCAGTTTGGGAGAGACCCAGTGACTTCAAGCATTCCAGGGGAGGACTCTTCAGAAGAAGACCACGTACGGGTTGGTTTCTTAGTAAGAGCCTGAAAGGGCTTAAGTACCCCACAGAATCCGGTCTCGTGGATATCACCAAGCTGCCTGAAAGATCCAGGTATTCTACGAGTGTTCTTCAAGTTTCGTTTCCCTACGTGTTCTACAACAACGTCTGTGGCAGAGACTTGTTCCTGAGGAAGCACCTTGTTGGCTGCTAGTCCTTGTGACAGAGGGACTGTGCAACCTGAGTGATCATCCAGTTGGGAATGGCTATTCTCTGGGTGCAGTCAAAGTAAGCAAGTTCTTCAATATTTGACTTTGACACTAAAGCCCCGTACACACTATCAGATTGTCTGCTGAGTTTTTCCTTCAGATTTACCAAAACCATGTAGTAGAAGGGCCTGCCTGATTGCATACACATTGAAACTCCTAAGGTTTGACCTCATATTATATGGTTTTGGTAAATCTGAAGGAAAAACTCAGCAGAAAATCTGATAGGGTGTATGGGGCTTAAGAGTACCTGAACTTCCTTTCCAACCCTCTGAACCCATTTTAAGAGACTGTTTATTGTCTACGTTCTGCAAATAAAATCCCTTTAGGTCGATCTGTTGTCAGTCTCTCGAGTTACTGGGCCATCTACCACGGGACACCCCTAGACGCGAAATGAGGAGAACAGAAGGTAACGGTAAGCCTAATTCTAGCCAGCAGCTCCTTCGGGGGTTAGTGCTACATATATATTCAAGGAATCAACTGGAGAGCAATAACTGAGATTAAGAGCACTATAGCTCAATACTATATTCAGGCTGCTTTCAGGAGATTCCAAACCTGAGAATGTCCCCGAGAGCAGAGGCACACTTAAATGACAAATAAATCACAACATGACTCTTTATATTGGATTGGTTACTTCTACTCAGGTTGGCTCTACGAGTCCAGGCAGGAGGAGAGAAGAGGAATGACTCCCTTTGTGTCCGACCTCTCTCTTCTGTCCCCTGACACCACAGGCCCAACCTCAAACACTTTATTCAAATCAACATGCAATGGCTTAACCTCCTAGATAAACTGCCCCCCCCCCCCCCCACACACACACACCCAATGCATATTCAGAGCCCGGAATATGTGTGTGCGGGTCCGTGTGGCACTAGTAACTTCAGTCCTTTTGACGGAAATATAAGACTTTGTGTCTTCAGATAGCCACTTTAATTGGTGCACTTAAACTCCTGTGCAGGGCCTAACAACACAACCAGCCCAGATTATCAAGTTAAGAATGCAGATCTTTCTTAGCAAGGTGAAAGGACAATGGTGTCTGTATACAGTGTCCCTGGAAATGGATGTCCTTATCCTTTAGCCCTGTGGCACTACAAGTGTCAGCAAGATGACTAACAGCAATGATGTCTGTATACAGTGTCCATTTAACGTCTTCTGTGGTGCAGCGTCTGTTTCCTGCAAATAGGCAAAAGCCCTCTCACCCAATCCTGTAGGTCAAGGCTCTCCTGGCGACCCGACTGGTCACCTGACACTGGAACACGGCACCGTCGGTGCAGGTGTGCTTGGATGTGTACCTGGGATCCCTTCTCTCAGGCTGGATGTCCCGACTGGTGGCGGATGCCTACATGGCGTAGTGAAATCACCTAGGAGGCAGTACCTCTGCCTTAGGTCTGATCTCTTCCTCCACCTTATGCTCTCTGAAAATCTCTCAGCAAAGCAAGATGGAGTCTTTAGTTCCTCTTCTCCAGAGCATGCTGGCTCTTGCAGTTCCATACAGTTAAATCTGAATGTGAAACTTGAGTCCTGGAACTACAATTCCCTTAATGCTTTGCTCCCTGGTGGTAATCACTCTGCTGACAGGATGTGATGACACAGAGTCTTAGCTGGCACTAGAGGGAAACTCACAATGTTGCAGAGTGTCTTATAATACTGCAGGTAAGATAGCCAGCTCCCTGCTACATAATAATATTTATTTGTATTAAATTTATCTAAAATAATAATTATAAATGATTTAAATCGGTATATTACCTTTTATAATTATAAATTATTTAAAGCAGTAACTTCCCTTTCCTAATCGTACATCACGGGAAACAGAGCCACAGTAATTACTGTATGGGTCATATAGGCACCTTTAGGTGATGGACACTGGCACACCCTAGACAGGATATTTAGCTCCCTATATAACCCTTACCCTTACTTGGAGTACCCCAGTTTTTTCACCAGTGTCTTAGGTGTTGGTCACGAGTAAAGATGTGGTAGGCTGAGCTCCACTGGAATATTCCTTTGCTGGGGCAAGCTATGCAAACGGATCCATTCAAAGTGTCTTTGTAGGCCGAATTGAATGGTACCCGGGTCTCGTGGTGGAAAAAACAAGGTTTTGCCTGTAACACTTCTCTTTTTAGAGAGCTGGACCCCGGGATCCAGTGCTTGGTTTTTTTCAGCCATATTTCCTGGCGGGGTGCTTTACGGGTCCAAGGGTGTGGAACCCCCGATAAAAAGTGGCCCCCGGTCCTTGAAGGTTTTTTAAACGGAGCCCACCGTGAGTGGTGAATATTGGGGCCTGTCTGGTTTACCACAGAACCCTGCAGCTGGATATAAGGTAAGTGGAGATTCCTAAGGAATTTTCTAATTCTTATGGGCTTTCTCCTTTAACCACTTGCCGACCGCCGCACAACGATATACGTCGACAGAATGGCACGGGCAGGCATATGGGCGTACCTGTACGTCCCTGCCTTCCCGCGGGTGGGGGGCCCGATTGGGCCCCCCCCGGTGCCTGCGGCGGTCGGTATTCGTTCGGGAGCGATCCGGGATGAGGGGGCGGCCATTCATTCATGGCCACCCCCTCGCGATCGCTCCCGACGAATGGAAATGCTCCGTGACATCACTTCCTCTCCTGTAATGTAAACACAGGCAGAGGAAGTGATGTAATATCTCCTCCGTGTCGGTATTTTTCGTTCCGGCACCGAGGAGAGAGGATCGGTGAGTTGCACCAACACGACACTACACAGTAGAACATGCCAGGCACACTCACACCCCCCCTTCACCCCCCGATCACCCCCCCAATTACCCCTGCCCCCCAGTCACAGTGACACCAATTGCATTTTTTTTTTTTTTTGCATTGGTGTCATCAGGGCCAGATTAAGAACTTCGTGTGCCTGGTGCTGAAGATTTTTGTGGGGCCTTTTATAAACAATAAATAAATAAAAATGCAAACTATTTTTGTTATAACAAATTAAATTAGAGAGAGAGAGGGAGAAAGGGGATGAAAGAGGTGTGAGGGGTAAGGGGGGGGATGGGAGGGAGAGGATGCACATGAGCATGTGTGGGAATGACACGAAAGCAGCCTGGCCAAGGCAAGTGTCCGAAGGCACAGAACCCAGAAGGAAGACCGGGTGAAGATGGAAGTGCTCGGGCCCCGCCAGATTGATCACAGCACAGCACTGGAGGGCTCAGTCTGACAGGTAAGTGTACCCTAATGTGCTAATATGCTGGGCATAATTGTACATTGTGGCATAACCTACCCCAGGACCTCTAAAAAGTAGTAATGTTAGAAAAGTTTACTACCACTTTAATATCACAGGCGCCTGTCATGGGGCCCCCTACCTGTGGCCCTTGGGCAGTGCCTAAGTACATAGTTGTCAACATTTCAAAAATATTTTCAGGAACGCTTTTTTACAAGTGCTATATCTGGAGTAGCTGACATCCCCGTGTTCCTCTATACATCACAATAGTAATTACAAAATTAAATAAGTACTAATAATGGGGCAGAACAAATATGAGGACTGTGAGATTTCCTTTAGTTGAACTAACAAAAGTGCCCATTCTAGAGCTGGTAACATTGAGGATATTCAGTATAATTTTAAAGAACAGTTTTTTTGGGTAAGAGGCATAGGGGAGGAGTATGGATGGTATAAAAGTGGGAAGTATGTGCAGGTGAGGGAGAGGAATGTTGAGGGTCTAACAGTGGGCACTATGTACATGAGAGGAGTGCAGAGGGTATGGCAGAAGGCACTATGTACAGGAGAGGAGTGTGTAGGGTATGACAGTGGGCAGTATGCACAGCAGAGGAGTGTAGGGGGTATGACATTGGGCACTATGTAGAAAAGAAGAGTGTGGAGGGTATGACAGTGAGCAATATCTACAGGAGTGTGGAGGGTATGACAGTGGGCCCTATGTACAGGAGAGAAGTGTGGAGAGTAGGACAGTAAGCAGTAATTACAGGAGAGGAGTGTGGAGGGAGGGTATGACAGTGGGCACTATGTATAGGAGAGGAGTATGGGGGGTATGACAGTGGGCACTATGTATTGGAGAGTAGTGTGGAGGATATGACAGCGGGCACTATGTATAGGAGAGAATTGTGGAGAGTATGACAGTGGGCACTATGTATTGGAGAGTAGTGTGGAGGATATGACAGTGGGCACTATGTATAGGAGAGAATTGTGGAGAGTATGACAGTGGGCACTATGTATAGGAGAGGAGGATGAAGTAATCTGGGAATGAAAAATGTAAAGGTTTTTGGAAGGATGTTTAGGGACTGCGTAGTGCTTAAGCGGGCCATACATGGATTGAAATTACACTAATTGAGCAGAGACCAGCCATAGTTGATCTATGTATGGGCTAGCTGGTTTTACACAAGTCAACCTATTAACCGACTTGAGTACAACCAGCCTGTCAGGTTTTCCCCAAAACAATCAGTGCTGCCAGCTATAGTTAGCAACACTAATCGTATTCACTGGCAGAACACAATAACACTGCGGGAGTGATTGCCCCATTCACAGGTCAGCGGGTGAGAGGGTGTGCGGGCACAGGCTGGGGAGAGATACTAGTCAGTCCCTGGGTAGGCACTGGTTAGTATCAGAGCCAGATACACACAGGTTGCATACGCCACCATCGTTACTGTGAGAGCAAGAATTCTAGCACTAGACCTCCTCTGTAACTCTAAACATGTAACCTGTAAAAAAATGTAAAGCATCGCTTAGTACACAACAAAAAATCGTGCTAACTTTAGCGTTTTTTTTTAATGAATGAAACATTTGAAAAATTGCTGCGCAAATATCGTGTAACATTTCAAAGACCACCATTTTATTCCATAGGGTGTCTGCTAAAACAATATATAATGCTTGGGGTTCTGAGTCATTTTGTAGCATAAAAAAATGATGATTTTTACATGTAGGAGAGAAGTCTCAGAATGGGCCTGGGTGGCAAGGGGTTAATTATCATAAGTAATATAAAAATAATTATTATAAGCTCTGTGAGTTCATCCTCTGAGTCTGCTGCAGAGTGTTCCAGCTTGTATTTATACTGACCGCTCTGTATGTAGCTTATGACAGTCTGCGCAAGGAGCCCCGTATCCATAGATGATAGCAGCCCCATATTTTAACCAGTGCTGGAGTGGGTCTTAAGCTACCTACCCCCCAAATGTGGGGTCTCTGTGACTGATTGCCGAGCTACAATCCTCGTACAAGTCTATCTTTAAAAAAAAAAAAAATTTTTTTTTTTTTTTTTTTTTTGGGCAAATGGGCCTATCTTGAGAAAGGGGCCTGGAGCTGCAGCTCCAATAGCCCCTATGTTAATCCGGCCCTGGGTGTCATTTGTGACTGTAATAACTGTTAGGGCAGTTAGGGTTAGCCCCTTTTAGTTCTAAGGTACCCCCCTAACCCCCCCAATAAAGGTTTAACCCGTGATCACCCCCCGTCGCCAGTGTCACTAAGGCTGGGTTCACATTGCAGCGGTTTATGAGAACGGATGTGATTCGCACCGCACTGCAGTGCAAATCACATCCGATCTCTGTGCGATTCGAGTTCAGCCATGCAGATAGTATGGCTGAATTCGCGCCGCACCCGCCGCAAATTCACACAGGACCCTTTTTTTGGTCCGCAGCAGAATCGGATCGCATGGGTGTTCACACCATGCGATCCGAGTTTGTAGATCGCACTGCGATATGCGAACTGATCTGGGGGTGTCATTAACATTTCACTGACACTCCCAGCAGTTCGCATAGGGCAGTGTGAACTGCCGCCGGGAGGCATGCGATGCGGGAACCCGCCGCGGATTCGTGGCGTTCCCGCATCGCTCCAGTGTGAACCCAGCCTAATAAGCGATCGTTTTTCTGATCGCTGTATTAGTGTCACAGGTGACGCTAGTTAGGCAGGTAGGTATTTAGGTTCGCCGCAGCTTTTTATAGCGCCAGGGACCCCCATATACTACCGCATAAAGCCCCCTGATTGCCCCCTAGTTAACCCTTTCACCAGTGATCACCATATAACTGTTACAGGTGACGCTGGTTGGTTAGTTATTTTTTTATAGTTTCAGGGCACCCGCCATTTATTGCCTAGTCTCACTAGTGTACCCCTAAATTTAGGGGTGTCTACTTTCCAAAATGGGGTCATTTGGGGGGGGTTTGTGCCATCTTGGCATTTTATGGCCTTCAAAACTGTAACGCCCTTAGAAAGCCTGAAGGCGGTGCTTGGTTTTCGGGGCCCCGTACGCGGCTAGGCTCCCAAAAAGTCCCACATATGTGGTATCCCCGTACTCAGGAGAAGCAGCAGAATTTATTTTGGGGTGTCATTTTACATATGCCCATGGCATGCGTGAGCAATATATCATTTAGTGACAACTTTGTGAAAAAAAAAAAAAAAGTTTGTTATTTTCCCGCAACTTGTGGCAAAATATAAAATATTCCATAGACTCAACATGCCTCTCAGCAAATAGCTTGGGGTGTCTACTTTCTAAAATGGGGTCATTTGTGGGGGTTTTGTGCCATCTTGGCATTTTATGGCCTTCAAAACTGTAATAGGTAGTGAGGAGTGAAATCAAAAATTTACGCCCTTAGAAAGCCTGAAGGCGGTGCTTGGTTTTCGGGGCCCCGTACGCGGCTAGGCTCCCAAAAAGTCCCACATATGTGGTATCCCCGTACTCAGGAGAAGCAGCAGAATTTATTTTGGGGTGTCATTTCACATATGCCCATGGCATGCGTGAGCAATATATCATTTAGTGACAACTTTGTGAAAAAAAAAAAAAAAGTTTGTAATTTTCCCGCAACTTGTGGCAAAATATAAAATATTCCATAGACTCAACATGCCTCTCAGCAAATAGCTTGGGGTGTCTACTTTCTAAAATGGGGTCATTTGTGGGGGTTTTGTGCCATCTTGGCATTTTATGGCCTTCAAAACTGTAATAGGTAGTGAGAAGTGAAATCAAAAATTTACGCCCTTAGAAAGCCTGAAGGCGGTGCTTGGTTTTCGGGGCCCCGTACGCGGCTAGGCTCCCAAAAAGTCCCACATATGTGGTATCCCCGTACTCAGGAGAAGCAGCAGAATTTATTTTGGGGTGTCATTTCACATATGCCCATAGCATGTGTGAGCAATATATCATTTAGTGACAACTTTGTGTAAAAAAAAAAAAAAATCTTTTTTTTTGTCATTATTCAATCGCTTGAGGCAAAAAAAATAAAATATTCAATGGGCTCAACATGCCTCTTATCAATTTCCTTAGGGGGTCTACTTTCCAAAATGGGGTCATTTGGGGGGGTTTTGTACTGCCCTGCCATTTTAGCACCTCAAGAAATGAGATAGGCAGTCGTAAACTAAAAGCTGCGTAAATTCCAGAAAACGTACCTTAGTTTGTAGATGTGACAACTTTTGCGCAAACCAATAAATATACAATTATTGACTTTTTTTTTACCAAAGACATGTGGCTGAATACATTTTGGCCTAAATGTATGACTAAAATTGAGTTTATTGGATTTTTCTAATAACAAAAAGTAGAAAATATCATTATTTTTCAAAATTTGCGGTCTTTTTACGTTTATATCGCAAAAAATAAAAATCGCAGAGTCAGTCAAATACCTTTAAAAGAAAGCTCTATTTGTGGGACAAAAAAGGACGCAAATTTTGTTTGGGTACAACATTGCATGACCGCGCAATTACCAGTTAAAGCAGCGCAGTGCCAAATTGTAAAAAGACCTCTGGTCATTGGCCAGCAAAATGGTCCGGTCTGAAAGTGGTTAAGTAAATGTTGTCATGCCTAAAGTCGCCACCGGGAGCTGTCAAGAGCACATACCTGTTCCATGCTCGTCAGATCTCGCTCTGTGTCAGTACAAGCTGCACGCTTCCTCCAGTCCCAAGTGTCAGGTAAGATGTTGGAAGGGGGACTTTTCTTTCAGACATCCCCCACCTGAACAGAGGTATTTCTCTCTCTCCAGGAGGCCAAGGGAGCGTGGACCAGTCGGAGGTATGCCGCGCCGCTTGCGCTGCCACCACCATAGCACAGCGGTTCTTTTCCAGCAGCTCTCCTCCTCTCCTCTGCCCCAGCCCGTCCCCCCCCGTACCGATCCAGTTGGGAAAGCATTTTTTTTTTAAAAGAATGGGGGGCGGTGGGAAGTCGGAGGGAGGGGGGCAGGGCTTAGCACAGCGTTGACGTGCTTCAATGTTCACAATGCAGGGACTGTGTAGGCTATAAGTACACCTTTTGCAGGTGCATTCAGCTGATGGAGGGATACAGAGCAGATGGAGGCATGTGAGTGTTGGTGACACAGGCATTCCCAGGGCACGTTTACTTAGCATCAGGTTGAGCCTTCATAGCAGCGCTGAATTTGCTCAGAAGTGGGTGCATTTTTTTGATAGTACCTCCACATTTGTGCTTAGCACTATGGGCAGAAGGGAAGGTACATATACCCCAAAGAACAAGGAAGGGGGGGGGGGGGCGAGAGAGCACCCCCCTGAACCGTACCAGGCCACATGCCCTCAACATGGGGAGGGTGCTTTGGGGTAGCCCCCAAAGCACCTTGTCCCCATGTTGATGGGGACAAGGGCCTCATCCCCACAACCCTTGCCCGGGTTGGAATCTGGAAGCCCCTTTAACAAGGGGACCCCCAGATCCCGGCCCCCCCATCCCACGAAGTCCATTCATCTTCTCTCGCTTTGCTGACGGACCGGATTAAAACCCTGCACATCGCCACCGACCCGCCGTAATGACCGTCCTCTCAGGTGACAGTTCTTTTATAACTGAGGGTGGGGCCACACAGTGACATACCCAGGTGACCCGCCCCCCCCTTCTGACGCATGGGGACTTCCCAATGGCTTCTTCACCCCCCTCAGATGCTACGGGGAAGGTCCCCGTTCATCAGAGGGGGTCAGGGTCACCCGGGTACATTACATTTTTTTTTCGGTCTGTCGGCGGAGAGAAGAAGAGGAATGGACTTCATGTGTTTTTTTTTGTAACATTTTGATACTTTTTTTGTCAAATGGTAGGGGTACATTTGTACCATTTAGGGGGGGCCGGGATCTGGGGGTCCCCTTGTTAAAGAGGGCTTCCAGATTCCGATAAGCCCACTGCCCGCCGACCCCCACAACCACCGGGCAAGGGTTGTGGGGATGAGGCCCTTGTCCCCATCAACATGGGGACAAGGTGCTTTGGGCACCTATCAGTGCCGCCTATCAGTGCCACATATCAGTGCCCATCAATGCCACCTCATCAGTGGCACTTCATTGGTGCCACCTCATCGGTGCCCATCAGTGCCGACTTATCAGCGCCCGTCAGTGCAGCCCCATCAGTGAAGGAGAAAACTTACTTATTTACAAAGTTTTGAAACTGAAACAAAAAAAAACATATTTTTTTAAAAAAAATTCGCTCTTTTTTTATTTGTTTAGCAAAAAATAAAAACCGTAGAGGTGATCAAATACCACCAAAAGAAAGCTCTATTTGTGGGAAAAAAATGATAAAAATGTCATTTGGGTACAGAGTAGCATGACCGCGCAATTGTCATTCAAAACGTGACATCGCTGAAAGCTCAAAATTGGTCGGGGCAGGGAGGTGTATAAGTGCCCCTTGGTATTGAAGTAGTTAAATACCTAGGGGGTCATGTGCCTTAAAGAAGAGGACTAAGACGGCCCATGAGCTAAATTCAGAGAAACAAGAGAACAAAGGAGCACAGTGACCTCTGTGCATTAAAAACAATAGCATTTATTTCATAATAGGTATATTATTATTGATTTTGGGTATAAATTATATGGTTTTTAATGCATGAAGGTCGCTGTGCCCTTTGTTCTTTGCTCCTTTGTTTCTCTGACCTTATTCATCTCCAACTGCTGATTTATAGCACGGATATTACCAGGAATAGTCAGATGTCCAGCTTCCATACAACTGTATCTGGATGCAAGCCATCGGGAGAACCATGCAAGTTATGGAAACGATTGTTTCTTGGTAGTAAGACATGGGGAGCCGCCCGCAGGCCCGTACTGTATATTTAATTAGAGAATAGTGATGGGGGGCCACAGTATTTTGGTGGTGGGCTTTTTAGTTCCTTTTAGCCTACAATAATCTGCCTGTTGTGTTTGTCTTTATATTTCTGTGTTACTGGACACATGGAGCTGGTGTCCCATCATATAAGGTCCCCCATCGGATAGTGTCCGCTGTGTACTGCGCATGCGCAGTACACAGCAACACAGATTCCGAAAATAGCCGAGGATGAACGGCGCCTGCGCCGTGAGTCCAGGTTCTATCCCCACCATCCAAGTGGACATAGAGTAGGAATATAAAAGAGCCGAGCACAGCGAGGCCGAGCCCAAAGCTCGGCCGCGAGGGGCCCTGTAATTTTCCGAACCCTATGTCCGCTTGGATGGTGGGGCTACCACCTCCACTCACGGCGCAGGCGCCGTTCAGCTTCTGAGATTTTCCGAAGCTTCTTCTGCCCCGTACTGCACATGTGGACACTATATGATGGCCGGACACTATCTGCCAGAACACCGGTGCTGTGTTCTCTAACTACACCCCATGCCAAAAATGATCTAGCTCTTAAAGGAAAACCAATAGGCAAGCAACAGCATGTATTTTTTCAGTTCTGGTCAGGAGGTCACAAATGTGAGAAGGAGTCAAGAAGACCCCCATATCTCACCTTGAAATCTGCACTGCTTGAAAGGGAACCATGAAAAACTGGAGATACTGGAGCACTAATAATAAAGTCATTGTTGCATAGGAAAAACATCCCATTTGTTCCAGCTTTAAACTTTTGTAGGCAGGTGTTGGGCTGCAGTATATCCATCGACCTGTATGTGGCACCGTGCCATTACTTCAGTCTGGCAGGAGACCATTGAGGACCAATTTGCCCCCCCCCCCGTTGTGGGCTCCAGGCATCCATGTTGGGGAGGAAGGTATAGCTTATTGGATACTGAAATCCCACAAAATTACTCCTGAACTCTGCACTCTGTATGTAATGTACTCCTGGACCTGGCATTCTGTACGATCCTTTGAGGGCAACCATAATGCTGATGTGGCCCACAATGAAATTTAGTTTGACACCTCTGCATTGCATCACTATTTCTAAAAGGGGACCTAACTTAAATAATTCCCTATTATACACTATTTTTGGACTGAGCCACCTACTGGCTGACTAGCTAACTGCACCTACTTACAGATGGGGCAGGCAAAAGAGTAGTCAGGCCAGACAGTCCAGTTCCAGTACAATCCAGTCCAGTGCCTTGCACTGGTGGGGTTCTTGTTTTGCGGCCTGGTTAGGAAACTATCTGCATGAAGTTTGCACGTTCTCCGTGCTTGCATAGGTTTTCCCACACTCCTTAAGACATCCCAGTTAATTGTCTCCCATCTAAAATTTGCCCTAATAAAACATGGTATACTGCAAGCATGCTCAAGATGGCTGCCCCAACAACAGACACAGCACTTTGAGTCTCCAGGGACCATATAACATTTACATTTAAAAAAAAAAACAATGGTTGGCAACAGGCAGGTTGAACATCATCAGGTAAAATATAACAATCTAACCTTTCCTATAATTAGGTTATTGTCACGTGACGAAACGCAGCAGCAAGCGGGGCCACGTGACGCCATCACGCCCTGGTAGTGTGTTTTCCGGCATTGATGGTGATTGGAGCTTTGCCATTTGAGCGATATATACATAGTACAAGTTGGTTTAAAGATATATGTGGAGCAACCCTCCAGCTACCGGGACAAGTGTTTTTAGACCTTAGGTCTAATCTTGTGGGAAGGGGCCAAATTGAGAGGTGGTGGTACACCGAGGTGCAAGATATTGTTTGGAGCACTTTTTTCACACAAGATTGTTTTATATTTCTTTGGAAAGAAGCACAATGGACACGTATTGCGAGATTGTACAGTAATACCTTGGATTGCGAGCATAATTTGTTCCAGAAGAATGCTTGTAATCCAAAACACTTGTATATCAAAGTGAGTTTGCCCATAGGAAACAATGGAAACTCAGATAATCCGTTCCACAGCCACTGCTGGTGTATGCAGTACTGTATGTGGCCAGAGGTGTGGGGCCGCCAGTTTATGCAGTAGCCCATGTGGCCAGAGGTGCGGGGGCGCTGAGTTCTCCACGAAGCGCTGGGAGCCACCAGCGCCCCCGGACCTCTGGCCACATACGGCAATGCACACACCAGCGGCTTGAATTCTGCTCGTCTTGCAAGACAATGCTCGTAAATCGAGTCAGGATTTTAAAAAAAATTAAATAATAGCTCATATTGTGAAACGCTCGTAAACCGCGTTACTGGCAAACCAAGGTTCCACTGTATTCAGTCAGGTCCATAAATATTGGGACATCAACACAATTCTAATCTTTTTGGCTCTATACACCACCACGATGAAGATGTGCTTTAACTGAAGACTTTCAGCTTTAATTTGAGGGTCTTTACATCCAAATCAGGTGAACGGTGTAGGAATTTACAACGGTTTGTATATGTGCCTCAATTCCTACACCGTTCCCCTGATTTGGATGTAAAGACCCTCAAATTAAAGCTGAAAGTCTTCAGTTAAAGCACATCTTCATTGTGGTGGTGTATAGAGCCAAAAAGATTAGAACTGTGTCATCGTCCCAATATTTATGGACCTGACTGTATATAATTTTTTACAAGCGCATGGAATATTTGCACTTAGATTGTTTTTAAAGCCCCACTCACACCATTGATCTTTTTAGCTATCTGTAAGGAAGTAATTCTTCCCACTGACCACAAGTGTAAGGACCATTCTTCCCAATGACCACAAGTGTAAGGACCATTCTTCCCAATGACCACAAGTGTAAGGACCATTCTTCCCAATGACAACAAGTGTGAGGACCATTCTTCCCACTGACAACAAGTGTGAGGACCATTCTTCCCAATGACAACAAGTGTGAGGACCATTCTTCCCAATGACAACAAGTGTAAGGACCATTCTTCCCAATGACAACAAGTGTGAGGACCATTCTTCCCAATGACAACAAGTGTGAGGACCATTCTTCCCAATGACAACAAGTGTGAGGACCATTCTTCCCAATGACAACAAGTGTAAGGACCATTCTTCCCAATGACCACAAGTGTAAGGACCATTCTTCCCAATGACAACAAGTGTGAGGACCATTCTTCCCACTGACAACAAGTGTGAGGACCATTCTTCCCAATGACAACAAGTGTGAGGACCATTCTTCCCAATGACAACAAGTGTAAGGACCATTCTTCCCAATGACAACAAGTGTGAGGACCATTCTTCCCAATGACAACAAGTGTGAGGACCATTCTTCCCAATGACAACAAGTGTGAGGACCATTCTTCCCAATGACAACAAGTGTAAGGAAAGGACCATTCTTCCCAATGACAACAAGTGTAAGGACCATTCTTCCCAATGACAACAAGTGTGAGGACCATACTTCCCAATGACCACAAGTGTAAGGACCATTCTTCCCAATGACCACAAGTGTAAGGACCATTCTTCCCACTGACCACAAGTGTAAGGACCATTCTTCCCAATGACCACAAGTGTGAGGACTATTCTTCCCAATGACCACAAGTGTGAGGACCATTCTTCCCAATGACCACAAGTGTGAGGACCATTCTTCCCAATGACCACAAGTGTGAGGACCATTCTTCCCAATGACCACAAGTGTAAGGACCATTCTTTCCAATGACCACAAGTGTAAGGACCATTCTTCCCAATGACCACAAGTGTGAGGACTATTCTTCCCAATGACCACAAGTGTAAGGACCATTCTTCCCAATGACAACAAGTGTAAGGACCATTCTTCCCAATGACCACAAGTGTGAGGACCATTCTTCCCAATGAACACAAGTGTAAGGACCATTCTTCCCACTGACCACAAGTGTGAGGACCATTCTTCCCAATGACCACAAGTGTAAGGACCATTCTTCCCACTGACCACAAGTGTAAGGACCATTCTTCCCACTGACCACAAGTGTGAGGACCATTCTTCCCAATGACCACAAGTGTGAGGACCATTCTTCCCAATGACCACAAGTGTAAGGACCATTCTTCCCACTGACCACAAGTGTAAGGATCATTCTTCCCAATGACCACAAGTGTGAGGACCATTCTTCCCAATGACCACAAGTGTAAGGACCATTCTTCCCAATGACCACAAGTGTAAGGACCATTCTTCCCAATGACCACAAGTGTGAGGACCATTCTTCCCAATGACCACAAGTGTAAGGACTATTCTTCCCAATGACCACAAGTGTAAGGACCATTCTTCCC
Organism: Lithobates pipiens; assembly: GCF_037356315.1. NCBI lineage: Eukaryota > Metazoa > Chordata > Amphibia > Anura > Ranidae > Lithobates > Lithobates pipiens. Next base: position 1,345,222 of record NW_027507917.1, read on the forward strand.
AATGACCACAAGTGTGAGGACCATTCTTCCCAATGACCACAAGTGTAAGGACTATTCTTCCCAATGACCACAAGTGTGAGGACCATTCTTCCCAATGACCACAAGTGTAAGGACCATTCTTCCCAATGACCACAAGTGTAAGGACCATTCTTCCCAATGACCACAAGTGTGAGGACCATTCTTCCCAATGACCACAAGTGTAAGGACTATTCTTCCCAATGACCACAAGTGTGAGGACCATTCTTCCCAATGACCACAAGTGTGAGGACCATTCTTCCCAATGACCACAAGTGTAAGGACTATTCTTCCCAATGACCACAAGTGTGAGGACCATTCTTCCCAATGACCACAAGTGTAAGGACCATTCTTCCCAATGACCACAAGTGTAAGGACCATTCTTCCCACTGACCACAAGTGTAAAGACCATTCTTCCCACTGACCACAAGTGTAAGGACCATTCTTCCCAATGACCACAAGTGTAAGGACCATTCTTCCCACTGACCACAAGTGTAAGGACCATTCTTCCCACTGACCACAAGTGTAAGGACCATTCTTCCCACTGACCACAAGTGTAAGGACCATTCTTCCCACTGACCACAAGTGTAAGGACCATTCTTCCCAATGACCACAAGTGTGGGGACCATTCTTCCCACTGACCACAAGTGTGAGGACCATTCTTCCCACTGACCACAAGTGTAAGGACCATTCTTCCCAATGACCACAAGTGTGGGGACCATTCTTCCCACTGACCACAAGTGTAAGGACCATTCTTCCCACTGACCACAAGTGTAAGGACCATTCTTCCCAATGACCACAAGTGTGGGGACCATTCTTCCCACTGACCACAAGTGTGAGGACCATTCTTCCCACTGACCACAAGTGTGAGGACCATTCTTCCCACTGACCACAAGTGTGAGGACCATTCTTCCCAATGACCACAAGTGTGAGGACCATTCTTCCCAATGACCACAAGTGTGAGGACCATTCTTCCCAATGACCACAAGTGTGGGGACCATTCTTCCCACTGACCACAAGTGTGAGGACCATTCTTCCCACTGACCACAAGTGTGAGGACCATTCTTCCCACTGACCACAAGTGTATGGACCATTCTTCCCACTGACCACAAGTGTAAGGACCATTCTTCCCAATGACCACAAGTGTGGGGACCATTCTTCCCACTGACCACAAGTGTGAGGACCATTCTTCCCACTGACCACAAGTGTATGGACCATTCTTCCCACTGACCACAAGTGTAAGGACCATTCTTCCCACTGACCATCACACTGATGTATCATGAGTTGTAGATTTCTAATTTTTAGCAGGGGGTTCCCCTGAGACTGGAGAACTATTTCAGGGGTTCCTCTGTGTTGAAAAGGCTGAGAAAGGCTGCTTCAACCTCTCATTTTCCTGGGTCCTTGTAAAGTTCACTTTAAGGGATAGATGTCTGTGTTGACGTTGCCAGTTTGATGATCTAAACCTCCCTCCTGATCTCTGGTGCCGGGCCAAGATGACGTGTCGTTGGACGTTCCTACTTTGGCACGGCAACTGGTCAGAGGCGATGTATCCTGGGAGGAGTTCCCGGGGGTTATATATGGCCACGTCCCCCCCCCACCCAGAACCTCTGTCAGAGAGTGGTAACCATTGTGGAAGCCACCATGGCCGGTCTGGGGGCTCTTCTCATATTCTTGCTGTGCGCTCCCCCATCTCTCAGCAACTATGAGGGGCAAAGTGAAGAAAGCGAGTGGAAACCCTCCAACAAGAACGACAAGGATGTTCAAGAAGCGGCGGCATTCTGCGTCTTCGAGTACAACCAGCACAGCCGCGATAAGTACAAGGCCAAGATGATTTCCTTCGAACACGCTTATCAGCAGGTAATGTGTTGGGAAAACTGTACTCACTGTATGCATTCAGTCTTCTGCATGGGGAATATGAGAACATATTACCTTTCCCATCTATGGTGGCCTTTATATGATGTGTGTATTGTATTATTGGGGGCAGGCAGGGGCATGCCGCCAATCAAGGACAGCAAAGTCAACCGCCTCAGGCAGCACTGGAGGGGGGGGGGGGGCACTGAGGCTGGAGCGTCCATACCTGCCCACCATAGGGCAGCAATACTGAGCTGGTTGCTAGGACGCTGGTGGCCAGGCTTTGGTTGCTATAGTGCAGGTGCCTACAGTGTATGTCCAATTATGAAAAGTTAGAAATGTAAGGATTTTTTTTTTAAAGATGCTGCGTGAATGGTAACACATATACATATGGTGGGGGGATCCCAAATTTGGCTGTAAATGTGAAAATATACTTTAAGTTACATAGTAGGTGAGGTTGAAAAAAGACACAAGTCCATCGAGTCCAATCTAAGTCTTGGATATGTTACAGATTTTTTTTTTTTATAAAAAAAAAAAAGAAAAGGCAATTGCTGTTTTCATGTTACATTTTTTTTCCCCCCCAATTCATCAAAGTATTCTATTTTTCTGCAATTAAAGAAATAAACATTTTCCAGTGAATTAAATAAAAAATACGTTGGCTCTTGCACCTCTTGAACTGGAGCAACATTTTTCATTATCACTATAAGCAAATGGTAAAAATAAAAAATACATTTAAAAAAAGACTAACAAATTAAACAATGGGGGAGGAAGTTAAACAGTATATTCTAAGGCAAAAAAAAAGAACAAAAAATATTGGCAAATGGTAAAAATAATAACAATAATAATAATAATAAAAAAAGACTAAAAAAATGAAACAATGGGGGAGGAAGTTAAACAGTATAAGACAAGGCTAAGGCAAAAAAATAAAAATATTGGCAAATGGTAAAAAAAAAAATACAAAAAAATAATAAGAATAAAATATGAAACAATGGGGGGAGGAAGTTAAACAGTATATTCTAAGGCAAAAAAAAAAGAACAAAAAATATTGGCAAATGTTAAAAAAATAAAAAATAAATAAAAAAAAGACTAAAAAAAATCAAACAATGGGGGAGGAAGTTAAACAGTATATTCTAAGGCAAAAAAAAGAACAAAAAAATGGCAAATGGTAAAAAAAGAGACTAGAAAATGAAAAAATGTGGGGGAGGAAGTTCTTTTTTATTAACAAAAGGCAATTTCTGTGTTCATGTTACATATATTCCCCCCCCCCCCCCAATGCAATCAAAGTATTCTATTTTTCTGTCTTTAAAATAATAAACATGTTCCAGTGAATTAAATATAAAATATGTTGGCTCTTGCACCTCTTGAATTGGAGCAACTTTTTTACATGATTGCTATAGGTCCACTGCTACTGTCATTTCCTATGATGACAAGCAATGCACGCCATTATTTTGGGGACAAGCAAAGATTTTTGGAGTAGTATTGGTTATTTCTATATGTATATAAATTCTAATGGCAAAAAAAAAAAAAAAAAGAAGAGAAAAAAATATTGGCAAATGGTAAAAAAAAAAAAAAAAAAGACTAAAAAAATGAAACAATGGGGGGAGGAGGTTAAACAGTATATTCTAAGGCAAAAAAAAGAACAAAAAATATTGGCAAATGGTAAAAAAAAGGAGGCTAGAAAATAAAAAAATGTGGGGGAGGAAGTTTTTTTTTTATTAAGAAAAGGCAATTGCTGTTTTCAAGTTACATATTTTTTTTTCCCAATTTATCAAAGTATTCTATTTTTCTGCATTTAAAGTAATAAACATGTTCCAGTGAATTAAATATAAAATACGTCGGCTCTTGCACCTCTTGAACTGGAGCAACATTTTTACATTATGGCTATAGGCCTGCTGCTACTGTCATTTCTTATGATAACAAACTAAAAAAAACAAAATATAGTGGCAAATTGTAAAAAAAATAAAACAATGGGGGGAGGAAGTTAAACAGTATATTCTAAGGCACACAAAAAAAAGAACAAAAAATATTGGCAAATGGTAAAAAAATAAAAAATAAAAAAATAAAAAAAAGACTAAAAAATGAAACAATGGGGGGAGGAAGTTAAACAGTATATTCTAAGGCAAAAGGAAAAATATTGGCAAATGGTAATAAAGGAGGCTAGAAAATTAAAAAATGTGGGGGAGGAAGTTTTTTTTATTTATTAAGAAAAGGCAATTGCTGTTTTCATGTTACATATAATTTTTTTATTGGCAAATGGTAAAAAAAAAAAAAAAAGACTAAAAAAATGAAACAATAGGGGGAGTTAAACAGTATATTCTAAGGCAAAAAAAAAAAAAGAACAAAAAATATTGGTTAATGGTTTAAAAGGAGGCTAGAAAATAAAAAAAAATGTGGGGGGTGAAGTTTTTTTTATTAAGAAAAGGCAATTTCTGTTTTCATGTTACATATTTTTTTCACCCCGATACAATCAAAGTATTCTATTTTTCTGTCTTTAAAATAATAAACACGTTCCAGGGAATTAAATATAAAAGATGTTAGCTCTTGCACCTCTTGAATTGGAGCAACTTTTTTTACATGATTGCTATAGGTCCACTGCTATAGCTATAGAAAAAAAAAAAAAAAAGGAGAAGAGCAATAAATATTGGCAAATGGTAACAAAAAAAAAAAGACTAACACAATGGAGGGGGGGGGGGGGGGAATGAATTTAAATAGTATATTCTAAGGCAAAATAAAAAAAAAAGAACAAAAAATATTGGCATGGGGGAAAAAAAAAAGACTAAAACAATGGGGGGGGGGGGGGGGGGGTGAAGTTAAACAGTATAAAGTAAAATAAAAAAAAAAAAAGATTGCCAAATGGTAAAAATGAAGTTGAAGATGATGAAGATGAAGATGAAGTTAAACAGTATAAAATAGTTAAACAGTATAAAATAAAATAAAAGAACAAAAAATATTGCCAAATGAATTTAAACAGTATATTCTAAGGCAAAAAAAAAGAACAAAAAATATTGGCATGTGGGAAAAAAAAAAGACTAAAACAATGGGGGGGGGGGGGGGGAGTGAAGTTAAACAGTATAAAATAAAAAAAAAGAACAACAAATATTGCCAAATGGTAAAAATGAAGTTGAAGATGATGAAGATGAAGTTAAACAGTAGAAAATAGTTAAACAGTAGAAAATAAAAAAAAAGAACAAAAAATATTGCCAAATGAATTTAAACAGTATATTCTAAGGCAAAATAAAAAAGAAAGAACAAAAAATGTTGGCACGTGGGAAAAAAAAGACTAAAACAATGGGGGGGGGGGGGGGTGAAGTTAAACAGTATAAAAAAAAAAAAAGAACAAAAAAAAAATGGCAAATGGTAAAAATGAAGTTGAAGATGATGAAGATGAAGTTAAACAGTAGAAAATAGTTAAACAGTATAAAAAAAAAAAAAAAAGAAGAACAAAAAATATTGCCAAATGGTAAAGAAAATAAAAAAATAAAGACTAAAACAATGGGGGGGGGGTCCCCATTGAAGTTAAACAGTATATTCTAAGGCAAAATTAAAAAAATAAAATAAAAAAAAAAAGAACAAAAAGATGAAGTTAAACAGTAAACAGTATAAAATAGTTAAACAGTAGAAAATAAAAAAAAGAACAAAAAATATTGCCAAATGAATTTAAACAGTATATTCTAAGGCAAAATAAAAAAGAAAGAACAAAAAATATTGGCATGTGGGGAAAAAAAAAGACTAAAACAATGGGGGGGGGGGGGGGGATGAAGTTAAACAGTATAAATTAAAAATAAAAAAAGAACAAAAAATATTGCCAAATGGTAAAAATGAAGATGATGAAGATGATGAAGATGAAGTTAAACAGTATAAAATAGTTAAACAGTATAAAATTTAAAAAAAAGAACAAAAAATATTGCCAAATGAATTTAAACAGTATATTCTAAGGCAAAAAAAGAAAAAAAGAACAAAAAATATTGGCATGTGGGGAAAAAAAAAGACTAAAACAATGGGGGGGGGGGGGAGTGAAGTTAAACAGTATAAAATAAAAAAAAGAACAACAAATATTGCCAAATGAATTTAAACAGTATATTCTAAGGCAAAGAAAAAAAGAAAGAACAAAAAATGTTGGCACGTGGAAAAAACGGAAAATTTATGTCAAATACTTACCGTAATTTTCCTTTCCTGATGGACTCCATGGCAGCCTACGTGTGGGTTTAGTCCCGCCTCCACTACCCTATAGGACGACACTCCCATAAATCTTTGCCCCCTGCACACAGGCCGTGTTCGGTAACTATCCTACTCCAGCCATTTGGGAGGGAACTCCTGCTGCCATGGAGTCCATCAGGAAAGGAAAATTACGGTAAGTATTTGACATAAATTTTCAGTTTTCCTGACAGACTCCATGGCAGCCTACGTGTGGGAAATAACTCGCCAAGACACACCCGGGTGGGCAAAAATGCTGCTTAACAAAGATTTATTTGGCACCTTCAACCGACAAAACTTTAACTCCAAAGTCAACTGAGGATAGAGCCGCCGGCTCAACACAATAATGAGACATAAAGGTGTGAATCGAAGACCACGAGGCCGCCCTGCAAATCACGTCAGGAGCCGCGTGGAGAGACGCCGCCCACGAGGTAGAAAGACTTCTGGTCGAATGCGCCGTCACCGCCTGAGGAGGAGCCAAGCCCCTTACTCTGTATGCCCGCTGGATCGCTTGAACTATCCATGCCGCAATTGACCTGACTGATGCTCTAGTGCCCTTGTTCTTCCCACAGAACAGAACGAACAGGAAGTCCGACTGCCGGAATGCAGCTGTAGCTTCCAAATAGAGCTTTAATGAGCGCCCAACATCAAGAGGATGAATTTCCGAGGAATCCGAGGATCTGAATAAGGGTAGAGAGATTTCTTGATTTTCATGAAAAACCGAAGTGACCTTAGGGTTTGACCCCAACATTGGAACTAGGACCACTCTGTCCGGAAAAAAAGTTAGAAAAGGCTCCTTGACTCCTAGAGCTTGAATCTCTGATACTCGTTTCGCCGAGGTGACCGCCACCAGGAATGCAGTTTTCAAGGTGAGTTCTCTGATGGAAAGAGCCTTACTGAGAAGAGAAAAGAAGTCCAGAACTAGAGGCAGATCCCATTTAGGGAATCTGGGTTTTTTCTGGGGTCTCAATCTTACTGCGCCTTTGAAGAACTACTGGATAAGGGCATGCTTAGCCCACTGAACCCCTGTAAATGCGGAAATAGCCGAGACTTGAACCCGAAGGGAGCTAACTGACAAGGGTAAGTCCAAGCCTGATTGCAGGAAACCCAAAACGTCTTGAACTGTGGGTGAAACCTAGGAATTGGTTCTGGAGGACACATAAGATACAAATTTGGTCCAGATCCGTTCATACACCTTATTAGTACTTCTTCTCCTTGCACTTAAGAGGGTGGAAATGGCTTCCTTAGGACACCCTAGTGCTTCCAGCCTTCCCCTCTCAAGAACCAGACCCTCAACTGAAGGTGAGCTGGACATGGATGGAGAATCGAGCCCTGGGAGAGCAGGTCCCGTCTGGACGGAAGAGGAACTGGGTCCCGAAAGCTGAGGAGGGATAGGAGAGGAAACCAAGGCCTGTTGGGCCAATGCGGAATTATTGCCAACACCTCCACTTCTTCCCATCTGAGTCTCTTCAGGAACTGAAAGATAATTGGAATTGGAGGGAAGGCGTATGCCTTGTGGAACCACCACTGCTCTGTTAGGGCATCTATCCCGTAGGCCTGCGGATCCTTGAACCTTGAGTAAAACCTTGTTAGCTTCCTGTTGAAACGGGAGGCGAAGAGATCCACTTCTGGAGACATCCCCAGGGATAGAACCCACTGAAACACATCTTTGTGAAGGGTCCACTCGTTGTTGTCCAAGTGGACTCGTGATAGAAAGTCCGCTTGGACATTGAGAACTCCAGGCACATAAGCTGCTGTTAGGTTGGCCAGATTCCTCTGGGCCCAACGCATTATTGGATCCACTTCCCTCAGCAGAGACCGACTTCTGGTGCCCCCTTGCTTCCTTACGTATGCAACCGCAGTCGTATTGTCCAGCCTGAGGACTATGGATGCACCCATTATCAGATGCGGAAATGCCAACAGCGCTAGGAAGGCTGCTCGAAGTTCTAACACATTTGACACTATTCCCCGAGAGGGAAATACCCAAATGCCCTGAGCCACTTCCGATAGACAATGTGCCCCCCCAGCCCTTGTTGCTGGCATCTGACGTTACTGAAATCCATTTGATTAGAAGAAGAGAGTGGCAATTCAATAGGTTCTCCCGACAAAGCCACCAGAGGAGGGAACCTCTCATGGTCTGAGTAATCTCGATGGACTGGACCTTTTCTCCCGACCATTGGCGAAGAAAACCCATTTGAAAGGGGCGCATCCTCCACTGTGCCCACTTCACCATCGGTATAGTAGACACCATGGTGCCTATGATCTTTAGGCAATGAAGAGCACTGAGACGAGACAAAGAGAGAGCCAGGTGGATCCTGTCCCGTACTACTGCAATCTTCTCCTCGGGCAGATTCGAGAATGTGCGAGGGGAGGTTGACAGACCGAAAGGAAGGCAGGTAAACTGTAAATGAAGCTGGCCAATGGAGAAACGAAGAAACTGTTGGAACTCTGTGGCCACCGGGACGTGAAAATAGGCGTCTTTGAGGTCTATTGAGACAAGCCAGTCCCCTGGCTGCACTGAATGTTGAATCGTGGACAGCGTTTCCATTTTGAATTTCTCCTTTCTTATGAAGCGATTTAGACGCGTCAAGTCTATTACAGGTCTCCACGTACCGTTCTTTTTCTGAACCAGGAAAAGAGGAGAATACATTCCCAAGCCGCGTTGGTCGTCTGGAACAGGAATAGTGGCGCCTTGATCCAACAAAGATTTTATGTAGGTTAGAAGAATTTGTCTTTTTTCTTCCGACTTTGGAATGGATGTGGGAACACACTTGAGTTTGGGGACACTGCTGAACGACCACGTGTGCCCGGAGGAAACCGTCTTGACGGTCCAAAAGTCCTGGATCAAGGCCGCCCAGACGTGCTGAAAGCAGAAAAAACGAGCTCCTACCCGGTCCCGCCTGGACGGGCTCGATCTCAAAAGGACTTAGTAGGCTCCTTTTCCCCCATCGAACTGCCCTTCGCGGATTTTTTGAGAGATGTCTGTCTGGACCTCCAAGATCTGGAAAATTCCCGTCCAGGCCTGTAAGTGCGTGCCTCCCTGGCACGATCCTGACCCTGCTTTCTTGGGAACAATCTCCTTTGATTCTGCAGGCGCCTATCCTGGGGGAGAAACCCCCGACTTACCCCCAGTGGCTCGAGTTATAGCACTATCCAGCTTATTGCCGAAAAGGGAAGAACCATCAAAAGGAATACGGCACCAAACCTGCTTAGAAGCGGGATCGGCTAGCCAAGGACGGAGCCACAGGGCACGCTTGGCAGTTACAGATGAGAGCATAACTCGAGCCACCAGTCAGATAATATCAATTGAGGCCTCTCCTAAGAAGGCTGAAGCCAGTCTTAGTTCTTGAATGGGAGAACTCTTGGCCAGATCTTCAGAAACATTCCTGAGTGTTTCATCAACACTATCGGACCAAACTTCCATCGCTCTAGACAGAGCCGCTAAGGCCAGGGCTGGCTTACAGGCCATGCCAGCCGTAAGATAGATCCTCTTCAGGTCAGAATCAATTCTCCTATCCAGAGCGTCCTTAAAAGAGACTGTGTCCTCAAGAGGAAGGGTCACATGTCTGACCAATCTCATTACCGCCACATCCACTAGAGGGGAGGACTCCACATTTTTAACTTCTTCCTCCTTAAAAGGGTAAAGTCTCTGAATCTTAGATAGAAGAGAATTCTTTTTCTCTACCTTACTCCACTCATCCGAGATCACTTCTCCCAACTCTGAGAGGAAAGGGAAGCTAATACGCTCCTTCTTTAACTGCTTAACCACTTGCCGACCGCCGCACGCCGATGTACGTCATCAGAATGGCACGGGCAGGCATAAGCACATACATGTACGTCCTTTGCCTCCCGCGGGTCGGGGGCCCGATCGGGCCCCCGCCCGGTGCCTGCGGCGGTCGGTTTTCGTTCGGGAGCGATCCCGGACGAGGGGACGGCCATTCATTCATGGCCACCCCCTCGCGATCGCTCCCGACGAATGGAAATCCCCGGTGACATCACTTCCTCTCCTGTAATGTAAACACAGGAGAGGAAGTGATGTATTCTCTCCTCCGTGTCGGTATTTTTCGTTCCGACACGGAGGAGAGCGGATCAGTGAGTTGCACCAACACATCCCACACACAGTAGAACATGCCAGGCACACTCACACCCCCCCTTTACCCCCCGATCACCCCCCCAATTACCCCTGCCCCCCAGTCACAGTGACACCAATGTCATTTTTTTTTTTTTTTTTTTTTTTTTTGCATTGGTGTCATTTGTGACTGTAATAACTGTTAGGGCAGTTAGGGTTAGCCCCCTTTAGTTCTAATGTACCCCCCTAACCCCCCCAATAAAGGTTTAACCCCGTGATCACCCCCCGTCGCCAGTGTCACTAAGGCTGGGTTCACATTGCAGCGGTTTATGAGAACGAATGTGATTCGCACCGCACTGCAGTGCAAATCACATCCGATCTCTGTGCGATTCGAGTTCAGCCATTCGCCGCACCCGCCGCACCCGCCACACCCGCCGCACCCGCCGCAAATTCGCACGGGACCCTTTTTTTGGCCCGCAGCAGAATCGGATCGCATGGGTGTTCACACCATGCGATCCGAGTTTGCAGATCGCACTGCGATATGCGAACTGATCTGGGGGTGTCAGTAACATTTCACTGACACTCCCAGCAGTTCGCATAGGGCAGTGTGAACTGCCGCCGGGAGGCATGCGATGCGGGAACCCGCCGCGGATTCGCGGCGTTTCCGCATCGCTCCAGTGTGAACCCAGCCTAATAAGCGATCATTTTTCTGATCGCCGTATTAGTGTCACAGGTGACGCTAGTTAGGCAGGTAGGTATTTAGGTTCGCCGCAGCTTTTTATAGCGCTAGGGACCCCCATATACTACCGCATAAAGCCCCCTGATTGCCCCCTAGTTAACCCTTTCACCAGTGATCACCATATAACTGTTACAGGTGACGCTGGTTGGTTAGTTATTTTTTTATAGTTTCAGGGCACCCGCCATTTATTACCTAATAAAGGTTTAACCCCCTGATCACCCGGCAGGTGTCATTTGTGACTAATAACTGTTAGGGCAGTTAGGGTTAGCCCCCTTTAGTTCTAAGGTACCCCCCTAACCCCCCCAATAAAGGTTTAACCCCGTGATCACCCCCCGTCGCCAGTGTCACTAAGGCTGGGTTCACATTGCAGCGGTTTATGAGAACGGATGTGATTCGCACCGCACTGCAGTGCAAATCACATCCGATCTCTGTGCGATTCGAGTTCAGCTATACAGATAGTATGGCTGAATTCGTGTCGCACCCGCCGCAAACTCGCACGGGACCCTTTTTTTGGTCCGCAGCAGAATCGGATCGCATGGGTGTTCACACCATGCGATCCAAGTTTGCAGATCGCACTGCGATATGCGAACTGATCTGGGGGTGTCATTAACATTTCACTGACACTCCCAGCAGTTCGCATAGGGCAGTGTGAACTGCCGCCGGGAGGCATGCGATGCGGGAACCCGCCGCGCATTCGTGGCGTTCCCGCATCGCTCCAGTGTGAACCCAGCCTAATAAGCGATCGTTTTTCTGATCGCTGTATTAGTGTCACAGGTGACGCTAGTTAGGCAGGTAGGTATTTAGGTTCGCCGCAGCTTTTTATAGCGCCAGGGACCCCCATATACTACCGCATAAAGCCCCCTGATTGCCCCCTAGTTAACCCTTTCACCAGTGATCACCATATAACTGTTACAGGTGACGCTGGTTGGTTAGTTATTTTTTTATAGTTTCAGGGCACCCGCCATTTATTACCTAGTCTCACTAGTGTACCCCTAAATTTAGGGGTGTCTACTTTCTAAAATGGGGTCATTTGGGGGGGGGGGTTTGTGCCATCTTGGCATTTTATGGCCTTCAAAACTGTAACGCCCTTAGAAAGCCTGAAGGCGGTGCTTGGTTTTTGGGGCCCCGTACGCGGCTAGGCTCCCAAAAAGTCCCACATATGTGGTATCCCCGTACTCAGGAGAAGCAGCAGAATTTATTTTGGGGTGTCATTTCACATATGCCCATGGCATGCGTGAGCAATATATCATTTAGTGACAACTTTGTGAAAAAAAAAAAAAGTTTGTAATTTTCCCGCAACTTGTGGCAAAATATAAAATATTCCATGGACTCAACATGCCTCTCAGCAAATAGCTTGGGGTGTCTACTTTCTAAAATGGGGTCATTTGTGGGGGTTTTGTGCCATCTTGGCATTTTATGGCCTTCAAAACTGTAATAGGTAGTGAGAAGTGAACTCAAAAAATTACGCCCTTAGAAAGCCTGAAGGCGGTGCTTGGTTTTCGGGGCCCCGTACGCGGCTAGGCTCCCAAAAAGTCCCACATATGTGGTATCCCCGTACTCAGGAGAAGCAGCAGAATTTATTTTGGGGTGTCATTTCACATATGCCCATGGCATGCATGAGCAATATATCATTTAGTGACAACTTTGTGAAAAAAAAAAAAAAAAAAAAAAAGTTTGTAATTTTCCCGCAACTTGTGGCAAAATATAAAATATTCCATGGACTCAACATGCCTCTCAGCAAATAGCTTGGGGTGTCTACTTTCTAAAATGGGGTCATTTGTGGGGGTTTTGTGCCATCTTGGCATTTTATGGCCTTCAAAACTGTAATAGGTAGTGAGAAGTGAACTCAAAAAATTACGCCCTTAGAAAGCCTGAAGGCGGTGCTTGGTTTTCGGGGCCCCGTACGCGGCTAGGCTCCCAAAAAGTCCCACATATGTGGTATCCCCGTACTCAGGAGAAGCAGCAGAATTTATTTTGGGGTGTCATTTCACATATGCCCATGGCATGCATGAGCAATATATCATTTAGTGACAACTTTGTGAAAAAAAAAAAAAAAAAAAAAAGTTTGTAATTTTCCCGCAACTTGTGGCAAAATATAAAATATTCCATGGACTCAACATGCCTCTCAGCAAATAGCTTGGGGTGTCTACTTTCTAAAATGGGGTCATTTGTGGGGGTTTTGTGCCATCTTGGCATTTTATGGCCTTCAAAACTGTAATAGGTAGTGAGGCGTGAAATCAAAAATTGACGCCCTTAGAAAGCCTGAAGGCGGTGCTTGGTTTTCGGGGCCCTGTACGCGGCTAGGCTCCCAAAAAGTCCCACATATGTGGTATCCCCGTACTCAGGAGAAGCAGCAGAATTTATTTTGGGGTGTCATTTCACATACGCCCATAGCATGTGTGAGCAATATATCATTTAGTGACAACTTTGTGTAAAAAAAAAAAAAAAATTTTTTTTTTGTCATTATTCAATCGCTTGAGGCAAAAAAAAAAAATATTCAATGGGCTCAACATGCCTCTTATCAATTTCCTTAGGGGGTCTACTTTCCAAAATGGGGTCATTTGGGGGGGTTTTGTACTGCCCTGTCATTTTAGCACCTCAAGAAATGAGATAGGCAGTCGTAAACTAAAAGCTGCGTAAATTCCAGAAAACGTACCTTAGTTTGTAGATGTGACAACTTTTGCGCAAACCAATAAATATACAATTATTGACTTTTTTTTTACCAAAGACATGTGGCTGAATACATTTTGGCCTAAATGTATGACTAAAATTGAGTTTATTGGATTTTTCTAATAACAAAAAGTAGAAAATATCATTTTTTTTCAAAATTTGCGGTCTTTTTACGTTTATATCGCAAAAAATAAAAATCGCAGAGGCAATCAAATACCATCAAAAGAAAGCTCTATTTGTGGGAAGAAAAGGACGCAAATTTTGTTTGGGTACAACATTGCATGACCGCGCAATTACCAGTTAAAGCAGCGCAGTGCCAAAGTGTAAAAAGACCTCTGGTCATTTACCAGCAAAATGGTCCGGTCTGAAAGTGGTTAAAAAACTTTCTTTGTTTCGCCGGGGCCACTACCGGCTCTTCCCAGTTCAGTGTTTCCTTGATGGCTTTGACCAAGGGAGGGAGCAGGGCAAAGTCAAAACCCGAACCAGACTCTTCCTCCTCAGATTCACTCTCTTCATGGCAGACGGGTGGCTAGGCAACGAGGAATCCCATGTGTCCTGGGCCTGAGCATCCCTCCCTGGAGACCTTGGAGACTCTATGGGAGACAACTGGGGGGCTTCAAATTTCTTTAGACTGTCCTTGACCAATCTTTCCACCATAGACTTCAGCTGTTGGTCAGAGTCACTCCTTTCACCTGTCGCTTTAACATAACAGGCATCACAAAGGGACTTGTCAGCAGGAACCTGCGTCCTGCACCCCCAGCATACACCTTCAGCTGCGTGACCTGGGCAGGCTGTTGAAGGGCGGGAAGATTCCCGGCTATGGAGACTGGTTCTCGCAGGAGAATCATGTCGTCTGGATCTGGAAGAGGAATGCCGGCGGTGGGATTTCGACGAATCACTTCCTCGGTGAGAACTCCGTCGCTGAGTAGACCTAGAAGGGCTGAAAAAGGGAAAAACCCAGCAGTGTTAGTGGAACATTCCCTAATGCTAATGTTCCACTGCCGCCCCCCCCCCCCCCCTCCCGGCAGGTAACCCAAAAAAAACAAGTACCTTCTCCGAGAGGGCTGGCCACTAGCAGGCGGTGAGGCATCCAAAGGATCCATCAGGGCTGGAGATAAAACAGCCTCAATTAAACACAGAAAACAGCTAAGGAGGCAGAGATTAACTGACCTTAACAGAGACACATACCTAATGCTGAAGAACCAGGGCTCAGGAATGGCACTGCAGGCTTTACAAGTATCCCAGAATCACTGCAAGTTGTTTTCTGTTTTAAAACTGCCGCCTTAATGACGTCACGAATTTCGTCATAAAAATGCTAGTGCGCATGCGTGAAGCCCGCAACGCGCATGCGCGAACCAAGCCTCGCCGTCGCGCCGGTCTTGCGCATGCGCAGAACGACCGAGCGGCGAACGAGGAAGTAACTGGGCGGCTGGAACGCAAGGAAACCAGCCTTCCAGCAAGCCAGATACAGCGCTGTGCGGTGTATGGGGAAAGAAAGGACACTGCAAAACAGCAAAGAAACACACAGAAATGACACAGAAAGGCTGCCATGGAAAAAACAAACAGCTCACCACTCCTGTAGACGGACACCAGCCGAGGTAGGTCCCCACACACATGCCGGACTTCTGGGAGGAGGGGGGGGCAAAAGTCACCTGGTAGTAGCTAGGCTCACGACTAATCACGCGGCTTCACCTGTCAGTGACCAGGCATACACCTCTTCAGCGCCTCTTCCATATGCCCCTTTTCCATACTCCGCTAGTAGCTAGAGCTTATTGGAAATATGCGACTCCAAGTCGCTCGGCCGGTCCGTATCGCAGAAAAAAATGCAAGTCTTCAGGGTAAAAAGACACATGCTAGGTCCTATGGAGGAGGACAAAAAAAGAACACGGCCTGTGGCAGGGAGCAAAGATTTATGGGAGTGTCGTCCTATAGGGTAATGGAGGCGGGACTAAACCCACACGTAGGCTGCCATGGAGTCCATCAGGAAAAAAAAGACATGGGGGGGGGGGGGGTGAAGTTAAACAGTATAAAATAAAAAAAAAGAACAAAAAAAAAATGGCAAATGGTAAAAATGAAGTTGAAGATGATGAAGATGAAGTTAAACAGTATAAAATAGTTAAACAGTATAAAATATATAAAAAAAAAGAACAAAAAATATTGCCAAATGGTAAAAAAAAAAAAAAAAAAACAATGGGGGGGGGGGGGGTCCCCATTGAAGTTAAACAGTATATTCTAAGGCAAAATTAAAAAAATTAAATAAAAAAAAAAGAACAAAAAATATTGGCAAATGGTAAAAAAAAAAAAAAAAAAAAAAAATGAAACAATGGGGGGAGGTATTTAACAACAACAAAAAAAAACGTATAAAAGAAAGAAAAACAGTAGCTACTGTCTGCTGTATCTCGGCAGGACAATTGGTTGATCTGCTAACAAAATATACAATGTAAAAAATACTGCTTTATTCATAAATTATAAACATAGCACAGTATAGTATAAACTTTGCTAAACAATGAAAATAACTGGTAGTTCAAATCATGCCATTATGAATTAGAAAGTTATTTTTGTCAGAATGTAGCGGTGATGGGGGGGGGGGGGTTAAATGTTTAGCACAGAATTCCCCCAAAAAGAAAAAAAAAATATAGGGTAGGGATGAGCCGAACACCCCCCGGTTCGGTTCGCACCAGAACTTGCGAACGACCCCCGCGTTCGGTACGAACGTTAGAACCCCATTGAAGTCTATGGGACTCGAACGTTCGAATTGGAAAGTGCTAATTTTAACGGCTAATATGCAAGATACTGTCCTAAAAAGGGTTTGGGGACCTGACTCCTGCCTCAGGGGACATGGGTCACTGCAAAAAAAAGTTTTAAAAACTGCCGTTTTGGCGGGAGCACTGATTTTAATGACGATTAAAGTGAAAAAAAAAAAGTGAAATATTCCTTTAAATATGGTGCCTGGGGGGTGTCTGTAGTATGCCTGTGAAGTGCCACGTGTTTCCCGTGTTTAGAACAGTCCCTGCACAAAATGACACTAAACGGAAATAACACCATTTAAAACTGCTTGCGGTTTTAATGTTATATCTGGTTCCTGCAATATGGTTGAAAATCATTGAGAAAAATGGCATGGGTAGCCCTCCCTGCCCATTACCAGCCTATTTGGGTCTTGTACGCATATTAAGGGGAACCCTGTGCCCATATTAAAAAAAGGAAATGCGTGTGGCCCCCAGGCCCTATATACTCAGAACAGCAGTATACAGGCGGTGCAAACAAGACAGGGACTGTGTAGGTTTGTTGTGTTAAGTTGAATCTGTTTGTCATTTTCAACTGGTACATTTTTAAAGTGTAGCTCCAGTCCAAAAAACTATCTTTAAGCTTTTTGGAAAACATAGTGAAGGGTTATCACCCCTGTATAATTTGTTTTGTCGTCCATCTTTTTTCATCTCACTTGCTGTTGTCTCCTTCCGTTTGCAAGTAGGAGATGTTTGTAAGTTGGATGTTTGAAAGTAGGGGCCTGCCCTATATTATAGCGGTATGTACTGGGTACAGAGCACGCAGACAGCATGCACTATCTCCTAACACTACTGACTGCAAGCTCTATTATTAAAGATGGACCACTAGCTATATAGGTGAGGTGAATATCACGGTGTATACTGCGGTCAGGGCACGCAGACAATAACCAGAAAACAGCAGAGTTAAAGGGGTATATACAGATGTATACTGTGCTGTGCTGGAAGCACACACAACTTCCAATAACTCCTGCAGATGACAATTGGGCCCAAATAGAGAAGAGCTATGTAGGTGGATTATAGCGGTATGTACTGGGTACAGAGCACGCAGACAGCACGCACTATCTCCTAACACTACTGACTGCAAGCTCTATTATTAACCACTTGTTAGCCCAATGTTTGCATAAAGTGAAAGATGAAGTTATGCTGAGTAAATAGATATCAAACATGTCACTCTTCAAAATTGCACATGCCCGTGGAATGGCGCCAAACGTCGCTACTTAAAAAATCCCCATAGGCGACGCTTTAATTTTTTTTTTACTGGTTACATGTTTTGAGTTGCAGAGGAGGTCTAGGACTAGAATTATTGCTCTCGCTCTAACATTCTCGGCGATACCTCACATGTGTGGCACATGCGAGCACATGGGGACATGGGCGCTTTAATTTTTATTTTATTTTTTTATTGTTCATTTTACTTTATTTATTTTAGTTTGACATTTTTTTCCCCAAAAATATATTTTTGATCACTTTTATTCCTATTACAAGAAATGTAAACATCCCTTGTAATAGGAATATGGGGTGACAGGTCCTCTTTACAGTGAAATCTGGGGGGTCAATATGACCCCACATCTCACCTCTAGGCTGGGAAGCCTGAAATAAAAAATAAAAAAAAGATTCTGGCTTTGATCGTACTGGCGAGTTGGTAGAAGCACCGGAGGGCGGTGAGGGGTGGGGGGCGTCTATGGCTGGGTATTTCAGGGTATCACCGAGTATGGCTGGGTATCTCTGAGTATGGCTGGGTATGGCAATTTATGGCAGGGTATTACAGAGTATTGGCGGGGTATTGGCGGGGTACTACAGAGTAATAGCAGGGTACTGCAGAGTATTGGGGGGTACTGCAGAGTAATGGCAGGGTACTGCACTGCAGAGTAATGGCAGGGTACTGCAGAGTATTGGGGGTACTGCAGAGTAATGGCGGGTACTGCAGAGTAATGGCGGGTACTGCAGAGTATTTGGGGGTACTGCAGAGTAATGGGGGTTACTGCAGAGTAATGGGGGGTACTGCAGAGTAATGGCAGGGTACTGCACTGCAGAGTAATGGCAGGGTACTGCACTGCAGAGTAATGGCGGGGTACTGCAGAGTAATGGCAGGGTACTGCACTGCAGAGTAATGGCAGGGTACTGCAGAGTATTGGGGGTACTGCAGAGTAATGGCGGGTACTGCAGAGTAATGGCGGGTACTGCAGAGTATTGGGGGGTACTGCAGAGTAATGGGGGTTACTGCAGAGTAATGGGGGGTACTGCAGAGTAATGGCAGGGTACTGCACTGCAGAGTAATGGCAGGGTACTGCACTGCAGAGTAATGGGGGTTACTGCAGAGTAATGGGGGGTACTGCAGAGTAATGGCGGGGTACTGCAGAGTAATGGCAGGGTACTGCAGAGTATGCACTGGTATTGCAGAGTATTGGCAGGGAATTGAGGGGTTAAATTCGGTGAGCAGCGATGTGGGCACTGCAGATGCAGCCCACATCGCTGCTGACACCGATCTCTTTCCCCTCCGCTGTACCGATCGGTACAGAGAGGGGAGGGAGGAACAGGCGTCATAACATGACGCCGGTTTGTTTCCAAGTGATCACTCCGTCATTTGACGGAGCAATCACGTGGTAAACGGCTGCTATGAGCGGCCGTTTACCGTGATCCGTGATGCGACCCGGCGGTCACGGATGCTCTCGAGTGCGCACACCTCGGGGCACGCGAGAGCAGAATTCTGGGAGGCCGTTAATTAACGGCCTCTCTGAGTTAAACAACCGCCCTGAAGCCGTTAATCGGCAATGGGCAGTTGTTAAGTGGTTAAAGCTAGATCACTAGCTATATAGGTGAGGTGAATATAGTGGTGTATACTGCGGTCAGGGCACAGACAACAACCACTACACAGCAGCAAGATAGGAAATCAGCCAAAAACGATTGGTGTGTACTGTGTTGAAGGTACACAGAACACCCACTGCTTCAGATGCTAAGTAACACACTACACGAGGCCGCCTCAAAGGCGGCCTTATATAGTGTGGGGCGTGCACTACACAGCCTGAGCTATGATTGGCCACAGGCAGGATGCCTGTGGCCAATCATGGCTCTCCCCGCTGCCGGCGCTGCGATTGGCCAAGCATGCGGGGTCACAGTGCATGCTTGGCCAATCATCGGGCAGCAATGCACTGCGCCAACGCAGTGCATTATGGTCCGCGCGCGCGTCACTCGAATTTTGACGCGAACGGCCAAAACGTTCGGAATTCGCCGAACGCACGAACAGCCAATGTTCGAGTCGAACGTACATTCGACTCGAACACGAAGCTCATCCCTAATATAGGGTAATGGTAATAATAGAAGAAAGAACAAAAATGATATAAAGAAACAGTGGTAGAAGGTGGATAATTACACACAAGGTTTATTTAGGTTAATAAATAGAAAACAGTAGTTAGGGCCGGTTCACACAGCGAGCCGCGGCGAGGCGTCTCCGACTTACCTCGCCGCGACTTGCGGGGAGCTCAGCGGCGACTTGCAGAGGACTTCTGCATAGAAGTCAATGCAAGTCGCCCCCGAAGTCGCCCCGAAGTAGTACAGGAACCTTTTTTCTGAGTCGGAGCGACTCGAGTCGCTCCTCTCAGAACGGTTCCATAGTACTGAACGGGGGCGACTTGCGGGAGCGAGGCGAGGCGAGCCGTGTCGCCTCGCCTCGCCTCGCAGTGTGAACCGGCCCTTACTGGTTTGTTGTATAAGAGCGGGACAAATGTTGATCTACTCATAAAATCTACAGCAAAATACAATGTAAAATGACTGTTAAATTATATTTATAAATCATTAGTAAAAGTGTTAAACCCTGTTTAAAAAAAAAAAAATTTAATAATAATTTGTGGTTAAAGCTATTAAAAATTAGAAAGGACATTTATAAGAATGTACTGGCGGCGGTGGGTGGGGGGGAGTTATGTGTACATTACAGGAAAAATAAAAACAAAAATATAGGGGGTTGGCAAATGGTAATAATAATAATAATAATAATAATAATAAATAGAAAAAAAACGGTGAAAAGTAGATAAGGAAATGGTGCTAGAATGGGGATAATTAC
The DNA here is from genome assembly GCF_037356315.1 of Lithobates pipiens. Classification (NCBI taxonomy): domain Eukaryota; kingdom Metazoa; phylum Chordata; class Amphibia; order Anura; family Ranidae; genus Lithobates; species Lithobates pipiens. The sequence goes on from NW_027507917.1 coordinate 1,365,597, forward strand.
AAACAACTTTTATTAGGAAAAAAAACAAGGTTGGACTTGATGGACTTGTGTCTTTTTTCAACCTCAACTACTATGTAACAATAAAAAACAAACAAACAGGGGGCTCGTGTCTGTCCAAAATTGGCCCTAGTATATGAATGGGGACCTTGGATTGTGGGCTCCTTGAGGGTAAGCGAGTGTGTGATGTACAGGGATAGGGACAATTGTAGACATGCACCCATACTCGTGCTGAATGGACTGGTGTCTTTATTCAACCTTACTAACTATGTAACTTTTCTTGGAGTACATCATGAGACACAGAGCCTTAAGTAATTACAAGTTAAGCTTTTATTCACACTGGAAATCTCAGCGTCAACTGCTGGTATTTTCAATTTTTTGGTAAATTTCTCCCCCAGGGGACAGAGAACTGAAATTCTCTTAGGAGGGAGAAACTGCTTATCCGGGTGATCCCATTCAGCATAAATAAGCTGTTCTAGTAATACATGGACACAGGAAATGCATGCAAAGGCTGAGAAGGTTTTAAGGAACCCAAGGAAGAAACCAAACTTTCAGGAGACTCTGTTAGGGGGTAGCTTGAAAGTGGAATGACCCATCTCCGTAGGAGATTGTATCAGCGATTTCTCAGATTGCGAGGCTGAAAAAGGTTCATCTACCGTTGTTTCCTCCGCAGAGGAATCATCGGTTTGTTTTTCCTCCTGATAAGCCTGAGGGCAACACCTCATCCTGTGCCCACTGTTCCCCTTGCAAAGGGTCCGAAGTGGGGGAGGGGGGGGGGGGGTCTAGCATGCTTCCTATCCATTTGAATGGAGGATGCGATTAAAGCCGCTTCCTTCCTTCCAGACCCTGCAGGGTGGAGGAGAGGACATCGTCAGTCACGTGTACAGGGGCTGAGATGTGAGAAGCAGTTGCACCATCCCCCTGCATGCGCTGCTGCGGCCAGAGACTGACTGAGTTTTACAGTGAAGACAACAGATTAAGGTATGCGCATAGACCCCCTCTAGTGGAGAATTAAGGCATGACAACATTTTTTTCCCTTAAAGAAGAAACCATAGGTGGACTTTTTAGTTCCCGAGTTCCTTCCCTTCCCTTATCCCCGCCCGCAGGATTTGCTGAATTAACAGACAATCCAACCTTCACCCATCACGGCGGGCCGCGTTTAACAAACCTTCAAGGACTGGGTCCCTTTATAAAAGGGTTTACACTCCCTTGGACCTGTAAAAGCACCCCACCAGGAAAGCTTTAGGCAATGTAGCAAGAGAAAAAAGGACAGGAAGGGTTGGGACTTTAAAATGAAGCCCCTCGGGGCAAGAGGTGCTTCCATCCCCTAGCTTCAATATAAAGAAGGGGGGCAGTTTGGGACTTCAAATGAGGCATCGAGAGGAACCGGATGTAGAGAAGATCATTTATTGACCAACCATCAGGAGCTGATGCATATGACAATTCTGTGAAAAAAGTATATATCATTGAGTATATATTAGGTAATGTAGCAAGACCTAAGCCCTGGGTGCCGGGGGTCCAGCCCTACAAAGAGAGGCGTTACAGGCAAAACCTCGTGCTTCGGATACGAGGCCCGGGCACCATCCACTTTGGCCTCAGTGGCACTTTGGGTAGATTTGGTCTATAGAGGCTGTTTAAATCAGCATGGGATCCCTCCTGGAGCTCCTCAGAGCACATCTTCACTGGGTAAGGTATCTCAATCCTATATCACAGATAAGGTATAAAACGTATAAGTATAATATATAGATCCAGACACGGCTTTAGTTAGCTCATATATATATATATCCAGGCACGGCTTCAATTAGCTCGACGCGTTTCGTGGTTTGGCATTACTACTCATCAGGAGAAAAGCCTGTGATAATAATCTGAAACGAGATAGATAATTATCCAATATTTGACATAGAACAGAAGAAACGGTATACAATATTGGGATGGGACCCGTCACAAAGTAATAACTTACAGACAGGTCTACAGTGTATGGGAGGCATGGTAGGGCGCTGGATAACGGGGGTTTCCACTGGTAACGTCAGGTACGGGAACTTAGGGAGCGTATAAAGGGAAGCGACCCAACACCACAACCCCCAAACATGGTAGACAGGCATCCATGGAGAGCGGATCCACGAAGGGCTGGGAGTAAGCGTGGATAAAAATGTCCATTAAGAACAGTGTCAACAGTGACCGTGGTAGCAATTCTAGAAGATAACATACCCCGTTTCCTTCGAAAATAAGACCTAGCGTGGTTGTCTGTGATGGCTGCAATATAAGCCCTACCCCCCCAAATAAGCCCTACTCCCCCAAATAAGCCCTAGCTAAAGTCCTTGTAGGTCTTATTTTCAGGGCAGGTCTTATTTTCAGGGTAGGGCTTATTTTCAGGGTAGGGCTTATATTGCAGCCATCACCGACAATCACGCTAGGTCTTATTTTTGGGGGAAACGCTAGTACACCTAAATGGTCTTTACCTTATATAAAGTCACAAACAATTGCTTTGATTTCAATTCAACAACGGTCACTGAAACGGTTGCTGGGCACACCGGCTCCAGTTTGGCAACACTCAACAAAATGGGGGACACCTCTTAGAAACAGAGAAAGGGCCAAGAGTTGAGAAACAACATATATACAGAGTCCAATGAGAGCGCCAAGGTTTTTTTTTTTTATGATAAAAATGAATTCATATAAAAAAAAAAAAAAAATACAACAGGTTTGGGGGCTAAAGACACACCTCCCTTCATCAGGGATATAAAACAAGTTACATAGTAGGTGAGGTTCAAAAAAGACCATTAAGTCCAACCTATGTGTGTGATTATATGTCAGTATTACATTGTATATCCCTGTATGTTGCGGTCGTTCAGGTGTTTATCTAATAGTTTTTGAAACTATCGATGCCCCCCGCTGAGAACACCGCCTGTGGAAGGGAATTCCACATCCTTGCCGCTCTTACAGTAAAGAACCCTCTACACAGTTTAACCACTTGCTTACTGGGCACTTAAACCCCCCTCAGTCCCAGACCAATTTTCAGCTTTCAGCGCTGATGCACTTTGAATGACAATTACGCGGGCATACAACACTGTACCCAAATGAAATTTTTATCATTTTTTTCCCACAAATAGAGCTTTCTTTTGGTGGTATTTAGTTACAGCTCGGAGTTTTATTTTTTGCTAAACAAACAAAAAAAGATGCAAAAAAAAAAAAAAAAAAAAATCATGTTTTAATAGTTTGTTATAAAATTTTGCAAACGGGTCATTTTTCTCCTTCATTGAAGTGCGCTGATTAGGCGGCACTGATGGCTGCATTGGTGGGCACTGATGGGCTGCATTGGTGGGCACTGATGGGCTGCATTGGTGGGCACTGATGGGCTGCATTGGTGGGCACTGATGGGCTGCACTGGTGGGCACTGATAGGCATAGTTAAGGCGGCACTAATAGGCACAGATAAGGCGGCACCGATGGGCACAGATAAGGCGGCACTGATGGGCAAAGATGGGCACAGATAAGATGGCATGGATGGGTGGCACGGATAAGTGGCATGGATGGGTGGCACGGATGGGCACTGATAGGTACCACTGATAGATGGGACTGATGGGCACTGATAGGTGGCACTGATAGGTGGCTCTGATAGGTGGCACTGCTGGGCACTGATGGGCGGCACTGCTGGGCACTGATGGGCGGCACTGCTGGGCACTGATGGGCGGCACTGGGTCGCAGCACCTTTGAGGCAGATTGTGGGCACTGTGGGTGGCACTGTTGGTGGCACTGCTGGATGGCACTGTGGGTGGCATTGTGGGTGGCACTGTAGGTGGCACTGTGGGCACTATGGGCACTGATGGGGGCACTGATGGGGGCACTGATGGGGGGCACTTACTTTTATTCAGGATGGCACGGCAGTGGGCAGGTGGGCACTGGCAGGGGGCAGGTGGTCAGCTGTATTGCTGGCCGTGATCGGGACTGATGTCCCGATCACGGCCGCCGGTGATCGGCTTTTTTTTTCTCTCCTCGCGCTGTCAGCGCGAGGAGGAATAATAGCCGATTACCGGCTCCGTTCTATCACATGATCAGCTGTCATTGGCTGACAGCTGATCACGTGATAAGGGGTCGGGATCGACCCCTTGCACGGATCGGTGATCAGGCGAGTCTCACGGACTCGCCGATCACAGAGCGCGCCGCGCGCGCCCCTCAGGGGGCGCGCAGGCCGCTCGTATCCGGGACGACGTCAATAGACGTAGTCCCGGAAATGTGGGTCCGCGCTGTTGCCGTCATTTTGCAATAGCGCGGATCCCAAGTGGTTAAGGTTAAACCTCTTTTCTTCTAATTTTAATGAGGGGCCACGAGTCTTGTTAAACTCCCTTCTGCGAAAAAGTTTTCTCCCTATTGTGGGGTCACCAGTCCGGTATTTATATATTGTGGGGTCACCAGTACGGTATTTATATATTGTGGGGTCACCAGTATGGTATTTATATATTGTGGGGTCACCAGTCCGGTATTTATATATTGTGGGGTCACCAGTCCGGTATTTATATACTGTGGGGTCACCAGTCCAGTATTTATATATTGTGGGGTCAACAGTCCGGTATTTATATATTGTGGGGTCACCAGTACGGTATTTATATATTGTGGGGTCACCAGTCCAGTATTTATATACTGTGGGGTCAACAGTCCGGTATTTATATATTGTGGGGTCAACTGTCCAGTATTTATATATTGTGGGGTCACCAGTCCGGTATTTATATATTGTGGGGTCACCAGTCTGGTATTTATATATTGTGGGGTCACCATTCTGGTATTTGTATATTGTGGGGTCACCATTCTGGTATTTATATATTGTGGGGTCACCATTCTGGTATTTATATATTGTGGGGTCACCAGTCCAGTATTTATATATTGTGGGGTCACCATTCTGGTATTTGTATATTGTGGGGTCACCAGTCCAGTATTTATATTGTGGGGTCACCAGTCCGGTATTTATATAATGAAATCATATCCCCTCTCAGGCGTCTCTTCTCCAGAGAGAATAAGTTCAGAGCTCACAACCTTTCCTCATAACTAATATCCTCCAGACCCTTTATTAGCTTTGTTGCCCTTCTTTGTAGTCGCTCCATTTCCAGTACATCCTTCCTGAGGACTGGTGCCCAGAACTGGACAGTATACTTCAGGTGCGGCCGGACCAGAGTCTTAAAAAAAAAAAAGTAAAAAAAAAAAATATTATATAAGTAAAAAAAATAAATGAATAAAAAAGTAAAAAAAAAAAATATATAAGTAAAAAAAAAAAATTTTTTTTTTAAAATTAGAAAATCATAAAAAGTCATACATATAAAAGTAAAGAGTCATCAATATAAAATAAAATACACAAACATAAAAAAATAATATAAATGTCAAACTGTACTTATCAATTTGGCCCATCTCAGTGGACTGTAGATCGTATTTGCCTATAATATCTGATTGCAGACAATAGCGGACACAACGTGATAATAATCCCTTACATACAGGCAGCACAGCCCACAATACTTTATTAGCATAAAGTACAACAGATAACGTTTTTAATGAGATTTTTCTTCCCATTCAGTTTGATTGACAGTTTGCTAATGAAGTGTTATGGCGTTTGGTAACTGCAGGTAAAATATCGTTTTCTTTGAGTCCGCTATTTACTGGAATCAGATATTATGTGCAAATGTTATATTTATTTTTTATCTTTTTAATATATATATTAAAATATATAATATTATATATATTTTTTTTATATTTATCTTTTATGTTAATTTTTACGTAAAAAATGCGGGCGTGGGGGGGGGCGTGGCCTAGTCATACATTCGGTGCCCATGGACGCAGAGTGCTGGAATCGGGAGGGCGCCCGCAAGGGTAACCCCCCTTCGGATAAGCGCTTCTCCGGGGGGAGGGGGGGGGGTTATCTGATGTGGGGAGGAGTCACGAGAGCTGCCGGGGACCCCAGAAGACGAGATGCACGGTGGAGGTAAGAATGAATGTTTGTTATTTTGAACAAAAAAAAAATTATAATATGGAACCCTTACAATCACTTTAACTCTCATTTTATTGATATATTCTTTAGGCGGTTGATGGGATGACCTATAACCTGACCCTAGTGCTGGCAGCTACCAAATGCAAGAAACATGAAGAGAAACTTACTAAACATTGTCGTCTGCCGAAGAGACCCAAGGTAAGGAGACGTCATCACTTCCCACGGGACTCGTGTAATGCAAGTCTAATGTATCCGCGGAGTCCAACCTGTGTCTTGTGGGCCAGATGTGGCCCTCCGCTCGCCTTTCTCTGGACCTTGAAACACTATTCCTCCCACTGATACTAACAATGGGGCATTAATCCTCCCACTGACACCAACAATGGGGCATTATTCCTCCCACTGATACTAACAATGAGACATCACTCAGTTCACTGACACCAACAATGGGGGATTATTCCCCCCACTGACACCAATGATGGGGCACTATTCCTCCCACTGATACCAATGATGGGGCACTATTCCCCCCCACTGATACCAATGATGGGGCACTATTCCTTCCATTGATACCACTGATGGGGCACTATTCTCCCCACTGATACCAATGATGGGGCACTATTCCCCCCACTGATACCAATGATGTGGCACTATTCCCCCCACTGATACCAATGATGGGGCACTATTCCTTCCATTGATACCACTGATAGGGCACTATTCTCCCCACTGATATCAATGATGGGGCACTATTCCTTCCATTGATACCACTGATGGGGCACTATTCCTCCCACTGATACCAATGATGGGGCACTATTCCTTCCATTGATACCACTGACGGGACACTATTCCTCCCACTGATACCAATGATGGGGCACTATTCCTCCCACTGATACCAATGACGGGGCACTATTCCTCCCACTGATACCAATGACGGGGCACTATTCCTTCCACTGATACCAATGATGGGGCACTATTCCTTCCATTGATACCACTGACGGGACACTATTCCTCCCACTGATACCAATGACGGGGCACTATTCCTCCCACTGATACCAATGACGGGGCACTATTCCTCCCACTGATACCAATGACGGGGCACTATTCCTTCCACTGATACCAATGACGGGGCACTATTCCTCCCACTGATACCAATGACGGGGGCACTATTCCTCCCACTGATACCAATGACGGGGCACTATTCCTCCCACTGATACCAATGATGGGGCACTATTCCTCCCACTGACACCCATGGTGGGGCACTATTCCTCCCACTGACACCCATGGTGGGGCACTATTCCTCCCACTGACACCAATGATGGGGCACTATTCCTCCCACTGACACCAATTGATGTGAAGATTTCTGTATATGTAATCGATGTCTCCTGCACTAATAAGCACACTTTTCAGTTCTTTGGTAGAATGCATTTTCCATGCTATGCAGACAGAGCCGCATTGTTCAGAGAAAACCATGCCTACTCAGATTATCCTACCGTTCCAGTGGATGGGGGATTATCTGCAGGGACACGCCTCAGTACCAGTCTGGCTGGACTGCATGGTGTTCTGCCTGACCATAGGTGGCGCTGTCTAGTTAGGCGCATTAAGTGTTTACTTTCTCTCTGAACCAGCCCAGTGGGAGTGTCACTCTTGCCGTGCCTTCTGGGAGGGGGTACTTAGGGTGCAGGTGTCACGTGTTTCGGGGTTCCGGTCCAGAAGTGCTTTCTGACATTTGGTGCTGATCCTCCTGACCAGCCCCCGGGGCTCTCATGGCCTGGGGTGTGGATCCACCCGACTACAAGTCTCTGGGCTGGCTAGCCCGAGGCAGAGAAACTGAAAGAAAGATTCAGAAGTAGAGATGGCCTTGCGGTTTGCCCGATGGTCGGTTTGTGGCGAATTTTGCTCGTTCGCAATCCGCCAAACCGGCGGACTTCTGCCGCTGTTCACGTGGCGGACAAATGCGTTTACATTTTGAAGAACTTTCATCCATTATGGGGTACAGGACAGCCAATTGAGACATTTCAGCACATGGACAATTGGACATACCCCCCTACCTTATAAATAGACCTGATCTGGCGGCCATTTTACATTCTGTCTTTTGTCAGTGTAGGGAAAGGGTGCTGTGTGGAGCAGGGACAGTCAGTCAGTTTAATCACTAGCCATTACTACTAGGTCCACAAAAGTCCTTTTAAGGACTGGTATAGGTGTACAGTATATAGGGTTGTACACGTATAATATACTTTATTTCAAATATACAAAGTATACTATGGTGCACTGCTGACTGCTGTGCTGCTGAGTGCTGACCAATTCTGCAGCTGACTTTTATCAGTGTAGGGACTGAGGGACAGTTTGGTGTTTGGAGCAGGGACAGTCTGCAAATCACTAGCTACTAGGTCCACAAAAGTCCTTTTAAGGACTGGTATAGGTGTACAGTATATAGGGTTGTACACGTATAATATACTTTCTTTCAAATATAGAAAGCATATTATAGCGCACTGCTGACTGATTCTGCAGCTGTGGTTTCTCAGTGTAGGGAGGGACAGTTTGGTTTTTGGAGCAGGGACAGTCTGCAATTCACTAGCTACTAGCTAGCTACTATTAGGTCCACAAAGGTCCTTTTAAGGACTGGTATAGGTGTACTATTTGGTGTGCAGTATATAGGGGTGTAATAGACGTATAAAATACTTGCACATATAGAAAGCATAGTATAGTGCATTTCCACTGTGCAGCATTGTGACTGCTGAGCAGTTCTGCAGCGATACCACAAAGAGTGACAAACGCAATTAGAAAAAAGTATTATAACTGGTGTGATAGACCAGTGGCCCCCCAAAACAACAGATTGAAGCGGGGTGTTATATACCTTCTTCCACATACATACTGCACTTCTCTAGAGACTTTTGTCACAGGGTCATTTGAAAAATGACAGGCAGAGGAAGAGGCAGGCCCTTCCGCAGGGGTGGTAGGGGTAGGGCAAGAGCAACAAACTTGAGCCAAAGTGGCAAATTGCAGAAGGTGCGTGCGATTACGTCAAAAGACGCACCAGACTTGGTTGAGTGGCTCACTCAGCCTTACTCTTCTGCACCCTCCTCATCCTCTCGATCTGCACCCTCTTCTTCACTCTCTGCTGTGTGCACCCCCAAAGACACTACCACCAAAACCACCACCACCATATACCTTCCACTTGAGTCACAGGAATTATTTTCCGATCCATCACAAGACATTGCCGATGCGCAGCCACTCTTGGCATTGGATCAGGAAAAGGAGGTAGCAACAACCGCTACTCAGCAGTCTGACGACAGTACCCAGATCAGCCCAAGGAGGAGGTTGGTCCCCAGTGTTGCTGCCTACTCCGAGATCTCTACTTATAGCGGTGGGGAAGGTGACATTGATGATGACGTGTCTAGTGATGTCACGTGGGTGCCCACAAGAGAGGAAGAGGAGGGGAGTTCAGAGGGAGATATGGACCAGCAGATAGGGAGGAGAAGCAGGCGGAACTTACATTGCACAGGAGGGACAAAGCAGACTGCTAATGTATCAGGAGCGAGGCATCAACCATGTACGGTCACATCTGGCGCTCCCAGGACACCGGCACATGGCTCCGCAGTGTGGGATTTTTTTAACGTGTCCGCTGCTGACAATAGCGTTGCCATCTGCAATCTTTGCAGTCAACGCATTAGTCGCGGTAAGCCCAACACTCACCTAGGGACGACCGCCTTAAGAAGGCACATGAGCAGCCATCACCGAGCCCAGTGGGAGCAACGAAACACACAAAGCCACACTCCAGGCTCTCATCGTCCATCCTCGTCTTCTACTTCTCCTTCTCCTCTCTCCTCACAATTGTCCTCCACTCCACCTTCCATCACACCAAGCTCACGTTTTTCTACAAAAAGGCAGGCTTCCGTGGGCCTAATGTTCGAGCGTAAAAAAATTATGACGCTGGATAACCCTCTTGCCCAATGGTTGACGGCTTGTCAGAACTCATAGCCCGCCAACTACTGCCATATAAACTGGTGGACTCGGAGGCCTTTCGCAAATTTGTGGCCATTAGAACACCACAATGGAAGGTCCCAGGAAGGAAGTATTTCTCACAGAAGGGCATCCCAGAGCTATATGGCATGTTCAGTGGCAAGTGAATGTATCTCTGGCACACAGTGTCGGTGCCAAGATACATCTGACCACAGACACGTGGTCTAGCAAACATGGGCAGGGAAGGTACATAACTTTTACTGCCCACTGGGTGAACCTTCTGACGGCCGTCAAGTATGTAACCCGTGGGGGACTTCCGGCCGGATGTGATCCAGGAGGCTGCTCGTGCTCACCGCTCCGCTACTCCGAACCCCATCCGTACCTGTAGGAATACCATCACCCTGTCGGGACCTGTACCGCTGCAAGGGGGAAGGTGCGCTGGTTGCGGGGATGCCCTCCTCGGCAGTTAAGAAGGCAGCTAAAGCGAGAATGGAGCAGAGGAACAGTCGCGCGGCCGGAGTCACGGCACCTGGCCCCGCCCACGCCATCTTGGATTCTTCTCCGCCGCTGTCTCCGCACAGCGCGCCAGTGACACGTCCTGGGATGGAGCAGGCTCCAGAGAGGGGCGAGGATGGCGGATCCCCCGGGCTGCTACCTGCTGTGGACACAGAGGCTATTACGAGGCCGATCCTGGAGGCTATCAGCGCCAGCAGAGCGGAGCTTGTGGGGCGGATTGACCACCTCTCGTCGGAATGCAACCTGATCCGCCATGATCTAGACAAGATCCGCGGTCGCCTGACTACCGTGGAATCCCGGGTGTCGACGGTGGAAGACGCATCTCGGGACCATGGCGCACAACTTGCTGAGCTCAGGGACCAGGTAAGGGCCCTTCAACACAGAGCCATTGATGCTGAAGACCGGCAGAGGAGAAACAACATTAGAGTGGTGGGGTTGCCTGAGGGAGCTGAAGGTGACAAGGCCGCACAGTTTTCTGAAAGTTTTTTTAAGCAATTGCTTTCCATGCCGGACATGCCCCCCACCTATGTAGTTGAAAGGGCCCACAGGGTCCCCACTGGTCACAGGTCCCCTGGAGCGTTCCCCCGTCCCTTCCTAGTGCGCTTCCTGAACTTTCGGGACAGGGACATGATCCTAACTCAGGCTCGGAAGCTGCCAGAGCTCCGTCATGACAATGCTAAAGTGATGTTGTTCCCGGACTTTTCTGCGGCTACGCAGCAGAAGAGGCGATCCTTCACGGAGGTCCAGCGCAGACTGCGAGACAAGGAAGTGAAGTATAGCATGCTGTACCCGAGCAAACTGAGAGTTCAATACAAGGGGGTGGTAACGTTTTTTGAACACCCTGAAGAGGCCTGCGAATGGATGGATAACAATCTTTGAATTTCCTGGTGAAGACGGTTATATTTTCATTTTTTTTTTTTTTTTCTCAGCGGAGGATGCCCGGATGTGTCGACCCTGCTGCGTGCCCTGTTTCTGGGAAATCCGGATTTACTATCCTCTTGCCTCCGCTTTGACTTTGCCCATGACTGCCTTGATGAGGTGTGCCCTCGGTTTCTCCTGTTTGCGAGCGGGGGGGGGGGTGTATGCTCTTGGATGACCCCCTGGCTACTCTCCTGTTCTGGCCCCTCTCCCCTGGGCACTCTTTGTGGGGCATAGACTTTGGGCGCACCCTCTGCGGGGTTCTATACATGGGTGCCTACGTTGTTTGCGCCTTGGCTGCTTAATTCTCAACTCCTGCTATCTAGCTTTTCTTTCCTACTTTTTGTTGGGAGCGTGTGGAGGTGCTGAAGGACAAGACTAAGCAACAGCCAGACTTTGGATCGCTGCGGCAGGAACCTGCCATGAACACGGACTTGTTTATGTTTCTCAGTTTAGGGATTAAGCCATATACCGGTTCTGTTGGGGTAGTTGGTGGTATAGAGGCAAGGGGGGGTTTGGTTAAAGTCACATCTCGACATGGGGGAAACTGTATACTGTTTTTTTTCCTACTTCTTGAGCTCCCTACTCGCTGTGCAGGTGGGTTGCATTATATGTGGGGTTCTGGTTTTTACATGATTTTACTCCCAGTCTCATTGCTTGTTATAGATAATCTGCCTTGGGGGGGTGGGGTCCCCGGTAGGGAGGGGTGGGGGACTCCACTTCCTCAACGAGGTACAGGATGTGATTATGTATGTAGGAATGGTGGATGATGTGAGAATTATCTCTTGGAATGTCAGAGGTCTAAATCATCACCTTAAACGGGCCTCGGTCTTTCGGTATCTTAAACAGTTCCAGCCACATGTTGTTTTCCTGCAGGAGACTCACCTGGATGGCAGCAGGGTCCTGGCGCTCCGTAAGCCGTGGATCCAAAAGGCCTTCCACGCCACTTATTCCACTTTTGCCAGGGGCGTCTCCATTTTGATCAGTCGGTCCGTGCCTTGCTCGGTCCACCAGGTGATCTCTGATCCGGGAGGCCGATATGTGGCGGTAGTTGTGGATATATGTTATAAACGTATAGTGCTAGTTAATGTATATGTGCCCCCTCCGTTTCAAGTTAAAGTGTTGTATGACCTGTTGGTTAGGCTTGCGCCCTACACCCATCTGCCCCTGGTTCTGTTGGGGGATTTCAACGCCGTATTAGACGCGGCCTTGGACACCTCCAACCCGACTAGAGGGGGGTCCCCGGACTTAAATGGCTGGGGGTCGGCGGCGGGCCTCACAGAAATGTGGAGGTGGAAGCACCCGTTGGAGAGGGGTTACTCCCATGTCTCGATCACACATAGATCCTCTGCTAGAATTGATATGGTGTTTGGGAACAACGCCGTCCTGCCTTACGTGGGGGATGTCACCTATCTGGCGGGTGGCCTGACTGACCATAACCCTCTTGCAGTGACACTCACATTCCCGACGGGAAGGGGGCGGGGGGGGTGGAGGCTCCAGCCGGGATGGATACAGAATGAGCATGTTTCGGCCCGACTGACGGAAGCCATGCGGACCTACTGGACTGTTAATGACGGCTCGGCTGACCGCCGGACTGAATGGGATGCCTTTAAGGCTGTGACCCGTGGGGAGTATATCTCAGCCATTAAGACAGTTAAAACTCAGGACAGAGAGGACATTGAGCTACTGCAATTGACGGAAAGGGAGAGGGCGAGGGAGCATGCTGATTCCCCTACGGGGGCCTCGTATGCGGCCTTGCTGGAGGCGAGACGCATGTTGTCCATCCATATTACGGGTCAGGCTCGTGCGGACCTGGTCAAACGGGCACAGACCAACTTTGCTGAAGGGGATAAGAATGGCAAGCTTTTGGCCATGCTGGTGGCGGACTGCCGTCCGCTGACGTGCATCCCTGTTATTAAAGACGCGGGGGGGAACTTAGTTGACGAACCTGGACGCATAATGCATGCTTTCGTTCAATACTACTCTACTCTATATTCACCTATACCCCCCTATGACCCATCGGCTCTGGACTCCCTTTTGAGCACCCTGCCTCTGCCCAGGCTCTCTGACGCTGACGTTCAAATACTGGACGCCCGGATTACTAAGCGGGAAATTGAGCAGGCAATTTTTTATTTTCCTCCAAACAAGGCTCCGGGGCCTGACGGCCTCCCGGCTGATTTTTACAAGGTAAATGTGGAGATAATATCCCCTAGATTGGATCTGCTCCTGGCATATTGTCTGGAGCAGGACACCCTGCCTGACTCTATGTTGGAGGCTTATATGGTTTTGCTTTTGAAGCCGGGCAAGGATCCGACGGAATGCGCCTCTTACCGGCCTATAGCCCTACTTAATATGGACCTGAAAATCCTTACTAAAATTTTGGGCACTAGGCTAGCGACGGTTTTACCCACTCTTGTAAATATAGACCAGACGGGCTTCATGCCGGGGAAGTCGACAGATACTAACTTGAGAAGACTTTTCACACACCTGCAAATTCGACCGCAGTCTGATAGTCACAGAGTTGTGGTCTCTATCGATTTTGAGAAGGCCTTTGACTCTGTGGACTGGCAATATATGTTTAAGGTGTTAGAGGTCATGGGGTTTGGACCACAGTACCGGAGGTGGGTGGCCTTGTTATACAGGCGGCCGAGAGCGGCGGTTCGACTGGGGACGTCCACCTCGGATTTCTTTGACGTGGGTAGGGGGACTCGGCAGGGTTGCCCGCTATCCCCATTTTTGTTTTCACTTGCGCTGGAGCCGCTGGCGGTGGCACTTAGGTCTGCCAAGGACCTGAGTCCCATCCGGGTTGGTTCAATTGATGAGACTTTGGCGTTATATGCTGACGACATGTTGTTGTTCTTAGACGACCCCGGGAGGCCCCTGCAAAATGCCTTGGAGATTATTGATCGCTTTGCGGCCTTCTCGGGTCTGCGGGTGAATTGGGGTAAGTCCTCCATTCTGCCGCTGGATCCTGGGGCTAGAGCAAAGGCTGATCCTGCCCTGCCCCTTCAGTGGGTCTCCTCGATGAGGTATCTTGGGGTCCAGATCACAGCCAGTGTTCAAGATTATATCCCTCTTAATATTCTTCCCTTAATCACACTCCTGAAGCGGAAGGTGCTAACCTGGTCCAAGCTGCCGTTGTCTCTTGTGGGCAGGATTAGTTTGTTGAAAATGAAATTTCTTCCGGTGGTACTGTACTTTCTGAGACAGGCACCGGTATGGATCCCTAAATATTTTTTTAAAAAGCTGGATAGTGTTGTCTCAACTTTTTTGTGGACCCCTAGGCCACCTAGGATAGGACTCGGGGTGCTGCGTGAACCTGGGGATCAGGGGGGTCTGGCATTGCCGGATTGGCAAAAATATTATCTGGCTGGGCAGATGGTTTTCGCCCGCAGGTGGTTGACGGCTGACGATGGTGACGCGGCCACGGTGTTGGAGGCGGCTCACCTGGGGTCCTATGATAGTTTACGTTTTGCTCTATTTAGGGGCCTTAGATCGGAACTCCCGCTGACACTGACCATGAAAGCTACTATTAAGGCTTGGGAGATGGTGGGGAGGGTGGCATGCCCCAGTTACAGGGGGGTGTCGCCCTCCACTCCCATTTGGATGAACCCAACCCTATCTAATTTTTATAATCTGCCGGACCCCATGCTCTGGGCAAGTAGGGGAATCAAGACATTGAAAGACATAACTTCCTTTGGGGAGTTGCTGTCTTTCCCTCAGCTCCAAGCGAGACATGATCTTCCAAATGTCTATCTGTTTAGATTTCTGCAGATTCGACATGCTTTCCAGGTACAATTTCGGGAGCGGAGAGTAGAGTCCCTGCCCTCGGCCTTTGAAACATTGTTGGCTAGTGATGATCTGACGAAACCCCTCTCGGTATCATATAAAGAGATGTTCAAGACGACTCCCAAAGCAATTGTCAGGTGTAGGGAACGGTGGGCACTTGAAGTTCCAGAGGTGCAGGGTGAGGATTGGGATGAACTATGGGCCCAACCGTTTAGCTGCTTGGTATCGGCACGGGATAGGTTGATACAATTCAAATTTCTTCATAGAAGCTACTATACACCTGCCAGATTGAATAGGATTTTCCCCTCAGTCTCAGCGGAGTGTTGGAGGTGTTCTCATTCGTCTGCTGACACTGATCACATTTTCTGGCATTGCCCGCTAGTGCAGAGATTCTGGAATGCAGTTGTCATGTGTGTGTCAGACCTAATATCGGTCCCTATACCGTTGACTATAAAAGTGTGTCTCCTGGGCCTGGTGGATGAAGTGGTCTCTACGAGGGCCATGCGAACAATGCTTACTATCTTGTTTTTTTACGCTAAGAAAGCCATTTTATTGGCATGGAAAAAAACAGAGGCCCCGAGCTTATTAACATGGAAGGGCTTGGTGAATGCAATGCTACCTTATTATAAAGCCACGTATGAAAGTAGGGGGTGTTTGCGGAAATTTGATAAAATATGGCACTCATGGTTGCAGTCCAGCGATACTGTAGGTTAAGATCCTAACCTGAGCCTGGTTGTTTTGCGGTTGCACATTAGACGAGCTCCTACTGGTCTAGAACTCACCGGAGAAGTCTAGGGGGATACCACCCCTTAAACAATGGGATAGTTCCATGTGTTAATCCCACATTTACAGGACTTTGAGGAAAATTAGAATCCGGGTTTATGGTCGAGATGTGACGGGGAGGAGGGGGGGGGGGTGGGGGGGGGAATTGGGTAGTTTGTAGTAAGTTAGCTTTGTTGTTAGGTGTCTGTGGGCCTCCGGGCCCGGTTGTGGATGCGGCTGTGAGGGCACATCCAATGTTGTATGTCTGTATGTTTGTTATAAAACCAATAAAAAGATTTAAAAAAAAAAAAAGTATGTAACCCGTGGCACCCGTGTAGATTTGGTTTTACCGACACGGATTGCATGCAGGCCTGCCTCTTCTCCTTCTCCTACTCCATCCTCCTCCCTCTTCTCCTCGGGCTGACTCCTCCTTTTCTGCTGCTAGTGTCTCTTCCGCTGCGCCGCCCAAGATCCCCAGAACCTATTCCACATGCCAGGTGAGACGTTGCCATGCTGTGCTGTGTCTATTATGCCTGGAAGCAAAGAGCCACACTGGCCCTGCACTCCTTTCAGCTTTGCGTTCACAGGCAGATCAGTGGCTTACACCGCTCAATTTGACAGTTGGTAAAGTGGTGTGTGACAACGGTGCCAATCTACTTAGCGCATTGACAAAGGACAAAATTACGCACGTGCCATGCATGGCACACGTCTTAAACTTGGTCGTGCAGTGATTCATTGTCAAATACCCTGGGGTCCAGGACATCTTGCGGCAGGCAAGGAAAATCTCGGCCCATTTCAGAAGATCTTACACGGCCATGGCTCGCCTTGCTCACATTCAGCGGCGACACAATCTGCCGGTCAGACGTCTTATTTGCGATTGCCCGACGCGATGGAACTCAACCTTCTATATGCTTGATAGGCTGCTCCAGCAGAAACATGCAGTTAACATCTACCTGTATGAACTCTGGGGCAGCACAGGTTCTGGGGAGCTGGGGTTTTTTTCACCGCGCCAGTGGCTTCTCATGCGCGATGCATGCAGACTTCTGCGACCATTTGATGAGATCACCAAACTGGTCAGTCGCAGCCATGGCGCCATCAGTGACATGGTACCTTATGCCTTCTTTATGGAGTGTGCATTGCGTCATGTCATTGATCAAGCCATGGAGGAGCAGGAGCAGGAAGATGAGGAAGTTGCAATGCTGGATGAATTCCCGGGGGGCTACTCTATATGAAACAAGTCAACAACAGGAGTCTGAAGAGTCAGAAGAGGATGGTGCCGGGGTGGATGAGGAGGAGCAAGAAGAGCATGCTTTAAACCTTTCTGGGATCCCTGTTGTCCGTGGATGGGGAGAGGAGAACGAGGAGGCCGACATTATCCTGGATGATGAGCAGGAGCCAGGCCACCACACCGCTTCCAGTTTAGTGCAAATGGGGACCTTCATGCTCCAGTGTTTTAATAGGGACCCCCGTATAAAAAGCATAAGGGTCAAGGACCAGTACTGGGTGGCAACGTACTTAGACCCCCCGGTACAAACACAAAATGGCAGAAATGTTACCACCATCACAGAGGGCTGTCAGAATGGAGCACTTCCAGGCCTTGCTTAGAGAAATGCTGCATTCTGCTTTTGCGTGCGCTGGCTGAGGAGCAATTCCCACTCCCAGAGAAGGAGTTGCGGGTACCAATCCAACAGCGCCTGCAAGAAGAGGCCAGTTTGAAGATGTGTTGGTGACTTCTGATATGAGATCATTCTTTCAGCCGACCCATCGACAGGTGTCATCCGGGTCCAGCATCAGGGAACGTCTAGACCATCAGGTGTCCGACTACATCGGGTTAACGGCCGATGTGGACGCTCTGAGGAGTGATGAACCCCTGGACTACTGGGTGGGCAGACTTGACCTCTGGCCAGAGCTTGCTCAATTTGCAATGGAACTGTTGGCTTGCCCCTCGTCCAGTGTCCTGTCCGAAAGGACGTTCAGTGCAGCAGGGGGGATCGTGACCGATAAGCGCACTCGCCTAGCTCATGACAGTGTTGACTACCTCACATTTATAAAAATTAATGAGGCATGGATCTCAGAGGAATTCAACACGTGACGAGTAGACTATGTATATGCATAACTCTATAAACGATTTATTTAATCTAGCACACGGACCTTTTTTCTACCTTTGGCTCACTTCCTTGTACAAAAAAAGCACACCGTACTATATGCCCACACCCTCCTGTTTGAAGAGGTTGAGCGGTGTCATATTTTTGGGTCCCGCAGCGAGTTGCTGGTATCAGTACTGTAGTCAGTGCTCCCTATCTCGGTGCTGGTGTAGTGTCAGTGCTCTCTCTCTATCTTGGTGCTGGTGTGGTGTCAGTGCTCTCTATCTCGGTGCTGGTGTCAGTGCTCTCTATCACAGAGCTGGTGTGGCGTCAGTGCTCTCTATCACGTTGATCTCAGTGCTCTCTCTCTATCTCGGTGCTTGTGTCAGTGCTCTCTCTCTCTATCTCGGTGTTGGTGTCAGTGCTCTCCATCACGGTGCTGGTGTCAGTGCTCTCCATCACGGTGCTGGTGTGGTCTCAGTGCTCTCTATCACGGCGCTGGTGTCAGTGCTCTCTATCACGGTGCTGGTGTCAGTGCTCTCTATCAAGGTGCTGGTGTCAGTGCTCTCTATCAAGGTGCTGGTGTCAGTGCTCTCTATCAAGGTGCTGGTGTCAGTGCTCTCTATCAAGGTGCTGGTGTCAGTGCTCTCTATCAAGGTGCTGGTGTCAGTGCTCTCTATCAAGGTGCTGGTGTCAGTGCTCTCTATCAAGGTGCTGGTGTCAGTGCTCTCTATCAAGGTGCTGGTGTCAGTGCTCTCTATCAAGGTGCTGGTGTCAGTGCTCTCTATCAAGGTGCTGGTGTCAGTGCTCTCTATCAAGGTGCTGGTGTCAGTGCTCTCTATCACAGCGCTGGTGTCAGTGCTCAGTCTCTATCATGGTGCTGGTTTCAGACAGTGAGGGAGATAGCAGTGGAGAAGCCAATCAGCAGGCAGTGCCAGCACCATGGCTGATGATCAGCACTGGACTGGCACCTATGGACCACTGCAGTGGAGCTCTGCATAGATGGGGGTAAGGGCCGGGCAGAGGGAGGGGCTCAAGCACAGGTTGGCACACTGGGACACTGGCACAGGACTGCACTGTCCTGACTGTGGCACTGATCATCTCCTGCACCCCCTTCATAGCCTGCCCTGACCTTGCCTCTCCTCCGTGGCCTACTTTTTTCCCTTTAGAAATGTAATTTTGCTATCAGACTGTTCTAAACATGGGAAACATGCGCCCCTTTGCAGGCATACAATAGACACCCCCCAGGTACGAAATTAAAAGGAATATTACACTTTTATTGTTTCACTTTAAGCATTATTAAAATCACTGCTCCCAGAAAAACAGATGTTTTTAAAACTTTTTTTGCACTGATACATGTCCCCTGGGGCAGGACCCGGGTCCCCAAACACTTTTTATGAAAATACCATGCATATAAGCCTTTAAAATGAGCACTTTTGATTTCTCCCATAGACTTTTAAAGGGTGTTCCACGGCTTTCGAATTTTCCGCGAACACCCAAAATTGTTCACTATTTGAACTGGCGAACAGCTAATGTCCGAGTCAAACTCATGTTCGACTTGAACATAAAGCCCATTCCTATTGCAGAGGCAGATGAAGCCGTGTTGTCCGTTACCTGTGGCTACTGATCCACAGAACTCGCAGATGTCTGGCTGGCAAATCTCCTCTCATTAGTAAACTTTTCTGAAAAATCTCTGCTTCTTTCTTTCAATTTCTGCAATAATAAAGATTTGTTCTTTACCTTCTCCTCACTAGGCCCCGTATCATCAGGGGAATCCCTCCCATGGCCTCCCTCAGGATCAGGCATCATTCCTGGGCCAAGCTAGCAGGCAAGGTCCAGGCTTGAAAAAGGCTGGTTCTCAGAGAGCTCTTTGGGTGTGTCCTCTTCCGTCTTCCCACTGATCACCAATGTAAGGGACATTCTTCTCACTGATCACCAATGTAAGGAACATTCTTCTCACTGATCACCAATGTAAGGAACATTCTTCTCACTGATCACCAATGTAAGGGACATTCTTCTCACTGATCACCAATGTAAGGAACATTCTTCTCACTGATCACCAATGTAAGGAACATTCTTCTCACTGACCACCAATGTAAAGAACATTCTTCCCACTGATCACCAATGTAAGGAACATTCTTCCCACTGATCACCAATGTAAGGAACATTCTACTTACTGATCACCAATGTAAGGAACATTCTTCCCACTGATCACCAATGTAAGGAACATTCTCCTCACTGATCACCAATGTAAGGAACATTCTTCTCACTGATCACCAATGTAAGGAACATTCTTCCCAATTTTTCTTTATTAAAAGTCTTGCAATCATTAAGCATAAAATCACAATATATAAATATACATAAATATATACATATTTACATAAATTAAAATAAATATAGCAAATCTGCTCTCAAACCAAAAAAAAAAAAAAAAACTTTACAGCAATAACATAAATCCTATTACGACTCACACCATTACACCAGACATCAAACTTGTGAGGTTAAGAAACAAACCTGTACCTATTATGCTGCATGCATAATGAAAAAAGAAGATACTAACCAACAAAAGCTAAGGGAGTGAAAGAACCAGAAAAAGAAAAGAGCTCCTCACCCAGAGATGGGCAGTTCACCAAAGGCAGGTCTGATATTCCTCCACGCCCTCATCCAGACTGCCCGAGGCTCCCTGCCCTTCTCAAGACCCCGAATTTTCCCAACCTCACCCAGAATATCATGCACCACCACCTCAACAGAGAGGACTTTCTTCCGCAGGGTAATCTGGCACCGTGCATTCCATGTGAAGTAACGGACAACTATACTAACTAAAAACAGTGTATCCAAATCAAAATCCCAGTGAGTCGGGAATGCCCCATACACCCACTCCGCATAACTCATGCGATAGAAAAAGGGGATGCCTAGAGCCCTCCCCACCCTTTTATACACCTCTATGTTAAAGGGACACTGGAGCAAAAAGTGGTCCATAGACTCCACTTTACCAATACACTCCGCTCTAGGACAATCCCGATCATCCACAGGGCGATGCTTCAAGTTCCCTCTCACATAGAGCCTTCCATGGAAGGCGAGCCAGGCTTGATCCCTAAACTTCAAGGGGATTCTTTCTAAATTGATTAAACGCAACCCTTCCCTCATTACAGAGCCTGGGCAATCCCTTAAGGCCAGTGACACACTGAAAGCAGAGCCCAAAATCCTCTTCTCCAGAAGCTTCCTGGGGAGGGACTTGATATCCTCCACTGTCACCTGCCACTGCCGAAGTATTTTCAGACACGGGGCAACATAAGCCGGGAGCTTGCCATGTCGGACTCTCAGACTTTTCACTGGCCCGCCATCTTCCCAGCATCGCAGAAAAGGCCTAAAACAAGATTGAAAAATACCCACCCATCCCGGCGGGTTCTCTGCTAGCATGTTACCAAGATTGTACTTTAAAAACAGCAGAGAAAAGAAAACTATTGGGTTGACCATTCCTAGGCCACCCTCCCGCCTAGACAGGTAAGTTACATTGCGTTTGATCAGGTTCAGCCTACTTCCCCATAACAGTTGGAAAAAGCAGCTGTACACCCTTGCATAGAGAGATACTGGCAAGATACAGACGAAGCTGACATATAAAAAAATTGGGACCAGGTACGTTTTGGTCAAGTCAACCCTCTCCCTCAATGAAAGCTTCCATTTCTTCCAACTTGCTACTTTGGCATTGGCACACACCAACCTGCTTTCCCAATTTCGATGACCATAGTCACCAGGACCAAATTTGATGCCCCAACACTTTAATTTCCTGCTGGGGCTCTGGGAAGGCATCCGGAAGTTCGAAGCTTTCACCTTCCTCACCCATCCAGAAAACTTCACTCTTTTCATGGTTGACTTTAGAACCAGAAGCCTCAGTGTACTGCTCTATCATAGAGACCACCTCCTGCGCCTCCTCCGTTCCAGAGACAATAACAGACACATCATCGGCATAGGCCACGACCTTCAAAGGTGGCACACCAGCAATGCCCAAAGGCACCCCGCACAAAGATCCACTCTCTAGCCTTCTTATGAAGGGGTCAATTGCGAATACATATAACAGGGGGCTCAGAGGACATCCCTGGCGCACACCAGAGCCAACCTCAAAAGGCCGTCCAACCCAACCATTAACCAGTGGGAAGCTCTCAGCCCCTTTATATAATGTCTTCAGCCAATCTATAAACCTCCCCTGCAGGCCGTATCTACCAAGTAGCAAATACAGGTACTCGTGATTGACTCTATCAAAAGCCTTCGCCTGATCCAATGCCAGCAAGTACTTTCTCCATCCAGCAGCCCTGCATCGTTCCAAAGCCTCCCGGACAGCTAAAACCGCTGAAAAGGTACTTCTACCTTGGACCGAGCAGTGCTGATGACTGGACAACAAATCGCCTGCCACTGACGACAAGCGCCAAAAAAGAATCTTCGCCAAGATCTTTCTATCAACATTGAGAAGACTGATGGGGCACCAGTTCTCAATCATTGAGGGGTCTTTACCTTTTGACAGAAGAATCACAGCGGATTGCCTCATGGAGGGAGGGAGCGAACCCTCTTCTAGACAGCTGTTATAAACCTCCGCTAAAAAGGGAGCCAGAATGGACTTAAAACACTTGTAGAATTCAGCTGTCAACCCATCTGGCCCAGGCGATTTTTTGGTAGCCAGCTTCTCTATAGCATGGACTACCTCATCCACTGAAATTGGTTCTGTCAAATCCATCAAAGGCAATGTACCATTTCCCAATCCTGGAGTAGAATCCAGAAAGCTTTCCATCTTGTCCCGACAAAGGTCCTTTCTTCCCAGAAGGTCTGCATAATATGATCTGAAGATCTCCAGGATCCCTGATCTGGACTTCACCAGGGAACCCGTACTATCCCTCAGGCCTATGACCGTCTTAACTGCTATGCCTTGCTTACAGTTCTGGTAAGGATCAGGCGAGTGATATTTTCCATAATCCCTCTCCAGAACCAAGGAGGCATGCCGGTCGTATTGACACTTTCTAAGAAGAAACTTCACCTCAGAGATCTCCCCTGGATCTCCTCTATACGAGACAAGACGATCAAGCTTCCTCCGCAAATGCTGGTAGGCAATGTACATACCAAGCTGCTTCTTCTTACTTATGGCCTTGAAAAGTCCAATCGCCCTTTGTTTCACAAGCTCCCACCACTCTGACTTAGTGCTGCAAAAGTCCACAATAGAAACCTGTGCCTGAAAAAAATCCTCAAAGGATTGTCTTACCTCTACGTCTTCCAGGAAAGCCGAATTCAGTTTCCAGGTACCCCTTCCCCTGGGTGGAGTGTCCGAGGCATTCAGAGTCACAGACAGCATACAGTGGTCAGAGAACTCCACCGCCCTCAACTCAGGAGCCGAGAAAGCAGAGTTCTCCTTTAAAAAAAACCTATCTATCCTACTCTGACTATTCCCTCTCTGAAATGTGAATCCCGTGCTGCCAGGGCAGTGCTTAATATGCACATCTACCAGGCCTGCTTGTCTCACCATATCTCTAAGAAAAACGCTATCGTACGCCAGCCTGTCTATGGAGCCTCTCCTGTCTTCAGACCTAATTATGGTGTTAAAATCACCTCCAAAGACAACCTGCTGGGACGTAAAAAGGAAGGGCTTGATCTCTGTGAGGAGGCATTTCCTGCCCCATCTTGACTGCGGTCCATAGATATTAATCAGGCGCAGGTCCTGCCCCCTAACAGAGACGTCCAAGACCATGCATCTCCCAATCTCTACCTCAATTACCCGCCGGCACGTTACCATATCGGTTTTAAAAAGGACCGCAACTCCGCTGCAGGGCTCAGCCGCAAGAGACCAAAAGGAGGGACCGCATCTCCACTCCCTTTTTGCTAGATGGACATCGGCCAAAGTATTGAGCCAGGTCTCTTGCAAAAATAAAATCTCGGCATCAAACTCGCTGAGCAAAAATAAGGCAATATCACGAGCTCTTGCAGATTTCATGCTGGCGACATTAATGGTCGCCACCTTTATCGGAGTGGGAACTGCCATCAGGATGATTGGGGTAGTCGTTTAACCTTTACCACACTCTCATCACCAGAAACAGCTCTCTTCAAACTATGTGACTCCCCCTCATCCATGGATGATAAAGAAAAAGATACATCAGACATCCCATCACCTGACAAAACTGAAAAGGTGTTGCCAAGAGGAACCCCTCCTGGGTCCGACTCTGAGGAAGAAATAACTACTTTATTTGTCTTCCTCTTCTTCTTTTTCTTCCTCCTAAACGTCTCCCACCCCTCATCATCCGAATCCCCCTCAACAGAGGGTGAGACATGGGATATGGACACCCTTCCATCAGCCCCACCCCCATCCAGCACCCCCACACTCCCCTGACCACGTTTGCGCTGCCGAGGGACAGGGACTGGAGGCTGAGAAGGAAGATCCGCTAAATCTGCCCCCCCAGCAGCTTCCGCTAGTCTGGAGGACCTACGTACAGCAGGAATAGGGACCACCACATGGGGGACAGACTTAGGGACCACATCACTAGGGGAAACAGAATCTGAAACAACAGATGGAACTGACACAGGGGGGACAGACTCAGGGACAACATTACCAGGGGGAACAGAACCTGAAACAGATGGAACAGACACAGGAGGGACAGACTCAGGGACCACATTACCAGGGGAAACAGAACCTGAAACAGATGGAACAGACACAGGAGGGACAGACTCAGGGACCACATTACCAAGGGAAACAGAACCTGAAACAGATGGAACTGACACAGGAGGGACAACAACAGTTACAGCGGCCTCATCCTCCTTATCCAGCCTCTGCAGCTCAGCCCCCAATCCTGGCAGGTTATGTAAAGCCTCTGGACACTTACTGTAAGGATGGCCAAGATTTTGGCACAGATTGCACCGAATTTGGGTACAATCTTTTGCCAAATGGTCCAGACCCTGGCATAGCGAACACTTTTTACGGGTGCAGGTAGAGGCAAAATGGCCCTTTTCACCACATTTATTGCAGACTTTGGGCTGTCCCTGGTAGAAAATAGTCAGCCGATCTCTTCCCAGGAAAGCTGAACAGGGCAGATGTTGGACTACATTGCCCAGCACCCCCAGTTTTAGTGACACCGTCCAGGCCCCTGTCCATATCCCATGTTCATCCAGGACCTTCCGCAGTGGAGTGAGGACCTCACCATATCGGCGTAGCCATACTATCAAATCAGCCTCTGGTATGGATTCGTTGCGCACCAGGATGGTCACCGATTTTATCAGAGGCTGCCTGGAAATAACCTTTGGCACCAAACCACTCCACTGCGAAAGGCCCTGGCACCTCCTATGTCGCTCCCAAAATAAATCCAACCCCTCAGGTTTTACAAAGGACAAATCAAATTCATAACTCCCCACTGGGCAAATCAAAGCAAAAATATCCACAGCTTTAAACCCCATTTCCAAAATCAACTCAGCCACCCTCCCCCTCACTGGTGGGGTCCCTTCCCCCTCCCACTTGAACTGAACCACATTCCTCCTCCTATACCCACTACCAATCCCACCACCAAACCCCCCTATATTGTGACCACCAATATTTACAGCATTCCCCCCACCCTCCTTGGTGCGACTCCCCACAACAGACGCATAACTCCCCATATTCCTCCCAGCAGAAGAGACATTTGTCTGTTTTGAACTGTCTGAGACATCTTTAGCAGATATCGATTGTACAGATTTGGTCTGTACAATCGATGAGTCTTTCCTCTGAGCAGAGAGAGAAATGTCATTTTTGTTTTTCCCAGCAGTATTAACCCCTCCACCACCACCCACCACATTCATTGTTTTATCATGACTGTCATTGTTAATACTTGCTGGTATATTCACATGTCCTGCAGTCTTCCCAGCAGTGTCAGTTCCCACTGCTGTGCTGGTGGAATCTTCAGCTGGCCTGTTCTCTTCCATCAGGACAGGACTTTCTGCAGAGGACAGTGCAGGCTGGACTGACACATCCATGGCTTCCACTGCACATGGTGCAGTATTCTGATCCCCTCCCCCACCAGAATCAATCAGCTCTGCTGGAACACAGAGAGGCTCAGGTGAAGCAATCACATTGCAGGTGTCAGACACAGTGTGTGAAACACATGCAGCAAATGTGGTAGTGGAACTACAGGTCTCAGCACATGCAGGTGCAGCAACATCCATGTTCAGGGGATTTGGTGCAGGTTCATCCTCATTCCCTGGCTGATTTTTCTGAACATCCTCCGGGACCTCTGATGGATTATCAGACATTACAAGCTTGTCTCCTCTCAGGGGGGATTCCATCCGCTGGATGAAGGTCAGGGTGCCATTCTCACTCTCAACCCCCTGGCTGGTTGCCGCCGGCGACTCCAATGCCTTTCATGGGGGGAGAGGAGCAGAGGCAGATGGACCCGGGTCATCCATATGCTGAGGCTGATCCACTGAACATGCTGAGGACTGGCTGACAAACCTTCTCTCGTTTTCAAACTTTTCTTTAAATGCTCCACTTTTTTCTTTTAGTTTTCCCAACAATAAAGTTTGCTGCTTCACTTTTTCCTCTAATTCCTGTAGCTCAGGCTTCATGGCGGTGCGATTCTTACTCCAGGCCTGGAAGTATTTGGCTTTGAAGTTTTTAAGCTCCACTCTCAAAACTTTAAGTTTCTCCTCCGCTCTCCCAATCGCCCTAAAGCGATTAACAACCTTAAGGCTGAAAACGCTGGCATCCATACCAGGGCCCGGACCCACAGACAGATCCTCCACCTCCTCCTCACTGGGCCCCGTGTCATCAGGGGGATCCATCTCAGGGCCTCCCCCAGGATCAGGCATTATTCCTGGGCCGAGCTAGCAGGCAAGGCCCAGGCTTGAAAAAAGGTGTGGTTCTCAGAGAGCTCCTTGGGTGTGTCCTCCTCCTCCTTCCCACTGACCACCAATGTAAGGAACATTCTTCTCACTGATCACCAATGTAAGGAACATTCTTCTCACTGATCACCAATGTAAGGAACATTCTTCTCACTGATCACCAATGTAAGGAACATTCTTCTCACTGATCACCAATGTAAGGAACATTCTTCCCACTGATCACCAATGTAAGGGACATTCTTCCCACTGATCACCAATGTAAGGAACATTCTTCTCACTGATCACCAATGTAAGGAACATTCTTCCCACTGATCACCAATGTAAGGGACATTCTTCCCACTGATCACCAATGTAAGGGACATTCTTCCCACTGATCACCAATGTAAGGAACATTCTTCTCACTGATCACCAATGTAAGGGACATTCTTCTCACTGATCACCAATGTAAGGAACATTCTACCCACTGATCACCAATGTAAGGAACATTCTTCCCACTGATCACCAATGTAAGGAACATTCTTCCCACTGATCACCAATGTAAGGGACATTCTTCCCACTGATCACCAATGTAAGGAACATTCTTCCCACTGATCACCAATGTAAGGAACATTCTTCCCACTGATCACCAATGTAAGGAACATTCTTCTCACTGATCACCAATGTAAGGGACATTCTTCTCACTGATCACCAATGTAAGGAACATTCTACCCACTGATCACCAATGTAAGGAACATTCTTCTCACTGATCACCAATGTAAGGAACATTCTTCCCACTGATCACCAATGTAAGGAACACCACCTCCTGCGCCTCCTCCGTTCCAGAGACAATAACAGACACATCATTGGCATAGGCCACGACCTTCAAAGGTGGCACACCAGCAATGCCCAAAGGCACCCCGCACAAAGATCCACACTCTAGCCTTCTTATAATGGGGTCGATTGCGAATACATATAACAGGGGGCTCAGAGGACATCCCTGGCGCACACCAGAGCCAACCTCAAAAGGCCGTCCAACCCAACCATTAACCAGTGGGAAGCTCTCAGCCCCTTTATATAATGCCTTCAGCCAATCTATAAACCTCCCCTGCAGGCCGTATCTACCAAGTAGCAAATACAGGTACTCGTGATTGACTCTATCAAAAGCCTTCGCCTGATCCAATGCCAGCAAGTACTTTCTCCATCCAGCAGCCCTGCATCGTTCCAAAGCCTCCCGGACAGCTAAAACCGCTGAAAAGGTACTTCTACCTTGGACCGAGCAGTGCTGATGACTGGACAACAAATCGCCTGCCACTGACGACAAGCGCCAAAAAAGAATCTTCGCCAAGATCTTTCTATCAACATTGAGAAGACTGATGGGGCGCCAGTTCTCAATCATTGAGGGGTCTTTACCTTTTGACAGAAGAATCACAGCGGATTGCCTCATGGAGGGAGGGAGCGAACCCTCTTCTAGACAGCCGTTATAAACCTCCGCTAAAAAGGGAGCCAGAATGGACTTAAAACACTTGTAGAATTCAGCTGTCAACCCATCTGGCCCAGGCGATTTTTTGGTAGCCAGCTTCTCTATAGCATGAACTACCTCATCCACTGAAATTGGTTCTGTCAAATCCATCAAAGGCAATGTACCATTTCCCAATCCTGGAGTAGAATCCAGAAAGCTTTCCATCTTGTCCCGACAAAGGTCCTTTCTTCCCAGAAGGTCTGCATAATATGATCTGAAGATCTCCAGGATCCCTGATCTGGACTTCACCAGGGAACCCGTACTATCCCTCAGGCCTATGACCGTCTTAACTGCTATGCCTTGCTTACAGTTCTGGTAAGGATCAGGCGAGTGATATTTTCCATAATCCCTCTCCAGAACCAAGGAGGCATGCCGGTCGTATTGACACTTTCTAAGAAGAAACTTCACCACAGAGATCTCCCCTGGATCTCCTCTATACGAGACAAGACGATCAAGCTTCCTCCGCAAATGCTGGTAGGCAATGTACATACCAAGCTGCTTCTTCTTACTTATGGCCTTGAAAAGTCCAATCGCCCTTTGTTTCACAAGCTCCCACCACTCTGACTTAGTGCTGCAAAAGTCCACAATAGAAACCTGTGCCTGGAAAAAATCCTCAAAGGATTGTCTTACCTCTACGTCTTCCAGGAGAGCCGAATTCAGTTTCCAGGTACCCCTTCCCCTGGGTGGAGTGTCCGAGGCATTCAGAGTCACAGACAGCATACAGTGGTCAGAGAACTCCACCGCCCTCAACTCAGGAGCCGAGAAAGCAGAGTTCTCCTTTAAAAAAAACCTATCTATCCTACTCTGACTATTCCCTCTCTGAAATGTGAATCCCGTGCTGCCAGGGCAGTGCTTAATATGCACATCTACCAGGCCTGCTTGTCTCACCATATCTCTAAGAAAAACGCTATCGTACGCCAGCCTGTCTATGGAGCCTCTCCTGTCTTCAGACCTAATTATGGTGTTAAAATCACCTCCAAAGACAACCTGCTGGGACGTAAAAAGGAAGGGCTTGATCTCTGTGAGGAGGCATTTCCTGCCCCATCTTGACTGCGGTCCATAGATATTAATCAGGCGCAGGTCCTGCCCCCTAACAGAGACGTCCAAGACCATGCATCTCCCAATCTCTACCTCAATTACCCGCCGGCACGTTACCATATCGGTTTTAAAAAGGACCGCAACTCCGCTGCAGGGCTCTGCCGCAAGAGACCAAAAGGAGGGACCGCATCTCCACTCTCTTTTTGCTAGATGGACATCGGCCAAAGTATTGAGCCAGGTCTCTTGCAAAAATAAAATCTCGGCATCAAACTCGCTGAGCAAAAATAAGGCAATATCACGAGCTCTTGCAGATTTCATGCTGGCGACATTAATGGTCGCCACCTTTATCGGAGTGGGAACTGCCATCAGGATGATTGGGGTAGTCGTTTCTTAACCTTTGCCACACTCTCATCACCAGAAACAGCTCTCTTCAAACTATGTGACTCCCCCTCATCCATGGATGATAAAGAAAAAGATAAATCAGACATCCCATCACCTGACAAAACTGAAAAGGTGTTGCCAAGAGGAACCCCTCCTGGGTCCGACTCTGAGGAAGAAATTAACACCTTATTTGTCTTCCTCTTCTTCTTTTTCTTCCTCCTAAACGTCTCCCACCCCTCATCATCCGAATCCCCCCCAACAGAGGGTGAGACATGGGATATGGACACCCCTCCATCAGCCCCACCCCCATCCAGCACCCCCACACTCCCCTGACCACGTTTGCGCTGCCGAGGGACAGGGACTGGAGGCTGAGAAGGAAGATCCGCTAAACCTGCCCCCCCAGCAGCCTCCGCTAGTCTGGAGGACCTACGTACAGCAGGAATAGGGACCACCACATGGGGGACAGACTTAGGGGCCACATCACTAGAGGGAACAGAATCTGAAACAACAGATGGAACTGACACAGGAGGGACAGACTCAGGGACCACATTACCAGGGGAAACAGAACCTGAAACAGATGGAACAGACACAGGAGGGACAGACTCAGGGACCACATTACCAGGGGAAACAGAATCCAAAACAACAGATGGAACAGACACAGGAGGGACAACAACAGTTACAGCGGCCTCATCCTCCTTATCCAGCCTCTGCAGCTCAGCCTCCAATCCTGGCAGGTTATGTAAAGCCTCTGGGCACTTACTGTAAGGATGGCCAAGCTTTTGGCACAGATTGCACCGAATTTGGGTACAATCTTTTGCCAAATGGTCCAGATCCTGGCATAGCGAACACTTTTTACGGGTGCAGGTAGAGGCAAAATGGCCCTTTTCACCACATTTATTGCAGACTTTGGGCTGTCCCTGGTAGAATATAGTCAGCCGATCTCTTCCCAGGAAAGCTGAGCAGGGCAGATGTTGGACTACATTGCCCAGCACCCCCAATTTTAGCGACACTGTCCAGGACCCTGTCCATATCCCATGTTTATCCAGGACCTTCCGCAGTGGAGTGAGGACCTCACCATATCGGCGTAGCCATACTATCAAATCAGCCTCTGGTATGGATTCGTTACGCACCAGGATGGTCACCGATTTTATCAGAGGCTGCCTGGAAATCACCTTTGGCACCAAACCACTCCACTGCGGAAGGCCCTGGCACCTCCTATGTCGCTCCCAAAATAAATCCAACCCCTCAGGTTTTACAAAAGATAAATCAAATTCATAACTTCCCACTGGGCAAATTAAAGCAAAAATATCCACAGCTTTAAAACCCATTTCCAAAATCAACTCAGCCACCCTCCCCCTCACTGGTGGGGTCCCCTCCCCCTCCCACTTGAACTGAACCACATTCCTCCTCCTGTACCCACCACCAAAACTCCCTATATTGTGACCACCAATATTTACAGCATTCCCCCCACCCTCCTTGGTGCGACTCCCCAAAACAGATGCATAACTCCCCATATTCCTCCCAGCAGAAGAGACATTTGTTTGTTTTGAGCCTTCTGACACATTTCTAGCAGAAATCGATTGTACAGATTTGGTCTGCACAATCGATGAGTCTTTCTTCTGCTGAGCAGAAAGAGAAATGTCATTTTTATCTTGGTCAGCAATATTAACCCCTTCCCCTCCACCCACCACATTCACTGCCTTATCAATATTATTACTGTCATTATTTCCTGGCACATTCATAGTTCCTGCCGTGTCCTCAGTCACTGCTGTCCCCATACACACTTCACCTCCAGGCCGACTCTTCTCCTCCATCAGGACAGGACTATCAGCTGAGCCGGGTGAATGTTGTTCTAATACAGCAACAGGTGAATCACTGCAGGAGACTTCCATGGCTGTCTCCACCTCACATGCTGCACTGTGCTGATCCCCTCCCCCACCTGCATCAATCAGCCCAGGTGAAGGCGAAACAGGCTCTCTGGAGCTGGCAGCCATTTTGCTTGTGGAACTACAAGTCTCAGCAGTATCAGCAAAATCCAGGCGTGGGGTGCATGATGGAGATCCATCCACATTGCTCTGGTGAGCTGATGACACCTCTGCCAGGGGCTCTCCCTCCATGTTTGTAGAGGGTTTCCCTGTAGCAGGCAGCTGTATGCAGATCCCCTTCCCTCTCTGTTCCTCAGCCGGGACACCATCCACTACAGCAGGTGGGGCAGACATATTGGATGGAGGCTGTACAGTGCACTGGGATCCCTCCACCAGTGCTGGCTCTGCCGGTCTGTAATCCCTCCGCTCATCCTCAGGGACCTCCGATGGCTCACCAACAGACCTGTCTGCCCTCAGGGGTGACTCCATCTGTTGGATGAACTGCAGGGTGCCATGTTGACTCTCAACCCCCTGGCTGGTTGCCGCTGGCGATTCCCCAGCCTGACATGGGGGGAGAGGTGCAGAGACAGATGAAGCCGGGTTGTCTGTTACCTGCTGATCCACAGAACTCACCGATGTCTGGCTGGAAAATCTTTTCTCGTTTTTAAACTTTTCTGCAAAAGCTCCACTTCTGTCCTTCAGTTTATCCAAAAATAAAGATTGTTTCTTTACTTTCTCCTCCATCTGCTGCAACTCTGGCTTCATGGCCAAACGGTTCTTACTCCAGGCCTGGAAATACTTGGTCTTGAAATTTTTATGTTCAGATTTTAAACATTTTAGCTTCTCCTCAGCCCTTCCGATTGCCCGAAAACGGTCAACAATCTTTTGTCTGTAGGCATCCACGTTCTCAGCAGGGCCTGGACCCACAGACAGGTCCTCCACCTCCTCCTCCTCACTAGGCCCCGTATCATCAGGGGAAACCATCCCAGGGCCTCCCCCAGGATCAGGCATTATTCCTGGGCCGAGCTAGCAGGCAAGGCCCAGGCTTGAAAAAAGGTGTGGTTCTCAGAGAGCTCCTTGGGTATGTCCTCCTCCTCCTTCCCACTGATCACCAATGTAAGGAACATTCTTCTCACTGATCACCAATGTAAGGGACAATCTTCTCACTTATCACCAAAGTAAGGGACATTCTTCCCAATGATCACCAATGTAAGGAACATTCTTCTCACTGATCACCAATGTAAGGAACATTCTTCCCACTGATCACCAATGTAAGGAACATTCTTCTCACTGATCACCAATGTAAGGGACATTCTTCTCACTGATCACCAATGTAAGGAACATTCTTCTCACTGATCACCAATGTAAGGAACATTCTTCTCACTGATCACCAATGTAAGGAACATTCTTCTCACTGATCACCAATGTAAGGAACATTCTTCTCACTGATCACCAATGTAAGGGACATTCTTCTCACTGATCACCAATGTAAGGAACATTCTTCTCACTGATCACCAATGTAAGGAACATTCTTCTCACTGACCACCAATGTAAGGAACATTCTTCCCACTGATCACCAATGTAAGGAACATTCTTCTCACTGATCACCAATGTAAGGAACATTCTTCTCACTGATCACCAATGTAAGGAACATTCTTCCCACTGATCACCAATGTAAGGAACATTCTTCTCACTGATCACCAATGTAAGGAACATTCTTCTCACTGATTGAAATAAATGAAATAATAATGTACGATATTTCAAAGTCTTAAGTATATGTTGAGATCGATCAATCTTGTGCGACGAATTTCCTTAATTAGTTCTGAGTCAGCGTAATTCAAAAATGTGTATTTATTTGTACACATTTAAATAGAAAAAGTATACTTACAAAAATAGTACAATAATAATAATTAGTATCTTTCTTTCTTATTCAATATATCATTTGTATCTTTAACCACTTGCTTACTGGGCACTTAAACCCCCCTCAGTCCCAGACCAATTTTCAGCTTTCAGCGCTGATGCACTTTGAATGACAATTGCGCGGGCATACAACACTGTACCCAAATGAAATTTTTATCATTTTTTTCCCACAAATAGAGCTTTCTTTTGGTGGTATTTAGTTACAGCTCGGAGTTTTATTTTTTGCTAAACAAACAAAAAAAGATGCAAAAAAAAAAAAAAATCATGTTTTAATAGTTTGTTATAAAATTTTGCAAACGGGTCATTTTTCTCCTTCATTGAAGTGCGCTGATTAGGCGGCACTGATAGGCTGCATTGGTGGGCACTGATGGGCTGCATTGGTGGGCACTGATGGGCTGCATTGGTGGGCACTGATAGGCTGCACTGGTGGGCACTGATAGGCATAGTTAAGGCGGCACTAATAGGCACAGATAAGGCGGCACCGATGGGCACAGATAAGGCGGCACTGATGGGCAAAGATGGGCACAGATAAGATGGCACGGATGGGTGGCACGGATAA
The DNA here is from genome assembly GCF_037356315.1 of Lithobates pipiens. Lineage (NCBI taxonomy): Eukaryota > Metazoa > Chordata > Amphibia > Anura > Ranidae > Lithobates > Lithobates pipiens. The sequence continues at coordinate 1,399,686 of NW_027507917.1, forward strand.
GTGGCACGGATGGGTGGCACGGATGGGCACTGATAGGTACCACAGATAGATGGGACTGATGGGCACTGATAGGTGGCACTGATAGGTGGCTCTGATAGGTGGCACTGCTGGGCACTGATGGGCGGCACTGCTGGGCACTGATGGGCGGCACTGCTGGGCACTGATGGGCGGCACTGGGGTGCAGCACCTTTGAGGCAGATTTTGGGTGGCACTGTGGGTGGCACTGCGGGTGGCACTGCGGGTGGCACTGTGGGCACTGCTGGGTGGCACTGTGGGCACTGCTGGGTGGCACTGTGGGCACTATGGGCACTGCTGGGTGGCACTGACAGGGGGGCACTTACTTTATTTCAGGATGGCACTGCGGGTGGCAGGTGGGCACTGGCAGGGGGCAGGTGTCCGCTGGATATGCTGGCCGTGATCGGGACTGATGTCCCGAACACGGCCGCCGGCGATCGGCTTTTTTTTTTTCTCCTCGCGCTGTCAGCGCGAGGAGGAATAATAGCCGATTACCGGCTCCGTTTTATCACATGATCAGCTGTCATTGGCTGACAGCTGATCACGTGATAAGGGGTCGGGATCGACCCCTTACACGGATCGGTGATCAGGCGAGTCTCACGGACTCGCCGATCACAGAGCGCGCCGCGCGCGCCCCTCAGGGGGCGCGCAGGCCGCTCGTAACCAGGACTACGTCAATAGACGTAGTCCCGGAAATGTGGGTCCGCGCTATTGCCGTCATTTTGCAATAGCGCGGTACCCAAGTGGTTAAAATTGTCTTATGATACAATTCAGTTTATGCAATGTAGCATTTAAAATGGCCGAATAACCCTTTGTATGCTGGAAGGCTGTGTGCAAGACATGTGTCTTTCTTCTAGCTGCTGAGCTTCCAAGAGACATCAGCCTCGTTGTGTGTGTAGGAATCAACAGCGCGAGCCAGTCTGCTGAATATACTATATTAACAGCTCTAATCTCCCGCCCGAAAGATAACTCCTCCTTTACAAAGGTGGGGGCTAAGAGTGGTTGTTATAACAGAGCTATCATGTGTTACCACTTAAAACGCAATTCTAGCTTCTAATGAACTGGCAGGAAATGGATATGAGAGAGGATTTCTGTCTAATACAAATATCGTCTCTTATTACATAGGAAAGACCTTCTAAAAACATATATATAATGAACTGGATAAGTTAACAAACAAAATATCATTTACATAGCTCTTAAAAGCATATATAAGATATACAATATTCATCAAAATCCTGACAGGTTTTAAATATTTACTTTTCCAGCTATGCAAGCCATAACACAGAATTAATTGACTCAAAGCTTTTCTTTCACACAGTATGGAAATATTATTATTCTGAATAAAGTATAATAAAGCCAATTAAAATTTAGATATTAAGAATATAACATTCCCCTCTGAAATATGAATACTAATCATATTTTTCAGATTAAAAATTCATCCATCATCATTCATGTCACATTCAAACAAACTTTGATTCAATAACTCCAAATGTTTTGTCCTGCACAATTGGATTCATACCTTCAAAACCCATTTTCCTCTTCAATTTATTTTGTAACAAGTCATCTCCTTTCTTAATATCACTTCTAATTCGATAATATAATTTTTTCATTCTAAACATTAAACATAACTGGAATATAAGAAATAACATGATAATAATAAAAATAATTACAATAGGATGTGACAAAATATTTCCTGCTGCTGAAGTTATCGAAGTTTTTCCCCACATGGATACACTATTACTAAATCTTTTCCACCAATTACTTCCTGAAAATTCTGACCATTGATGTGATATTTCTTGCAAATTACCTTGTTCATGTTTAAACAATACTTCTGCATTCTGCAATTCCTTAGCCAAAGCTATTAATAAACCTTGATCCTTTTGAATTATATTTGCCCATTTTTCCCATGGAAATTCATCTATTTGGGAAATATTATACTGTGTAGGAAGAGCGCTAATATTTTTCATAAACATATTTGTTAAATTTGTTCTCAATCCATTAATACTTATTGCAACAATGTCTCCTTCTATACAATACAACCCTTGATTTAGGTTTTCTGTATTTGTACAAGAAGAGAAAAAAGTTTTAACCCTTTCTGTATCTGACATAATCTGAAAACAAACCTTCTTTTTATCTACACGAGTAATTAATTCAGAATTAATTCTATTTTCAATTCTTGCTGAACATAATGTATGATTATGATAACAAGAATGAAATATGCTTTTATCTTGATTAGGTAAACATATAATTTTAGACTGGAATTGTAAACATGATGACAAATCTAATTGTTCTAATTCAGAATTTTCATTGTTAAATACAAAATCTGTATACTGTAACTTATAGTATAATAATTGTGTATTACTGACAGGTAATCCCAAAACAGTGATTGGAACCAAAATTTGTTCTTTTCCGGCTATTGGAATCATAGAAGAACTATAACATATGTCCTGCTTGCATCCTATCCATTTATTTACCCATAAATCTGTATGATTTATCGCATATAAATATTCTTTGGGTAAATACTGTAAAATGCCAAGAGGAGTTATTCCACTCTGAAATGCTTGCGCAATTATTTTAAAATTAGTGGAATATTCCGTTTGAATCTCTAAGCATGCTCTGGCTATATGAGAATGTTGTTCACTTCTCATCAAATCAAGAGTAATATTTTGAAGATGTAAAATAAATGGACCCATTATATTAGCAGTTTTAATTACCATATTTTCTAAAATCTGATTTAAATGTCTTTGTATTTTAATACCATTACTTCCCACTAAACCAGCGGTTTCTAAATCAGACTTTAAAGTATTAATATCCATACTATTAGTTATACTCCCGATTGTGCCAATCCCTCCTAAAATACCTTCAACAATACCACGCTTATTTCTGTTATGATTTCTATTATTAATTCCAAACCATCTCTCAATACCCAATTCCATATTAACCAAATGTCCTTGACATTGTGGAAACCTTGTAGAAATTTTCCATTCTGAAACATTAAAGTTCCACAAAACAATGACAAACTTTCCCTCTCTCAAAAGAGTTCTGGATTGGAAATGGTTAATCTGAAAAGAAACTTTTCTTATTGACACATGGAGTTTTCCTTGGAGACATAACAATAACACTTGCCTTAGCACATTTCACCGGATAATTTTCTATTGATATGCAACATTCATATATGCCAGTATCATTCAAAGATACTCTTATTTGTTGATAAACAAATGTATCATTGATCCAATTCACACTACCAAAAATTCCTTTATGAATTATGACAGTAGAACTATAAAGAAAACTACCCAAAAACTCATCATTCCTTTTCCAAGTCAACAATGAATTTTGAGGTAAAGATATTTTTGTATCACATATCAAATGCAAATTATCTTTATCTTCCATAATTTTCAAAGATTGTGGGAAAATATCAATTTCTGGAACAATCTTATCAACTATAAAGATATCAATTTTGACCCTTATTTCAGTAAATTTTCTTGTAACTTTAAAATCCCATGTTCTTACAACGTCCCCTTTTTCATCTCCAATGATGTTTAAATATTTTGGATTTAATATCTTTACAAAACTTTGAAAAAGATAATAAAATTGATCAAAGGAATAAAGTATTTTCCCAGATCTTGTCATAATATTAGTAACATCTCCAGACCAAATTGTTGACTCATTACCCTTTAAAAATATAGACCAGAAACTCCTCAACAATATGTTACACTCAAAAGTTCCGGTTTTGTTATTTAGTCTATAAGATCCCTGCATTTTAACAAACTTTGTTTTGGATTCTATTTTAACTTTGATGTCAATATCATTGCTGTGAATGAAATACAATTGTAAACAACAAAGATATCCATCTCCAATACATAAAAATCCATACAAATCTTCTGCTGTATTAATATCAACATCTCTAAAATTATGATTTTTATCATATGCACTAATATCAATAACTCTATCATTTTTGTCCTTTGTAATGATATCAATGTTCTTATTTTTCAGTTCATCTGTATTGATATCAATGTCTACATCTCTCTTATTTCTGAACAACATAAGATCTTTGTTGTGTAATTCTTCATTCCTGTTAGTCTTTGCATAACTTGAGCAGTTCTTGATATATCTTATCACAAATAAAATTGTCACTAGGGAAAAGATGCATCCTGTAGTGATGATACACTTTCTCTCTTTAAAACTTTTCATTTGTTGTGCTGACATCTTTTTTCTTTTGGAATACGCACTTTCTTCAGGTTCGATTTTTATTTTTAATTCCTGAAAAAATAAAGGCAGCATCATTATCTTGGAATATAAAATTTGTTATACCCACATTTTTCTTTCTACATACTTGTTTCACTGAACTGAAAAAGTATTTGTACCCCTTGAACATCCCAAAATGTCCATGGACCTTCCCAATTACTTTTCCATGTTTCAACTCCTGAAACTCTGTGACGTGCCACCATCTCTGGGTGTGGCCTCACATGTAACAATTCTTTAAACATCTTTTATCTTTTCTGTCTTAGACTTGTGTCAACAATATCTAATTTTATCTTAAATAAACCTTTCTGTTCCTGGTCTACTTAATAGACCGCTTATCTTATACAAAAGATAATTTTGGTTTAACAACAAAATAACAAAATGTTACAAAAAACAATATCAATTGTAAAATATCAAAAAATAGATTATTCTTACAATGAAGATTAAATCCGATATGTGTGTGGATTTAATAACAATCCTTCATGATATATATAAATATATGTCTTATGTGTACTGGAATAAAACTTCCACTGGAATGTGTGTACTCCATTATTGTCTGTGTCCACTCCTAAAACAAAAAAACCACAGCCCCCACTTTATTTTCCTTCTAAGAATGGTTTAACTGAGCACTGTTGTACCACAGGGAAAGCCCGCAAATTCTGAATGAGCAAATTCCCTTCCACCTCATCCAACAGGATGTTGAAATACAAAACTGTCTCAAATCAAAACATTCTATTGGGATGGCAAAACTGCTATGTATTAAACCATTTTAAACATACACAAACCTTTTTACCTTATCAATATATATACAAATTATTTCTTAATCTCTTAATCAAGAAACATTGTAATATAAAAACTTATAATTTTAACTAACAAAGACACTTGTTATCATGAATTAACTTTCTTTTTCAAACTTAGAAATATGAGGAGGAACCATTTTGTATACCTTCTTCAACCAATTATGACTCCACGAGGCAACACAAACTCCATTTTACTTTCTCAACTGAAAATTTTTAGAGAAACCATTTTGTATCTCTTCTTCAACCAATTTTGACTCCACGAGGCAATATAAACGCCATTTTATTTTCTCTTTTAAACTCAAAAGGAGAATACTTTGTAGCATCAGAAATTGTGCTTCTTACATCCATTAAAAATAACTGGAACAACATCAACCCAAATATTTCCTTTGTCCAACAACATTTATCAATCCTAGATTTAATTATCCAATACATCCTCACAATAATACCTACAAACTGTGAATGTTATCATACATGAAATCTCTGTTCTATTCCCTGATATTACACATCCTCTGTCACAACTGAAGTTTGCTGATATATCCCAAACTAGAAAAACATGATTATTCAACATCTAAACAATAGTTAAAGCATCATCATTAGTGAATCCCACCTGTAGGTGCTGTGAACTATAAATACACAATAATCCTTTTTTGTCATGACACAAACTTATGGTCTAATGACCCAAATAATAACTTTGTGGCAACCTATGAGAAATAAAAAAGATCGTGACCTTTTTTTCCTCTGAAATTAAAGGAATATGTGTGTCCACTTTCTTCACAACATTAATTGATACCATTTCAGGTTGAATTTACTAATTTCCCATGCAAAGCTGTTTCCTTTACCAAAGAATCTGCTGTTCTATTACCTACAGATAACTCACTATCTTTTTATGTGCTGGAATTTTTACAATATCATATGCAAAAGAATTACTCTCTGCAAAGTCAAAAACTACTTCTAATGTCTCTTTCTGCACAAGAGTCTTATTGGATGAATCCACAAAACCTCTACATAGATAACGTACAACATATGAACTATCACTATAAATCACTAGTGAACCTTTCTTCTCTTCCTTGTCAATACTCAATGCAGTTTTCATCAACAAATACAAACTCATCACTTTTCTCTGTCTCTCTTTGTTGTCTATTCATTCAATTGCTAATTGAGTACCATGCTGACTGAATACAAACCTTTCATTGTTCAGCTTGAACAAAACAAAAATAAAAACTCAATACTCATGACAATGAAACATTGATAAAAAAATAATAATCCAATAGATTATCCTTGAAAATATTAAAATTATATCAAAGTCCTCAATAATATTCCAAACGTCAAAACCAAATCTTTTTAAACTCATATCAATCCTTTATTCATAACCAATAAACATCAACCAGAAAATTCTTACCATATCTGCAGTTAATTTAAGGACTGCTGACTGTTTTCAGAGTATTATATGCTACATAATTAAACCTTTCCTGTCTTAATGGACTATTTTCAGTTTGCAATCTTTGTCTTTGAGTCTTAGAAGAAAAATGAATTTGCTTATTATGACCTCTATACCTCAGATTACTGTGCCAACGTACAGAATAAACCTCTTGACGCCTGGGCAAAATTTTCGGATAATACAACCTCTTTTGTGTATTATTATTATTCAACTTTTTATAGACTTTCCTCTGAGCATATGGAGATGAAAATCTACATTTCTGCTTAATATCAGTATTACTGAAGTCAACTGACTTCCCACTCTCATTGTCTGAGGAAATATTAACATTTGACTCATTACAGGATATGACGTTGACGTCTGCCTTTGTCACATGTTCACCATCCTCCATTTTTGAGCACTGAGCATGTGCAGGACTCTCAGCTTGCAATAATTGGGTCTTAAGCAAATTTAAAACATTTCCATGCACACAGCTTTCCAAAAAACCTATTTGATTTTCATTTTCTTTCAGAGATTGCAATAATGCATCAATTTTATGTTCCAATTCAATTTTTTCAGTCAATAATTGTTCAGTATATTTCTTCTCCTGCTTTGCTGCAATTTCTATTGCATTCTCTAAATGTTCAATATATGTACAAAAAGTCTCACAACTTGAACATCTAGGTTCAAAAAATACATTTTCAGTTACACTTTGACTTTGTTTTCCTGGCATATCAAACACCATATTATTATAACTTTTAACAAGTTTCATTACATTACGTACTTTTTTCTTTGTTTTAACTAATGAGAATCTATCCTTCTCAATGTCAGCATTTGCCTGAAAGCATTGATCATACATTGATTTCCATAAAACAGCATCAGAGACCTGTTTCGATAAACCTTTAAATTCTAATGTACTTTCATCAGCTAAAACATCTACAAATTCCATATTTAATTTTCTACTCACCAAATATAAAACTCGTCAATTTTTCGCTGTCCTCGAAATTCACGTCTGTCAAGACTTCTGTATATCTGAAATTCTCCGGTCTTTCACAATCAATCGATCGATTTTCCTTGTAGGTTCTTTTTCAATCTTTGCGAAGTTTAATCTCTGTTCATCAATTTCTTCCCCTCTGATCAAAGGATGGAAGTTGAAAAAAAAAACTTCCGACTTATGATTAACTGGCTGGAGTTCGCCAATGAAATAAATGAAATAATAATGTACGATATTTCAAAGTCTTAAGTATATGTTGAGATCGATCAATCTTGTGCCTGAGTCAGCGTAATTCAAAAATGTGTACCGTATATACTCGAGTATAGGCCGACCCGAATATAAGCCGAGGCCCCCAATTTACCCCCAAAAAAACTGGCAAACTTATTGACTCGTGTATAAGCCGAGGGTGAGACATGCCTGTCCATCCCTGTGTGTGTGTCCGTCCATCCCTGTGTGTCCGTCCATCCCTGTGTGTCCGTCCATCCCTGTGTGTCCGTCCATCCCTGTGTGTCCGTCCATCCATCCCTGTGTGTGTGTGTGTCCATCCATCCATCCATCCCTGTGTGTGTGTGTCTCCATCCATCCATCCATCCATCCATCCATCCCTGTGTGTGTGTGTCTCCATCCATCCATCCATCCATCCCTGTGTGTGTGTGTGTCTCCATCCATCCATCCCTGTGTGTGTCTCCATCCGTGTGTGTGTGTGTGTGTGTGTGTGTGTGTGTGTGTGTGTGTGTGTGTGTCCAGCCTACCTTTGTCCCGAGCCTCCGTCCCGTGCCTTGCCTCCTTGCCTCCGTCCCGTGCCGTGACTTGCCTCCTTGCATCCGTCCCGTCCCGTGTCGTGCCTTGCCTTGCCTTGCCTTGCCGCCGCCGTCCCGTCCCGTCCCGTGCCATGCCTTCCCTTGCCTCCGTCCCGTGCCCTCTTCGTCGGCGGCCATTGTAAAGTTCAAAAGCTGCGCCGCCGCCTTCGCCTGTGATAGGCGGAACACTGAATTTCCCAGCAGCCTGTGTTCCGCCTATCACAGACGTCGTATCATCCTCGTCCGTAGTACGAGGATGATACGATGTCCGTGATAGGCGGAACACAGGCTGCTGGGAAATTCAGTGTTCCGCCTATCACAGGCGAAGGCGGAGCCGGAGGCGCGGCTTTTGAATAGAATGGCCGCTGTCTGTCTGCTCGACACGCTGATCGAGCGGGCAGACAGCGATGACTCGAGTATAAGCCGAGGGGGGCACTTTCAGCCTCAAAAAAGAGGCTGAAAATCTCGGCTTATACTCGAGTATATACGGTATTTATTTGTACACATTTAAATAGAAAAAGTATACTTACAAAAATAGTACAATAATAATAATTAGTATCTTTCTTTCTTATTCAATATATCATTTGTATCTTTAAAATTGTCTTATGATACAATTCAGTTTATGCAATGTAGCATTTAAAATGGCCGAATAACCCTTTGTATGCTGGAAGGCTGTGTGCAAGACATGTGTCTTTCTTCTAGCTGCTGAGCTTCCAAGAGACATCAGCCTCGTTGTGTGTGTAGGAATCAACAGCGCGAGCCAGTCTGCTGAATATACTATATTAACAGCTCTAATCTCCCGCCCGAAAGATAACTCCTCCTTTACAAAGGTGGGGGCTAAGAGTGGTTGTTATAACAGAGCTAACATGTGTTACCACTTAAAACGCAATTCTAGCTTCTAATGAACTGGCAGGAAATGGATATGAGAGAGGATTTCTGTCTAATACAAATATTGTCTCTTATTACATAGGAAAGACCTTCTAAAAACATATATATAATGAACTGGATAAGTTAACAAACAAAATATCATTTACATAGCCCTTAAAAGCATATATAAGATATACAATATTCATCAAAATCCTGACAGGTTTTAAATATTTACTTTTCCAGCTATGCAAGCCATAACACAGAATTAATTGACTCAAAGCTTTTCTTTCACACAGTATGGAAATATTATTATTCTGAATAAAGTATAATAAAGCCAATTAAAATTTAGATATTAAGAATATAACACTGATCACCAATGTAAGGAACATTCTTCCCACTGATCACCAATGTAAGGAACATTCTTCTCACTGATCACCAATGTAAGGAACATTCTTCTCACTGATCACCAATGTAAGGAACATTCTTCCCACTGATCACCAATGTAAGGAACATTCTTCCCACTGATCACCAATGTAAGGAACATTCTTCTCACTGATCACCAATGTAAGGAACATTCTTCCCACTGATCACCAATGTAAGGAACATTCTTCCCACTGATTACCAATGTAAGGAACATTCTTCTCACTGATCACCAATGTAAGGAACATTCTTCTCACTGATCACCAATGTAAGGAACATTCTTCTCACTGATCACCAATGTAAGGAGCATTCTTCCCACTGATCACCAATGTAAGGAACATTCTTCTCACTGATCACCAATGTAAGGAACATTCTTCTCACTGACCACCAATGTAAGGAACATTCTTCTCACTGACCACCAATGTAAGGAGCATTCTTCCCACTGATCACCAATGTAAGGAACATTCTTCTCACTGATCACCAATGTAAAGAACATTCTTCTCACTGATCACCAATGTAAGGAACATTCTTCTCACTGATCACCAATGTAAGGAACATTCTTCTCACTGATCACCAATGTAAGGAACATTCTTCTCACTGATCACCAATGTAAGGAACATTCTTCTCACTGACCACCAATGTAAGGAGCATTCTTCTCACTGATCACCAATGTAAGGAACATTCTTCTCACTGATCACCAATGTAAAGAACATTCTTCTCACTGATCACCAATGTAAGGAACATTCTTCTCACTGATCACCAATGTAAGGAACATTCTTCTCACTGATCACCAATGTAAGGAACATTCTTCCCACTGATCACCAATGTAAGGAACATTCTTCTCACTGATCACCAATGTAAGGAACATTCTTCCCACTGATCACCAATGTAAGGAACATTCTTCTCACTGATCACCAATGTAAGGAACATTCTTCCCACTGATCACCAATGTAAGGAACATTCTTCTCACTGATCACCAATGTAAGAAACATTCTTCTCACTGATCACCAATGTAAGGAACATTCTTCTCACTGATCACCAATGTAAGGAACATTCTTCCCACTGATCACCAATGTAAGGAACATTCTTCCCACTGATCACCAATGTAAGGAACATTCTTCTCACCGATCACCAATGTAAGGAACATTCTTCCCACCGATCACCAATGTAAGGAACATTCTTCTCACTGATCACCAATGTAAGGAACATTCTTCCCACTGATCACCAATGTAAGGATCATTCTTCTCACTGATCACCAATGTAAGGAACATTCTTCCCACCGATCACCAATGTAAGGAACATTCTTCTCACTGATCACCAATGTAAGGAACATTCTTCCCACTGATCACCAATGTAAGGATCATTCTTCTCACTGATCACCAATGTAAGGAACATTCTTCTCTCTGATCACCAATGTAAGGATCATTCTTCTCACTGATCACCAATGTAAGGAACATTCTTCTCTCTGATCACCAATGTAAGGAACATTCTTCCCACCGATCACCAATGTAAGGAACATTCTTCTCTCTGATCACCAATGTAAGGAACATTCTTCTCACTGATCACCAATGTAAGGAACATTCTTCTCACTGATCACCAATGTAAGGAACATTCTTCTCTCTGATCACCAATGTAAGGAACATTCTTCCCACCGATCACCAATGTAAGGAACATTCTTCTCTCTGATCACCAATGTAAGGAACATTCTTCTCACTGATCACCAATGTAAGGAACATTCTTCTCACTGATCACCAATGTAAGGAACATTCTTCCCACTGATCACCAATGTAAGGAACATTCTTCTCACTGATCACCAATGTAAGGAACATTCTTCCCACTGATCACCAATGTAAGGAACATTCTTCTCACTGATCACAAATGTAAGGAACATTCTTCCCACCGATCACCAATGTAAGGAACATTCTTCTCACTGATCACCAATGTAAGGATCATTCTTCTCACTGATCACCAATGTAAGGAACATTCTTCTCACTGATCACCAATGTAAGGAACATTCTTCTCACTGATCACCAATGTAAGGAACATTCTTCTCACTGATCACCAATGTAAGGAACATTCTTCCCACTGATCACCAATGTAAGGAACATTCTTCTCACTGATCACCAATGTAAGGAACATTCTTCTCACTGATCACCAATGTAAGGAACATTCTTCCCACTGATCACCAATGTAAGGAACATTCTTCTCACTGATCACCAATGTAAGGAACATTCTTCCCACTGATCATCAATGTAAGGAACATTCTTCCCACTGATCACCAATGTAAGGAACATTCTTCTCACTGATCACCAATGTAAGGAACATTCTTCTCACTGATCACCAATGTAAGGAACATTCTTCTCACTGATCACCAATGTAAGGAACATTCTTCCCACTGATCACCAATGTAAGGAACATTCTTCTCACTGATCACCAATGTAAGGAACATTCTTCTCACTGATCACCAATGTAAGGAACATTCTTCCCACTGATCACCAATGTAAGGAACATTCTTCTCACTGATCACCAATGTAAGGGACATTCTTCTCACTGATCATCAATGTAAGGAACATTCTTCCCACTGATCACCAATGTAAGGAACATTCTTCCCAATTTTTCTTTATTAAAAGTCTTGCAATCATTAAGCATAAAATCACAATATATAAATATACATAAATATATACATATTTACATAAATTAAAATGAATATAGCAAAACTGCTCTCAAACCAAAAAAAAAAAAAAAAAAAAAAAAAATACTTTACAGCAATAACATAAATCCTATTACGACTCACACCATTACACCAGACATCAAACTTGTGAGGTTAAGAAACAAACCTGTACCCATTATGCATGCAGCCCTTCTTCAAAAAGAAGATACTAACCAACAAAAGCTAAGGGAGTGAAAGAACCAGAAAAAGAAAAGAGCTCCTCACCCAGAGATGGGCAGTTCACCAAAGGCAGGTCTGATATTCCTCCACGCCCTTATCCAGACTGCCCGAGGCTCCCTGCCCTTCTCAAGACCCCGAATTTTCCCAACCTCACCCAGAATATCGTGCACCACCACCTCAACAGAGAGGACTTTCTTCCGCAGGGTAATCTGGCACCGTGCATTCCATGTGAAGTAACGGACAACTATACTAACTAAAAACAGTGTATCCAAATCAAAATCCCAGTGAGTCGGGAATGCCCCATACACCCACTCCGCATAACTCATGCGATAGAAAAAGGGGATGCCTAGAGCCCTCCCCACCCTTTTATACACCTCTATGTTAAAGGGACACTGGAGCAAAAAGTGGTCCATAGACTCCACTTTACCAACACACTCCGCTCTAGGACAATCCCGATCATCCACAGGGCGATGCTTCAAGTTCCCTCTCACATAGAGCCTTCCATGGAAGGCGAGCCAGGCTTGATCCCTAAACTTCAAGGGGATTCTTTCTAAATTGATTAAACGCAACCCTTCCCTCATTACAGAGCCTGGGCAATCCCTTAAGGCCAGTGACACACTGAAAGCAGAGCCCAAAATCCTCTTCTCCAGAAGCTTCCTGGGGAGGGACTTGATATCCTCCACTGTCACCTGCCACTGCCGAAGTATTTTCAGACACGGGGCAACATAAGCCGGGAGCTTGCCATGTCGGACTCTCAGACTTTTCACTGGCCCGCCATCTTCCCAGGATCGCAGAAAAGGCCTAAAACAAGATTGAAAAATACCCACCCATCCCGGCGGGTTCTCTGCTAGCATGTTACCAAGATTGTACTTTAAAAACAGCAGAGAAAAGAAAACTATTGGGTTGACCATTCCTAGGCCACCCTCCCGCCTAGACAGGTAAGTTACATTGCGTTTGATCAGGTTCAGCCTACTTCCCCATAACAGTTGGAAAAAGCAGCTGTACACCCTTGCATAGAGAGATACTGGCAAGATACAGACGAAGCTGACATATAAAAAAATTGGGACCAGGTACGTTTTGATCAAGTCAACCCTCTCCCTCAATGAAAGCTTCCATTTCTTCCAACTTGCTACTTTGGCATTGGCACACACCAACCTGCTTTCCCAATTTCGATGACCATAGTCACCAGGACCAAATTTGATGCCCAACACTTTAATTTCCTGCTGGGGCTCTGGGAAGGCATCCGGAAGTTCGAAGCTTTCACCTTCCTCACCCATCCAGAAAACTTCACTCTTTTCATGGTTGACTTTAGAACCAGAAGCCTCCGTGTACTGCTCTATCATAGAGACCACCTCCTGCGCCTCCTCCGTTCCAGAGACAATAACAGACACATCATCGGCATAGGCCACGACCTTCAAAGGTGGCACACCAGCAATGCCCAAAGGCACCCCGCACAAAGATCCACTCTCTAGCCTTCTTATGAAGGGGTCGATTGCGAATACATATAACAGGGGGCTCAGAGGACATCCCTGGCGCACACCAGAGCCAACCTCAAAAGGCCGTCCAACCCAACCATTAACCAGTGGGAAGCTCTCAGCCCCTTTATATAATGTCTTCAGCCAATCTATAAACCTCCCCTGCAGGCCGTATCTACCAAGTAGCAAATACAGGTACTCGTGATTGACTCTATCAAAAGCCTTCGCCTGATCCAATGCCAGCAAGTACTTTCTCCATCCAGCAGCCCTGCATCGTTCCAAAGCCTCCCGGACAGCTAAAACCGCTGAAAAGGTACTTCTACCTTGGACCGAGCAGTGCTGATGACTGGACAACAAATCGCCTGCCACTGACGACAAGCGCCAAAAAAGAATCTTCGCCAAGATCTTTCTATCAACATTGAGAAGACTGATGGGGCGCCAGTTCTCAATCATTGAGGGGTCTTTACCTTTTGACAGAAGAATCACAGCGGATTGCCTCATGGAGGGAGGGAGCGAACCCTCTTCTAGACAGCTGTTATAAACCTCCGCTAAAAAGGGAGCCAGAATGGACTTAAAACACTTGTAGAATTCAGCTGTCAACCCATCTGGCCCAGGCGATTTTTTGGTAGCCAGCTTCTCTATAGCATGAACTACCTCATCCACTGAAATTGGTTCTGTCAAATCCATCAAAGGCAATGTACCATTTCCCAATCCTGGAGTAGAATCCAGAAAGCTTTCCATCTTGTCCCGACAAAGGTCCTTTCTTCCCAGAAGGTCTGCATAATATGATCTGAAGATCTCCAGGATCCCTGATCTGGACTTCACCAGGGAACCCGTACTATCCCTCAGGCCTATGACCGTCTTAACTGCTATGCCTTGCTTACAGTTCTGGTAAGGATCAGGCGAGTGATATTTTCCATAATCCCTCTCCAGAACCAAGGAGGCATGCCGGTCGTATTGACACTTTCTAAGAAGAAACTTGACCTCAGAGATCTCCCCTGGATCTCCTCTATACGAGACAAGACGATCAAGCTTCCTCCGCAAATGCTGGTAGGCAATGTACATACCAAGCTGCTTCTTCTTACTTATGGCCTTGAAAAGTCCAATCGCCCTTTGTTTCACAAGCTCCCACCACTCTGACTTAGTGCTGCAAAAGTCCAGAATAGAAACCTGTGCCTGGAAAAAATCCTCAAAGGATTGTCTTACCTCTACGTCTTCCAGGAGAGCCGAATTCAGTTTCCAGGTACCCCTTCCCCTGGGTGGAGTGTCCGAGGCATTCAGAGTCACAGACAGCATACAGTGGTCAGAGAACTCCACCGCCCTCAACTCAGGAGCCGAGAAAGCAGAGTTCTCCTTTAAAAAAAACCTATCTATCCTACTCTGACTATTCCCTCTCTGAAATGTGAATCCCGTGCTGCCAGGGCAGTGCTTAATATGCACATCTACCAGGCCTGCTTGTCTCACCATATCTCTAAGAAAAACGCTATCGTACGCCAGCCTGTCTATGGAGCCTCTCCTGTCTTCAGGCCTAATTATGGTGTTAAAATCACCTCCAAAGACAACCTGCTGGGACGTAAAAAGGAAGGGCTTGATCTCTGTGAGGAGGCATTTCCTGCCCCATCTTGACTGCGGTCCATAGATATTAATCAGGCGCAGGTCCTGCCCCCTAACAGAGACGTCCAAGACCATGCATCTCCCAATCTCTACCTCAATTACCCGCCGGCACGTTACCATATCGGTTTTAAAAAGGACCGCAACTCCGCTGCAGGGCTCAGCCGCAAGAGACCAAAAGGAGGGACCGCATCTCCACTCCCTTTTTGCTAGATGGACATCGGCCAAAGTATTGAGCCAGGTCTCTTGCAAAAATAAAATCTCGGCATCAAACTCGCTGAGCAAAAATAAGGCAATATCACGAGCTCTTGCAGATTTCATGCTGGCGACATTAATGGTCGCCACCTTTATCGGAGTGGGAACTGCCATCAGGATGATTGGGGTAGTCGTTTCTTAACCTTTGCCACACTCTCATCACCAGAAACAGCTCTCTTCAAACTATGTGACTCCCCCTCATCCATGGATGATAAAGAAAAAGATATATCAGACATCCCATCACCTGACAAAACTGAAAAAGGGTTACCAAGAGGAACCCCTCCTGGGTCCGACTCTGAGGAAGAAATAACTACTTTATTTGTCTTCCTCTTCTTCTTTTTCTTCCTCCTAAACGTCTCCCACCCCTCATCATCTGAATCCCCCTCAACAGAGGGTGAGACATGGGATATGGACACCCTTCCATCCGCCCCACCCCCATCCAGCACCCCCACATTCCCCTGACCACGTTTGCGCTGCCGAGGGACAGGGACTGGAGGCTGAGAAGGAAGATCCGCTAAACCTGCCCCCCCAGCAGCCTCCGCTAGTCTGGAGGACCTACGTACAGCAGGAATAGGGACAACCACATGGGGGACAGACTTAGGGACCACATCACTAGAGGGAACAGAATCTGAAACAGAAGGAACTGACACAGGAGGGACAGACTCAGGGACAACATTACCAGGGGGAACAGAACCTGAAACAGATGGAACAGACACAGGAGGGACAGACTCAGGGACAACATTACCAGGGGAAACAGATGGAACTGACACAGGAGGGACAACAACAGTTACAGCGGCCTGATCCTCCTTATCCAGCCTCTGCAGCTCAGCCTCCAATCCTTGCAGGTTATGTAAAGCCTCTGGACACTTACTGTAAGGATGGCCAAGCTGTTGGCACAGATTGCACCGAATTTGGGTACAATCTTTCGCCAAGTGGTCCAGACCCTGGCATAGCGAACACTTTTTACGGGTGCAGGTAGAGGCAAAATGGCCCTTTTCACCACATTTATTGCAGACTTTGGGCTGTCCCTGGTAGAAAATAGTCAGCCGATCTCTTCCCAGAAAAGCTGAGCAGGGCAGATGTTGGACTACATTGCCCAGCACCCCCAGTTTTAGTGACACCGTCCAGGCCCCTGTCCATATCCCATGCTCATCCAGGACCTTCCGCAGTGGAGTCAGGACCTCACCATATCGGCGTAGCCATACTATCAAATCAGCCTCCGGTATGGATTCGTTACGCACCAGGATGGTCACCGATTTTATCAGAGGCTGCCTGGAAATCACCTTTGGCACCAAACCACTCCACTGCGAAAGGCCCTGGCACCTCCTATGTCGCTCCCAAAATAAATCCAACCCCTCAGGTTTTACAAAAGATAAATCAAATTCATAACTCCCCACTGGGCAAATCAAAGCAAAAATATCTACAGCTTTAAACCCCATTTCCAAAATCAACTCTGCCACCCTCCCCCTCACTGGTGGGGTCCCCTCCCCCTCCCACTTGAACTGAACCACATTCCTCCTCCTATACCCACCACCAAAACCCCCTATATTGTGACCACCAATATTTACAGCATTCCCCCCACCCTCCTTGGTGCGACTCCCCACAACAGATGCATAACTCCCCATATTCCTCCCAGCAGAAGAGATATTTGTGTGTTTTGAACTGTCTGAGACATCTTTAGCAGATATCGATTGTACAGATTTGGTCTGCACAATCGATGAGTCTTTCCTCTGAGCAGAGAGAGAAATGTCATCTTTGTTTTTCCCAGCAGTATTAACCCCTTCACCATCACCACCACCACCCACCACATTCATTGTTTTATCATGACTGTCATTGTTAATACTTGCTGGTATATTCACATGTCCTGCAGTCTTCCCAGCAGTGTCAGTTCCCACTGCTGTGCTGGTGGAATCTTCATCTGGCCTGTTCTCTTCCATCAGGACAGGACTTTCTGCAGAGGACAGTGCAGGCTGGACTGACACATCCATGGCTTCAACTGCACATGGTGCAGTATTCTGACCCCCTCCCCCACCAGAATCAATCAGCTCTGCTGGAACACAGAGAGGCTCAGGTGAAGCAATCACATTGCAGGTGTCAGCCACAGTGTGTGAAACACATGCAGCAAACATGGTAGTGGGACTACAGGTCTCAGCACATGCGGGTGCAGCAACATCCATGTTCAGGGGATTTGGTGCAGGTTCATCCTCATTCCCTGGCTGATTCTTCTGAACATCCTCCGGGACCTCTGATGGATTATCAGACATTACAAGCTTGTCTCCTCTCAGGGGGGATTCCATCCTCTGGATGAAGGTCAGGGTGCCATTCTCACTCTCAACCCCCTGGCTGGTTGCCGCCGGCGACTCCAAGGCCTTACATGGGGGGAGAGGAGCAGAGGCAGATGGACCCGGGTCATCCATATGCTGAGGCTGATCCACTGAACACGCTGAGGACTGGCTGACAAACCTTCTCTCGTTTTCAAACTTTTCTTTAAATGCTCCACTTTTTTCTTTTAGTTTTCCCAACAATAAAGTTTGCTGCTTTACTTTTTCCTCTAATTCCTGTAGCTCAGGCTTCATGGCGGTGCGATTCTTACTCCAGGCCTGGAAGTATTTGGCTTTGAAGTTTTTAAGCTCCACTCTCAAAACTTTAAGTTTCTCCTCCGCTCTCCCAATCGCCCTAAAGCGATTAACAACCTTAAGGCTGAAAACGCTGGCATCCATACCAGGGCCCGGACCCACAGACAGATCCTCCACCTCCTCCTCACTGGGCCCCGTGTCATCAGGGGGATCCATCTCAGGGCCTCCCCCAGGATCAGGCATTATTCCTGGGCCGAGCTAGCAGGCAAGGCCCAGGCTTGAAAAATGGGTGGTTCTCACAGAGAGCTCTTTGGGTGTGTCCTCCTCCTCCTCCTTCCCACTGATCACCAATGTAAGGAACATTCTTCCCACTGATCAACAATGTAAGGGACATTCTTCTCACTGATCACCAATGTAAGGAACATTCTTCCCACTGATCACCAATGTAAGGAACATTCTTCTCACTGATCACCAATGTAAGGAACATTCTTCTCTCTGATCACCAATGTAAGGAACATTCTTCCCACCGATCACCAATGTAAGGAACATTCTTCTCACTGATCACCAATGTAAGGAACATTCTTCTCACTGATCACCAATGTAAGGGACATTCTTCTCACTGATCACCAATGTAAGGAACATTCTTCTCACTGATCACCAATATAAGGAACATTCTTCTCACTGATCACCAATGTAAGGAACATTCTTCTCACTGATCACCAATGTAAGGAACATTCTTCCCACTGATCACCAATGTAAGGAACATTCTTCTCACTGATCACCAATGTAAGGAACATTCTTCTCACTGATCACCAATGTAAGGAACATTCTTCTCACTGATCACCAATGTAAGGAACATTCTTCTCTCTGATCACCAATGTAAGGAACATTCTTCTCACTGATCACCAATGTAAGGAACATTCTTCTCACTGATCACCAATGTAAGGAACATTCTTCCCACTGATCACCAATGTAAGGAACATTCTTCTCACTGATCACCAATGTAAGGAACATTCTTCCCACTGATCACCAATGTAAGGAACATTCTTCTCACTGATCACAAATGTAAGGAACATTCTTCCCACCGATCACCAATGTAAGGAACATTCTTCTCACTGATCACCAATGTAAGGATCATTCTTCTCACTGATCACCAATGTAAGGAACATTCTTCTCACTGATCACCAATGTAAGGAACATTCTTCTCACTGATCACCAATGTAAGGAACATTCTTCCCATTGATCACCAATGTAAGGAACATTCTTCTCACTGATCACCAATGTAAGGAACATTCTTCTCACTGATCACCAATGTAAGGAACATTCTTCTCACTGATCACCAATGTAAGGAACATTCTTCCCACTGATCACCAATGTAAGGAACATTCTTCTCACTGATCACCAATGTAAGGAACATTCTTCCCACTGATCATCAATGTAAGGAACATTCTTCCCACTGATCACCAATGTAAGGAACATTCTTCTCACTGATCACCAATGTAAGGAACATTCTTCTCACTGATCACCAATGTAAGGAACATTCTTCTCACTGATCACCAATGTAAGGAACATTCTTCCCACTGATCACCAATGTAAGGAACATTCTTCTCACTGATCACCAATGTAAGGAACATTCTTCTCACTGATCACCAATGTAAGGAACATTCTTCCCACTGATCACCAATGTAAGGAACATTCTTCTCACTGATCACCAATGTAAGGGACATTCTTCTCACTGATCATCAATGTAAGGAACATTCTTCCCACTGATCACCAATGTAAGGAACATTCTTCCCACTGATCACCAATGTAAGGAACATTCTTCCCACTGATCAACAATGTAAGGGACATTCTTCTCACTGATCACCAATGTAAGGAACATTCTTCTCACTGATCACCAATGTAAGGAACATTCTTCCCACTGATCACCAATGTAAGGAACATTCTTCTCACTGATCACCAATGTAAGGGACATTCTTCTCACTGATCACCAATGTAAGGGACATTCTTCTCACTGATCACCAATGTAAGGAACATTCTTCTCACTGATCACCAATGTAAGAAACATTCTTCTCACTGATCACCAATGTAAGGAACATTCTTCTCACTGATCACCAATGTAAGGGACATTCTTCTCACTGATCACCAATGTAAGGGACATTCTTCTCACTGATCACCAATGTAAGGAACATTCTTCCCACTGATCACCAATGTAAGGAACATTCTTCTCACTGATCACCAATGTAAGGGACATTCTTCTCACTGATCACCAATGTAAGGAACATTCTTCCCACTGATCACCAATGTAAGAAACATTCTTCTCACTGATCACAAATGTAAGGAACATTCTTCCCACTGATCACCAATGTAAGGGACATTCTTCTCACTGATCACCAATGTAAGGAACATTCTTCTCACTGATCACCAATGTAAGGAACATTCTTCTCACTGATCACCAATGTAAGGAACATTCTTCTCACCGATCACCAATGTAAGGAACATTCTTCTCACTGATCACCAATGTAAGGAACATTCTTCTCACTGATCACCAATGTAAGGAACATTCTTCCCATTGATCACCAATGTAAGGAACATTCTTCTCACTGATCACCAATTTAAGGAACATTCTTCTCACTGATCACCAATGTAAGGGACATTCTTCCCACTGATCACCAATGTAAGGAACATTCTTCTCACTGATCACCAATGTAAGGAACATTCTTCTCACTGATCACCAATGTAAGGAACATTCTTCCCATTGATCACCAATGTAAGGAACATTCTTCTCACTGATCACCAATGTAAGGAACATTCTTCTCACTGATCACCAATGTAAGGGACATTCTTCCCACTGATCACCAATGTAAGGAACATTCTTCTCACTGATCACCAATGTAAGGAACATTCTTCTCACTGATCACCAATGTAAGGAACATTCTTCTCACTGATCACCAATGTAAGGAACATTCTTCCCATTGATCACCAATGTAAGGAACATTCTTCTCACTGATCACCAATGTAAGGAACATTCTTCTCACTGATCACCAATGTAAGGGACATTCTTCTCACTGATCACCAATGTAAGGAACATTCTTCTCACTGATCACCAATGTAAGGAACATTCTTCTCACTGATCACAAATGTAAGGAACATTCTTCCCACTGATCACCAATGTAAGGGACATTCTTCTCACTGATCACCAATGTAAGGAACATTCTTCTCACTGATCACCAATGTAAGGAACATTCTTCTCACTGATCACCAATGTAAGGAACATTCTTCTCACTGATCACAAATGTAAGGAACATTCTTCCCACTGATCACCAATGTAAGGGACATTCTTCTCACTGATCACCAATGTAAGGAACATTCTTCTCACTGATCACCAATGTAAGGAACATTCTTCTCACTGATCACCAATGTAAGGAACATTCTTCTCACTGATCACCAATGTAAGGAACATTCTTCTCACTGATCACCAATGTAAGGAACATTCTTCCCATTGATCACCAATGTAAGGAACATTCTTCTCACTGATCACCAATGTAAGGGACATTCTTCTCACTGATCACCAATGTAAGGAACATTCTTCTCACTGATCACCAATGTAAGGGACATTCTTCCCACTGACCACCAATGAATTCATTTTTGCTGGGGTTCCCACAGGCTTGAAAATTATTTCAGAGGTTGTTCTGTGGTAAAAAGGCTGGAAATGTCAGACTTAGAATATTATTTACTGTATTACACATATTTTGGAATATTCATTAATTGTTTTTTTTCTGTTTGTATTGCAGTGTGATATTGTTCGGTGTACTTTCTTGGTGTATGTTCCATCTTCAGAAAAGAAATACTTACAAAAAAAATCACACAAACACTCACGCCAAAACTCATACGACCATTTGCCCAAACAATCGCCTGAACACTTGCCCAAACAATCGCCTGAACACTCAGATGAACACTCGCATGAACACTCACACAAAAACTCACACAAACCCTCATACAAAAACTCACACAAAGACTCGCACAAAAGCTCACACAAACCCTCACACAAAAACTCACACAAAGACTCGCACAAACCCTCACACAAAGACTCACACAAAGACTCACAGAAGCCCTCACACAAAAACTCACACAAACCCTCACACAAAGACTCACCTAAAGACTCACACAAAAACTCACACAAACCCTCACACAAAGACTCACCTAAAGACTCACACAAAGACTCATACAAAGACTCACAAAAAGACTCACCTAAAGACTCACACAAAGACTCATACAAAGACTCACAAAAAGACTCATACAAAGACTCACACAAAGACTCATACAAAGACTCACAAAAAGACTCATACAAAGACTCACACAAAGACTCATACAAAGACTCACCTAAAGACTCACAAAAAGACTCACACAAAGACTCACAAAAAGACTCACCTAAAGACTCACACAAAGACTCATACAAAGACTCACAAAAAGACTCACCTAAAGACTCACCTAAAGACTCACACAAAGACTCACAAAAAGACTCACCTAAAGACTCACACAAAGACTCACACAAAGACTCACAAAAAGACTCACCTAAAGACTCACACAAAGACTCATACAAAGACTCACAAAAAGACTCACACAAAGACTCACACAAAGACTCACACAAAGACTCACAAAAAGACTCACCTAAAGACTCACAAAAAGACTCACACAAACCCTCACAAAAAAACTCACACAAAGACTCACACAAAATCTCATACAAATTCTCACACAAAAACTCACATGAACTTAACAGCAAGAAGTGTAAAGAAATATAACTATTTTTCCAAGTCTTTCTGGAAATCAGCCTTCTTGTATGACTTCCTGTTGGACAACGTGACTACCAGACCTTGTTTTACTTGAATTGAATAATTTTTTATAACGTGTTTCTTATGAACATTTTTACTTTGGTATGGGTTAACTCAATACTGCTTCTTAAGTTTGAATGTTGCTAAAAAAAAAAAAAAAAAGTTTGGGGCAAAAAAAGTCTGGGGCAACTTCCTGTCTAGAATATCGTAACCTGTATGTGTATTCAATGTGTTCTGTAATAAATATGTTGGGCCGTAAATTGAGACTTCTTATCTTTGCATGATCAAGAACATATGAACGCCCCCCCCACCCCCATCAAATCCTACCTTTAGAATGTAAGCTCTATGAGCTGGGCCCTCCCGTACATTTTGTATTGAACTGTACTGTAATTGTCCCCCCTATACATTGTAAAACGCTGCATAAACTGTTGGCCAGGGCCGTCTTTAATATTGATCGGACCCTGGGCAAAACTTTTTTTGGGGGCTCCCCCCATGCAGTTTCGCTCTCCACCTGCTCTGAGACATACAATAAATAGCAGCTAGACTCAAAATCAGTTTACTGAATCAGATCAGGCAGCTATTGCGATTGGTTGCCAGAGGTTACATTGTATCATTACCGCTCACTGATTGGTTGCTAGAGGTTACAGCACACATTACAGCTCACTGATTAGTTGCTAGAGGTTAAAGCACATGATTTCTGCTTGTTGATTGGTTGCTAGAGATTACTGAGGATATGACCTCAGGGGGGCATCATATACATATTATGCCCCCCCTAAGGGGGGGCATAATACCCCCTATTTACATATGAATGCCGCTGCTATTTACATATGAATGCCGGTAATTTACATGTAAACACAGGGTCTGCAGGTGAGTCATCTGTACACAGCAATAGGGCAGAGCTGGGCAGCATTAGTACCAGCACTTCACACTGAGATATCGGGACACAGCACAGGACTAAAACTTCAAGGGACGAGGCAATTTAAACCAGGATAGTTGGCAAGTATGAGGCAGCTGCTTTGGGCCCCACAACAATGACAGGGCCCAGGGCAGCTGCCCCTTTTGACCTTTTTTGCCTTAAAAACGGCCCTGCTGTTGGCGGTATATAAAGCGTGACTAATAATAATATTAATATGATAACTTGTGCTCTAGAGCTTCCTGTATTATTAAAAGAGAAATATGCAAAAACATGTTTCATTTGAATGAGCACTTGGTAAACTTGCTAGGAAATATTTAAGAAAATGCCATTTATTGAAGATAACTTGCAACTTCATCATTTTCCCATAGTCAATAATCATGGCTTCTGTTCTAACAACACATAATAAATGTGACATTTTATATTTGTCAGACTGACTTTTCTCAAGTATGTATCAACCCTTTTTTTTCTGTGGTTGGAGTTCCTTACACGGCCTCTTGCCCAGAGTGCCCCTAAAGTTGGTGACCTTCAAATTGGCCATCAATTTTTTGAAGTCAGAGTTTCTCTACCAGGGTTCCTCCTGAGACTGTTTTAATCACAAACCTAATCAATCGGTTAAACAGAGACCTGAAATGGACCCTGCAGAGTAGACAGAGGGGGTGATGGGAGGGGAAGGAGCCACCCCTATGATGAATTCAGCTATGCATGTAATCTGGTTTTAAGCTATTGAACTCTGTTGTCAGTAGATTTTTGTTTTTCCATCAAAGCTGTTACAATTTGGTTACATTGAGTAAACATGAAAATATACAATATTCATATGCAATTATTTTGGTCCTGATCCATATTGAGGGAGAGTAACTGAAACTGGAATCTGATGCAGCTCTGCATAGTAACCAATCAGGTTCTAGGTTTTATTGTCACAGCTTAATTGAACAAGCAGAAGTAAAACCTGGTACACATGGAGCAAATATCGACCGGGTTCAACAGAAACCAGACAATATTCGGCCCGTGGGTACATCAACCTATCCGACAGAAGCCAGCTTAACGTCCAGCTTCTGTCGAATATTTTCATGCTGGAGAACCAGCATCCGATTGGCTGACAGTGGTGACCGGTGTGCTCTGGCGAGTAGGGGGAGGGGGGCAATCCTTCTTTCATAACACAATAGCCCGGCGGGGAGATCGCTCTACTAACTTTGCATAGTTAGTACCGCAAGCTCCTCTCGAGCTCCTCAGTTTTTTTTCATTCAGCCCGCTGGGTTGAACAAAAAAAAAAGCTCACTGTGTTTACCAGGCTTTAGAAGCTGATCGTAAGGCCATTGAGTCATGCAACAATCTGATAATGTGTTACGGAAAATTCTATTAAAGAACTCTACTGTAATTTTCTATCAGTGTCCCCAATACTGTTTGTTATTTACCATCCACTGAAGAGTGAGACTCTCATTCAGAGGCCACAATAATTTCTCTAGAGGACCCAAACTGTAAGTATCTAGAACTTTGGGTGCAAATGCCCCAGATGATGTCAATTGTGACGAAACGTGTAGGGAGGAGCTTTTGCGTCACCACGCACACCTGAACCAGGATATTGTCAGATCTATTACCGGAAGCAGTATTTTTTATTATCTAAGCACTTCTTCATGTTATTAACCACTTCCCGCCTGGCCTTCATTCTGCTATAGGCTGGGAGGCAAGTGGTTAACCCTTGCTAGCGGCCAGGCTAGTGACAGGGCGTCATAGGATGTCCAGCAGGATAACAGGCGTGAGTGAGGCCTCTGGGGGGTGGACACATGTAAGAATGTCAGAGCAGAGAGCGGCCTCGGGGGTGGTGGTTGCTGGACACATGTCAGAGTGGAGAGCGGCCTCGGGGGTGGTGGTTGCTGAACGCATGTCAGAGCAGAGAGCGGCCTTGGGGGTGGTGGTTGTTGGACACATGTCAGAGCGGAGAGCGGCCTGGGGGGTGGTGGTTGCTGGATACATCAGAGCGGAGAGCGACCTCGGGGGTGGTGGTTGCTGGACACATGTCAGAGCGGAGAGCGGCCTCAGGGATGGTGGTTGATGGACACATCCGAGTGGAGAGCGGCCTCGGGGGTGGTGGTTGCTGGACACATCCGAGTGGAGAGCGGCCCCGGAGGTGGTGGTTGCTGGACACATCTCAGCGGAGAGCGGCCATGGGGGTGGTGGTTGCTGGACACATGTCAGAGCGGAGAGCGGCCTCGGGGATGGTGGTTGCTGGACACATGTCAGAGCGGAGAGTGGCCTCGGGGGGTGGTGGTTGCTGGACACATGTCAGAGCGGAGAGCGGCCTCGGGGATGGTGGTTGCTGGACACACCCGAGCGGAGAGCGGCCTTGGGGGTGGTGTTTGCTGGACACATCCGAGCGGAGAGCGGCCTCGGGGGTGGTGGTTGCTGGACACATCAGAGCGGTGAGCGGCCTCGGGTGGTGGTTGCTGGACTCATGTCAGAGCGGAGAGCGGCCTCGGGGGTGGTGGTTGCTGGGCACATCCGAGCGGAGAGCGACCTCAGGGGTGGTGGTTGCTGGACACATGTCAGAGCGGAGAGCGGCCTCTGGGATGGTGGTTGCTGGACACATGTCAGAGCGGAGAGTGGCCTCGGGGATGGTGGTTGCTGGACTCATGTCAGAGTGGAGAGCGGCCTTGGGGATGGTGTTTGCTGGACACATCCGAGCGGAGAGCGGCTGTCACGTACCTGGTTGGATAGCCCAACAGTGCAGGGAGCGGCGCCTCGTAAGCCTCCGGCTCGAGAGCCCCTGGAGATGGAGACAGGGATTCCAGAGTTCGGAGGGTACAAGTGCCAAGCCGGGTTGCAGCAACGGAGATCCACCACCAGCTGGTGCAGCAGGTCAGGCAGAGGACGGAAGGCAGTAGACAACGGGCACAGCAGGAACAGGTAACTGACTGGAACGGCAGGTGCAGCCGGCGCTGGAAGCCGGGCAGGAACAGCAGGAGCGGCTGGCACTGGCAACCGGGCAGGGATGGCAGAAGCAGCTGGCACTGGCAGTCAGGCAGGAACAGCAGGAATAGCAGGTGCTGATGTTCAGGTGGGTGCAGCAGGCGTGGTCAGAGGCGAGCCGGGTCAGCAACTAGCGGGCAGCAGAGGTACACAACAGAAGGCAGAAACGTGGTCAGTCAGGCAGAGGGTCGGAGGCAGGCAGCAATCAAACAAGGTTAAGAACAGGCCGGGTACAGTATCAGGAACAAGCAGGAACTGGTAGCAGAAGTCACAGGAACGCTGTAGACAGGACAGCACGGGAGAACAGGAGCTGATTCCCTAAATAGCCTGTTGGGCGCCAAGAACGGTGGCACGGCGAGTTTGCGTGCCCCCGCCGGTAACCGTGCTCCCGTTCGTGACCCCGCGTACCCGCGTACGCCCGTTCGGTTCATCGCGCACCCGCGTGCGCTCATTCGTGTCAACGCGCACCCGCGTGCGCCTGTTAGGGACTACGTGCACTCGCGTGCGTTCGTTCGCGCCAGCCCGCGTCCGAGGACACCGACGAGCTTCTTGTACAGGAAACCTGCGGGTGAGTTTCCTATGTACGATCGGGACGGTCAATCGATCGTGACATTGCCCCCCCCCAAGGGGCAGCCTCCGGATGCCCAACCGTGCCATCTTATCCGGGTGAGACCTCTTGAAGGCAAGGATTAGCCTCTTCGCATGTAGGTTGGATTCCGGTTCCCAGGAATTTTCCTCAGGGCCATACCCCTTCCACTTGACCAGGAATTGAGTCCGATTCTGTCTTCTCCTGCAGTCCAGAATGGATTCGACCTCGTATTCCAGTTCTCCATCAATCATCACAGGTTCCGGGGGGTTGGCACTCCGATCGGCAAAGGGGTCCGGGACAGTAGGCTTAAGTAACGAAGCGTAAAAGACCGGGTGGATCCGAAACGACTCCGGGAGTTTCAATTCAAAAGCCACGTCGTTCAGCTTCCTTACAATAGGAAATGGACCCACAAACTTCGGGCCCAGCTTCTTGGATGGGCAAGCTAATTTCAGATTTAAAGTGGACAGCCAGACCTGGTCCCCGACCTGGAGATTGAGCTCCCCTCTTCTCTTCCTATCAAAGACCTCTTTGTTGTGTTCCTGAGTTTTAGCCAGAGTCTCTTGTAGGATCTTATTGTTGGTCTTGAAAAAATTAAGGTCTTCCTGTACCGCCGGTACTGAGCATTCAGGGAGATTACTGGGTAGAAAAAGCAGGTGGAAGCCAAAGTTTGCAAAAAACGGGGACTGTTTTGTGGCGGAATGGATGGAGTTGTTATATGCAAACTCTGCTAATGGCAAGAGCGATGCCCAGTCATCCTGGGAGAAGGAAGAGAAGCAACGCAGATATTGCTCTAGCGTTTGGTTGGTTCTCTCAGTCTGGCCATTGGTCTGCGGGTGATAGGCCGAAGAAAGGCGAAGCTCAATTTTCAGGGCCCCACAGAGTGCTTTCCAAAACCTGGACGTGAACTGCACCCCCCTATCTGAAGTAATGTCGGCAGGGATACCGTGGAGCCTTACCACTTCTCTAATAAAAGTCTTAGCCATCTCCGCGGCCGAAGGGGTCCCCTTCATAGGCAAAAAGTGGGCCATTTTAGTAAGCCTATCTACCACCACAAAGATTGTGGAGAAATCCTCAGAAGGAGGCAATTCCACGATGAAGTCCATGGATATCATCCTCCAAGGTCTATCCGGGATGGGCAGTGGTCTCAGGAGGCCCCAAGCCTTTGATTTGCTACCTTTATTCCGGATACATATGGTGCATGCCTCCACGTATTCCCTGCAGTGCCTCTTCATCTGTGGCCACCAAAACGTGCGTTGAAGCAAGTCCGTGGTTTTGAGCACCCCAAAGTGGCCGGCCAGTGGATGGTCGTGGCAGGAGCTGAGAACTGCGACACGTACTTCTTGGGGAACGTAGATCCTGTCCTGATGCCAAAAAAGACCATCTCTGAAGGTTAAAGACATGTCAGGTGGGAGAACCGGATCGCTGGAGGCTTGCTTAATTCGGGAAAGTAGGTCCTCCTGAAGCAGGAGAAAGTTTCCTGGGGGAAGGATAGTATCAGGAGTAGGGAGCTCCACTGGTTCACTGTACATTTGAGAGAGGGCATCGGGTTTAACATTCTTTGATCCCGGACGGTACGTGATGTGAAACACGAATCTAGAAAAGAAGAGTGCTCACCGGGCCTGTCTTGGTTTCAGTCTCTTGGCCGACTTAAGATATTCTAGATTTTTGTGATCAGTATAGACCAGGATCGGGTGGGAAGCGCCCTCGAGAAGGTAGCGCCATTCTTCCAGTGCCGCCTTGATTGCCAGCAGTTCACGGTCACCGACATCGTAATTCCGCTCCGCTTCCGAAAGCTTGCGGGAAAAGAAGGCGACCGGATGCAAAAGTGACTTAGGCCCCTGTCTCTGGGAGAGCACTGCCCCAACCGCAATTTCCGAGGCATCCACCTCCAGGATATAAGGCAGGGTTGAATCAGGGTGTCTTAAGATTGAGGCAGATACGAACAGGTCCTTTAGGGTCTTGAAGGCTTCTTGTGCCTTAGAAGTCCATTGAAATTTTTGACCCTGTTTGGTCAGCTCGGTGATGGGGGAAATGATGGAGGAAAATCCTTTGATGAATTTCCTGTAGAAATTAGCAAATCCTACAAACCGTTGGACCCCTTTCCTGTCAGAGGGAGCGGGCCAGTCTAGGATAGCTGAGATCTTCTGGGGATCCATCTCTATTCCTTTCACTGAAATAATTAGACCAAGGAATTGAATACTTTGCTGTTCAAAAACACACTTCTCCGGTTTGGCGTACAGACCATGAAGACGGAGTCGGGCTAGGACACTTTTCACATGTTCCCGATGCTCGGCTAGGGAGGAGGTAAAGATTAAGATATCATCTAGATATACAATCACAAACAGGTCAAGGTAATCTCTGAAGACATCATTTACAAAATGTTGGAATGTAGCAGGAGCATTACATAGTCCAAAGGGCATAACTAAATATTCGTAGTGCCCGAAACGAGTACGAAAGGCGGTCTTCCATTCATCGCCCTTACGAATGCGGACGAGGTTGTAGGCACCCCGAAGGTCTAGTTTGGAGAATACCTCGGCCGACCCCAGTCTCTGAAATAGTTCGGGCACTAACGGTAGGGGATAACGATTCTTTATCGTGACCTTGTTAAGTGCCCGATAATCCACACATGGGCGCAGGGAATGGTCCTTCTTCTGGACGAAGAAGATCCCTGCACCTGCCGGGGAGGTGGATGGCCGGATAAAACCCTTCTTCAAATTATCGTCCAGGTAGGTTTTCAGGGTTCCCAGCTCGGTCTCAGATAAGGGGAAAATCCTTCCGAAGGGAATCTCTGCCCCCGGGAGCAATTCGATAGGGCAGTCATATGGTCTGTGAGGGGGTAAAGTCTCAGCGCCCTTTTTGCTAAACACATCCAAAAAGTTGTGATAAACCTTGGGCACAGCCTGTCGGATCTCGGTGTCCGTTTCTAAGCAAAGCAGCGCAGAAGAGTCCCTGTTGGCGACTGGGAGACAGTGCTGACGGCAGTAGGCAGATGGGAACTCAATTCTTCCAGTGGACCAATTAATGAGAGGGTTGTGGGCCTTCAACCAGGGCATGCCAAGGATAACGGGAAGAAGTGGAGACTTAATAATGTCCAGACACAGAAGCTCCTGGTGGGTTCCGGCAATGATGGCAAAAAGAGGGGACGTCTCCTGGGTCACTGGTCCGGACTTAAGGGTGGAACCATCGGCCAAGTAAATTGAAAGTCCTTTTACCCTAGGCCGGAGAGGAATGTTGTTCTTTAAGGCAAAGGACAAGTCCATAAAGCCGCTGCAGGCCCCAGAATCAATAATTGCGTTGATGCTGATAGTCCTTCCTGAGAGCTGCAAAAGAAGAGGCACAGCCAGATGAGAGGTGTTACTAGGCAAGGTAGAAGGGGAAGCAGGAGGTATAAGAAGGCACTTACGCGATTTGGCAGGGCAAGTGCGAACATAATGTCCCGGTTCTCCACAGTAGAGACAAAGATTGCCGGCTCTTCGGCGTTGGCGCTCCTCAGGCGTCAAAGATGGGCGAAGTAGTCCCAGTTGCATGGGTTCTGAAGAATCCGGAGAGGGTGGAACAGGAGCAGAAGGGACCGGAGGGTTGGAACTAGGAACCCGTGGTAACATCCAGACAGGGCGAGAGGTAGAAGAAGAACGCTCTAGGCGACGTTCTCTTAGGCGCCTATCGATCTGGACTGAGAGGTCAATGAGCGCTTCGAGGGTTTCAGGGATACCCACGCGAGCCAGTTCATCTTTTAGTGATTCCGAGAGGCCCATGCGAAACTGGTAGCGGAGGGCCGAGTTATTCCAATCAGTGTCGGAGCTCCAGCGTCTAAACTCAGACACGTAATCCTCCACCGGCCTGCGACCCTGTAGGGAGCGCATGCAGGTCTGCTTCTGCGGTGGCAGTAAGCTGGGGGTCCTCGTACAACCGAGACATCGCTTGGAAAAAGGCATTTAGAGAGTCCAGAGAGGGATCCTTCCGTTCCAGGAGACGATGTGCCCAGGCCTGAGGTTCGTCGGTCAGTAGAGAAATGACGAACCCCACTTTTGTTGCCTCGAGAGAAAAAGTCCGGGGTTGTAGAGCGAAGAAGAGCTCGCAGGAGTTTCGAAAGGCCCAGAACTTGTTTCGGTTGCCACAGAAACGATCTGGAGTAGGGACCCTTGGTTCAGGCGGCATCATTACCACTGAAGGTGGAGCTGAGGGTCCGGGGGCAGCTGGAGTTGAGGCAGACAGGGCCTGGACCTGTTCTTCCAGGCGGCCGTAGCCTTCCTGCAAGTTCTTCACGGCCTGGGTAAGGCCGGCTAGATGGCGGCAAAGCTCGTCCATTGGGGAGGCTCCCTGCGTGGGCTCGGACATGGCTGTCCTGTACTGTCACGTACCTGGTTGGAGAGCCCAACAGTGCAGGGAGCGGCGCCTCGTAAGCCTCCGGCTCGAGAGCCCCTGGAGATGGAGACAGGGATTCCAGAGTTCGGAGGGCACAAGTGCCAAGCCGGGTTGCAGCAACGGAGATCCACCACCAGCTGGTGCAGCAGGTCAGGCAGAGGACGGAAGGCAGTAGACAACGGGCACAGCAGGAACAGGTAACTGACTGGAACGGCAGGTGCAGCCGGCGCTGGAAGCCGGGCAGGAACAGCAGGAGCGGCTGGCACTGGCAACCGGGCAGGGATGGCAGAAGCAGCTGGCACTGGCAGTCAGGCAGGAACAGCAGGAATAGCAGGTGCTGATGTTCAGGTGGGTGCAGCAGGCGTGGTCAGAGGCGAGCCGGGTCAGCAACTAGCGGGCAGCAGAGGTACACAGCAGAAGGCAGAAACGTGGTCAGTCAGGCAGAGGGTCGGAGGCAGGCAGCAATCAAACAAGGTTAAGAACAGGCCGGGTACAGTATCAGGAACAAGCAGGAACTGGTAGCAGAAGTCACAGGAACGCTGTAGACAGGACAGCACGGGAGAACAGGAGCTGATTCCCTAAATAGCCTGTTGGGCGCCAAGAACGGTCGCACGGCGAGTTTGCATGCCCCCGCCGGTAACCGTGCTCCCGTTCGTGACCCCGCGTACCCGCGTACGCCCGTTCGGTTCATCGCGCACCCGCGTGCGCTCATTCGTGTCAACGCGCACCCGCGTGCGCCTGTTAGGTACTACGTGCACTCGCGTGCGTTCGTTCGCGCCAGCCCGCGTCCGAGGACACCGACGAGCTTCTTGTACAGGAAACCTGCGGGTGAGTTTCCTATGTACGATCGGGACGGTCGATCAATCGTGACAGCGGCCTTGGGGGTGGTGTTTGCTGGACACATCCGAGCGGAGAGTGGCCTCGGGGGTGGTGGTTGCTGGACACATCAGAGCGGTGAGCGGCCTCGGGTGGTGGTTGCTGGACTCATGTCAGAGCGGAGAGCGGCCTCTGGGGTGGTGGTTGCTGGACACATTTGAGCGGAGAGCGGCCTCGGTGGTGGTGGTTGCTGGACACGTCAGAGCGGAGAGCGCCCTCGGGGATGGTGGTTGCTGGACACATGTCAGAGCGGAGAGTTGCCTTGGGGGTGGTGGTTGCTGGACACATGTCAGAGCGGAGATCGGGCTCGGGGGTGGTGGTTGCTGGACACATGTCAGAGCGGAGAGCGGCCTCAGGGATGGCGGTTGCTGGACACATCCGAGTGGAGAGCAGCCTCGGGGATGGTGGTTACTGGACATATCCGAGCGGAGAGTGGCCTCGGGGGTGGTGGTTGCTGGACACATCCGAGCGGAGAGTGGCCTCGGGGGTGGTGGTTGCTGGACTCATGTCAGAGCGGAGAGCGGCCTCGGGGGTGGTGGTTGCTGGACACATCCGAGCGGAGAGCGACCTCGGGGGTGGTGGTTGCTGGACACATGTCAGAGCGGAGAGCGGCCTCGGGGGTGGTGGTTGCTGGACACATGTCAGAGCGGAGAGCGGCCTCGGGGGTGGTGGTTGCTGGACACATCAGAGCAGAGAGCGGCCTCGGGGGTGGTGGTTGCTGGACACATCAGAGCGGAGAGCGGCCTCGGGGATGGTGGTTGCTGGATACATCCGAGCGGAGAGCGGCCTCAGGGGTGGTGGTTGTTGGACACATACGAGCGGAGAGCGGCCACGGGGGTGGTGGTTGCTGGACACATCAGAGCGGAGAGCGGCCTCGGGGCTGGTGGTTGCTGGACTCATGTCAGAGCGGAGAGCGGCCTCGGGGGTGGTGGTTGCTGGACACATTTGAGCGGAGAGCGGCCTCGGTGGTGGTGGTTGCTGGACACGTCAGAGCGGAGAGCGCCCTCGGGGGTGGTGGTTGCTGGACACATGTCAGAGTGGAGAGTGGCCGTGGGGGTGGTGGTTGCTGGACACATGTCAGAGCGGAGATTGGGCTCGCGGGTGGTGGTTGCTGGACACATGTCAGAGCGGAGAGCGGCCTCGGAGATGGCGGTTGTTGGACACATCCGAGTGGAGAGCAGCCTCGGGGATGGTGGTTACTGGACACATCCGAGCGGAGAGTGGCCTCGGGGGTGGTGGTTGCTGGACACATCCGAGCGGAGAGTGGCCTCGGGGGTGGTGGTTGCTGGACACATGTCAGAGAGGAGAGCGGCCTCGGAGGTGGTGGTTGCTGGACACATGTCAGAGCGGAGAGCGGCCTCGGGGGTGGTGGTTGCTGGACACATCAGAGCAGAGAGCGGCCTCGGGGGTGGTGGTTGCTGGACACATCAGAGCGGAGAGCGGCCTCGGGGATGGTGGTTGCTGGATACATCCGAGCGGAGAGTGGCCTCGGGGGTGGTGGTTGTTGGACACATACGAGCGGAGAGCGGCCACGGGGGTGGTGGTTGCTGGACACATCAGAGCGGAGAGCGGCCTCGGGGCTGGTGGTTGCTGGACTCATGTCAGAGCGGAGAGCGGCCTCGGGGGTGGTGGTTGCTGGACACATTTGAGCGGAGAGCGGCCTCGGTGGTGGTGGTTGCTGGACACGTCAGAGCGGAGAGCGCCCTCGGGGGTGGTGGTTGCTGGACACATGTCAGAGTGGAGAGTGGCCTTGGGGGTGGTGGTTGCTGGACACATGTCAGAGCGGAGATCGGGCTCGCGGGTGGTGGTTGCTGGACACATGTCAGAGCGGAGAGCGGCCTCGGAGATGGCGGTTGCTGGACACATCCGAGTGGAGAGCTGCCTCGGGGATGGTGGTTACTGGACACATCCGAGCGGAGAGTGGCCTCGGGGGTGGTGGTTGCTGGACACATCCGAGCGGAGAGTGGCCTCGGGGGTGGTGGTTGCTGGACTCATGTCAGAGCGGAGAGCGGCCTCGGGGGTGGTGGTTGCTGGACACATCCGAGCGGAGAGCGGCCTCGGGGGTGGTGGTTGCTGGACACATGTCAGAGCGGAGAGCGGCCTCGGGGGGTGGGGGTTGCTGGACACATGTCAGAGCAGAGAGCAGCCTCGGGGATGGTGGTTGCTGGACACATCCGAGCGGAGAGCGGCCTTGGGGGTGGTGTTTGCTGGACACATCCAAGCGGAGAGCGGCCTCGGGGGTGGTGGTTGCTGGACACATCAGAGCGGAGAGCAGCCTCGGGGGTGGTGGTTGCTGGACACATCTGAGCGGAGAGCGACCTCGGGGGTGGTGGTTGCTGAACACATATCAGAGCGGAGAGCGGCCTTAGGGGTGGTGGTTTCTGGACACATGTCAGAGCGGAAAGCGGCCTCGGGGGTGGTGGTTGTTGGACACATCAGAGCAGAGAGCGGCCTCAGGGGTGGTGGTTGCTGGACAACATCAGAACAGAGAGCGGCCTCGGGTGGTGGTTGCTGCACTCATGTCAGAGCGGAGAGCGGCCTCTGGGGTGGTGGTTGCTGGACACATTTGAGCGGAGAGCGGCCTCGTGGTGGTGGTTGCTGGACACGTCAGAGCGGAGAGCGCCCTCGGGGGTGGTGGTTGCTGGACACATGTCAGACCGGAGATCGGGCTCCGGGGTGGTGGTTGCTGGACACATGTCAGAGCGGAGAGCGGCCTCGGGGATGGCGGTTGCTGGACACATCCGAGTGGAGAGCAGCCTCGGGGATGGTGGTTACTGGACATATCCGAGCGGAGAGTGGCCTCGGGGGTGGTGGTTGCTGGACACATCCGAGCGGAGAGCGACCTCGGGGGTGGTGGTTGCTGGACACATGTCAGAGCGGAGAGCGGCCTCGGGGGTGGTGGTTGCTGGACACATGTCAGAGTGTAGAGCGGCCTCGGGGGTGGTGGTTGCTGGACACATCAGAGCAGAGAGCGGCCTCGGGGTGGTGGTTGCTGGACACATCAGAGCGGAGAGCGGCCTCGGGGATGGTGGTTGTTGGACACATACGAGCGGAGAGCGGCCACGGGGGTGGTGGTTGCTGGACACATCAGAGCGGAGAGCGGCCTCGGGGCTGGTGGTTGCTGGACTCATGTCAGAGCAGAGAGCGGCCTCGGGGGTGGTGGTTGCTGGACACATTTGAGCGGAGAGCGGCCTCGGTGGTGGTGGTTGCTGGACACGTCAGAGCGGAGAGCGCCCTCGGGGGTGGTGGTTGCTGGACACATGTCAGAGTGGAGAGTGGCCTTGGGGGTGGTGGTTGCTGGACACATGTCAGAGCGGAGATCGGGCTCGCGGGTGGTGGTTGCTGGACACATGTCAGAGCGGAGAGCGGCCTCGGTGGTGGTGGTTGCTGGACACGTCAGAGCGGAGAGCGCCCTCGGGGGTGGTGGTTGCTGGACACATGTCAGAGTGGAGAGTGGCCTTGGGGGTGGTGGTTGCTGGACACATGTCAGAGCGTAGATCGGGCTCGCGGGTGGTGGTTGCTGGACACATCAGAGCGGAGAGCGGCCTCGGGGATGGTGGTTGCTGGATACATCCGAGCGGAGAGTGGCCTCGGGGGTGGTGGTTGCTGGACACATGTCAGAGCGGAGAGCGGCCTCGGGGGTGGTGGTTGCTGGACACATGTCAGAGCGGAGAGCGGCCTCAGGGGTGGTGGTTGCTGGACACATCAGAGCAGAGAGCGGCCTCGGGGATGGTGGTTGCTGGACACATGTCAGAGCGGAGAGCGGCCTCGGGGGTGGTGGTTGCTGGACACATGTCAGAGTGTAGAGCGGCCTCGGGGGTGGTGGTTGCTGGACACATCAGAGCAGAGAGCGGCCTCGGGGTGGTGGTTGCTGGACACATCAGAGCGGAGAGCGGCCTCGGGGATGGTGGTTGCTTGCTGGATACATCCGAGCGGAGAGTGGCCTCGGGGGTGGTGGTTGTTGGACACATACGAGCGGAGAGCGGCCTCGGGGATGGTGGTTGCTGGATACATCCGAGCGGAGAGTGGCCTCGGGGGTGGTGGTTGCTGGACACATGTCAGAGCGGAGAGCGGCCTCGGTGGTGGTGGTTGCTGGACACGTCAGAGCGGAGAGCGCCCTCGGGGGTGGTGGTTGCTGGACACATGTCAGAGTGGAGAGTGGCCTTGGGGGTGGTGGTTGCTGGACACATGTCAGAGCGTAGATCGGGCTCGCGGGTGGTGGTTGCTGGACACATGTCAGAGCGGAGGGCGGCCTCGGAGATGGCGGTTGCTGGACACATCCGAGTGGAGAGCAGCCTCGGGGATGGTGGTTACTGGACACATCCGAGCGGAGAGTGGCCTCGGGGGTGGTGGTTGCTGGACACATCCGAGCGGAGAGTGGCCTCGGGGGTGGTGGTTGCTGGACACATGTCAGAGCGGAGAGCGGCCTCGGGGGTGGTGGTTGCTGGACACATGTCAGAGCGGAGAGCGGCCTCGGGGGTGGTGGTTGCTGGACACATCAGAGCAGAGAGCGGCCTCGGGGGTGGTGGTTGCTGGACACATCAGAGCGGAGAGCGGCCTCGGGGATGGTGGTTGCTGGATACATCCGAGCGGAGAGTGGCCTCGGGGGTGGTGGTTGTTGGACACATACGAGCGGAGAGCGGCCACGGGGGTGGTGGTTGCTGTACACATCAGAGCGGAGAGCGGCCTCGGGGCTGGTGGTTGCTGGACTCATGTCAGAGCGGAGAGCGGCCTCGGGGGTGGTGGTTGCTGGACACATTTGAGCGGAGAGCGGCCTCGGTGGTGGTGGTTGCTGGACACGTCAGAGCGGAGAGCGCCCTCGGGGGTGGTGGTTGCTGGACACATGTCAGAGTGGAGAGTGGCCTTGGGGGTGGTGGTTGCTGGACACATGTCAGAGCGGAGATCGGGCTCGCGGGTGGTGGTTGCTGGACGCATGTCAGAGCGGAGAGCGGCCTCGGTGGTGGTGGTTGCTGGACACGTCAGAGCGGAGAGCGCCCTCGGGGGTGGTGGTTGCTGGACACATGTCAGGGTGGAGAGTGGCCTTGGGGGTGGTGGTTGCTGGACACATGTCAGAGCGTAGATCGGGCTCGCGGGTGGTGGTTGCTGGACACATGTCAGAGCGGAGGGCGGCCTCGGAGATGGCGGTTGCTGGACACATCCGAGTGGAGAGCAGCCTCGGGGATGGTGGTTACTGGACACATCCGAGCGGAGAGTGGCCTCGGGGGTGGTGGTTGCTGGACACATCCGAGCGGAGAGTGGCCTCGGGGGTGGTGGTTGCTGGACACATGTCAGAGCGGAGAGCGGCCTCGGGGGTGGTGGTTGCTGGACACATGTCAGAGCGGAGAGCGGCCTCGAGGGTGGTGGTTGCTGGATACATCCGAGCGGAGAGTGGCCTTGGGGGTGGTGGTTGTTGGACACATACGAGCGGAGAGCGGCCACGGGGGTGGTGGTTGCTGTACACATCAGAGCGGAGAGCGGCCTCGGGGCTGGTGGTTGCTGGACTCATGTCAGAGCGGAGAGCGGCCTCGGGGGTGGTGGTTGCTGGACACATTTGAGCGGAGAGCGGCCTCGGTGGTGGTGGTTGCTGGACACGTCAGAGCGGAGAGCGCCCTCGGGGGTGGTGGTTGCTGGACACATGTCAGAGTGGAGAGTGGCCTTGGGGGTGGTGGTTGCTGGACACATGTCAGAGCGGAGATCGGGCTCGCGGGTGGTGGTTGCTGGACGCATGTCAGAGCGGAGAGCGGCCTCGGTGGTGGTGGTTGCTGGACACGTCAGAGCGGAGAGCGCCCTCGGGGGTGGTGGTTGCTGGACACATGTCAGGGTGGAGAGTGGCCTTGGGGGTGGTGGTTGCTGGACACATGTCAGAGCGTAGATCGGGCTCGCGGGTGGTGGTTGCTGGACACATGTCAGAGCGGAGGGCGGCCTCGGAGATGGCGGTTGCTGGACACATCCGAGTGGAGAGCAGCCTCGGGGATGGTGGTTACTGGACACATCCGAGCGGAGAGTGGCCTCGGGGGTGGTGGTTGCTGGACACATCCGAGCGGAGAGTGGCCTCGGGGGTGGTGGTTGCTGGACACATGTCAGAGCGGAGAGCGGCCTCGGGGGTGGTGGTTGCTGGACACATGTCAGAGCGGAGAGCGGCCTCGAGGGTGGTGGTTGCTGGACACATCAGAGCAGAGAGCGGCCTCGGGGGTGGTGGTTGCTGGACACATCAGAGCGGAGAGCGGCCTCGGGGATTGTGGTTGCTGGATACATCCGAGCGGAGAGCGGCCTCGGGGGTGGTGGTTGTTGGACACATACGAGCGGAGAGCGGCCACGGGGGTGGTGGTTGCTGGACACATCAGAGCAGAGAGCGGCCTCAGGGCTGGTGGTTGCTGGACTCATGTCAGAGCGGAGAGCGGCCTCGGGGGTGGTGGTTGCTGGACACATTTGAGCGGAGAGCGGCCTCGGTGGTGGTGGTTGCTGGACACGTCAGAGCGGAGAGCGCCCTCGGGGTTGGTGGTTGCTGGACACATGTCAGAGTGGAGAGTGGCCTTGGGGGTGGTGGTTGCTGGACACATGTCAGAGCGGAGATCGGGCTCGCGGGTGGTGGTTGCTGGACACATGTCAGAGCGGAGAGCCGCCTCGGAGATGGCGGTTGCAGGACACATCCGAGTGGAGAGCAGCCTCCGGGATGGTGGTAACTGGACACATCCGTACGGAGAGTGGCCTCGGGGGTGGTGGTTGCTGGACACATCCGAGCGGAGAGTTGCCTCGGGGGTGGTGGTTGCTGGACTCATGTCAGAGCGGAGAGTGGCCTCGGGGGTAGTGGTTGCTGGACACATCCGAGTGGAGAGCGGCCTCTGGGGTGGTGGTTGCTGGACAAATGTCAGAGCGGAGAGCGGCCTCGGGGGGGTGGGGGTTGCTGGACACATGTCAGAGCGGAGAGCAGCCTCGGGGATGGTGGTTGCTGGACACATCCGAGCGGAGAGCGGCCTTGGGGGGGGTGTTTGCTGGACACATGCAAGCGGAGAGCGGCCTCGGGGGTGGTGGTTGCTGGACACATCAGAGCGGAGACCAGCCTCGGGTGGTGGTTGCTGGACTCATGTCAGAGCGGAGAGCGGCCTCGGGGGTGGTGGTTGCTGGACACATCTGAGCGGAGAGCGACCTCGGGGGTGGTGGTTGCTGAACACATGTCAGAGCGGAGAGCGGCCTTAGGGGTGGTGGTTTCTGGACACATGTCAGAGCGGAAAGCGGCCTCGGGGGTGGTGGTTGCTGGACACATCAGAGCAGAGAGCGGCCTCGGGGGTGGTGGTTGCTGGACACATCAGAACAGAGAGCGGCCTCGGGGATGGTGGTTGCTGGACACATCCGAGCGGAGAGCGGCCTCGGGGGTGGTGGCTGCAGGACACATCCGAGCGGAGAGCGGCCTCAGGGGTGGTGGTTGCTGGACACATCAGAGCGGAGAGCGGCCTCGGGGGTGGTGGTTGCTGGACTCATGTCAGAGCGAAGAGTGGCCTCGGGGGTGGTGGTTGCTAGACACATCCGAGCGGAGAGCGGCCTCGGTGGTGGTGGTTGCTGGACACATGTCAGAGCAGAGAGCGGCCTCGGGGGTGGTGGTTGCTGGACACATGTCAGAGCGGAGAGCGGCCTCGGGGGGTGGTGGTTGCTGGGCACATGTCAGAGCAGAGAGCGGCCTCGGGGATGGTGGTTGCTTGACACATCCGAGCGGAGAGCGACCTTAGGGGTGGTGTTTGCTGGACACATCCGAACGGAGAGCGACCTCGGGGGTGGTGGTTGCTGGACACATCAGAGCGGAGAGCGGCCTCGGGTGGTGGTTGCTGGACTCATGTCAGAGCGAAGAGCGGCCTCGGGGGTGGGGGTTGCTGGACACATCCGAGCCGAGAGCGACCTCGGGGGTGCTGGTTGCTGGACACATCAGAGCAGAGAGCGGCCTCGGGGATGGTGGTTGCTGGACACATCCGAGAGGAGAGCGGCCTCGGGGGTGGTGGTTGCTGGACTCATGTCAGAGCGAAGAGCGGCCTCGGGGGTGGTGGTTGCTAGACACATCCGAGCGGAGAGCGGCCTCGGTGGTGGTGGTTGCTGGACACATGTCAGAGCAGAGAGCGGCCTCGGGGGTGGTGGTTGCTGGACACATGTCAGAGCGGAGAGCGGCCTCGGGGGTGGTGGTTGCTAGACACATGTCAGAGCTGAGAGCGGCCGCCTCGGGGGAGTTGGTTGCTGGACACGTGTCAGAGCGTAGAGCTGCCTCGGGGGTGGTTGTTGCTGGACACATCAGAGCGGAGAGCGGCCTCGGGGTGGTAGTTGCTGGACACATGTCAGAGCGGAGAGCAGCCTCGGGGGTGGCGGTTGCTGGACACATCCGAGCGGAGAGCGGCCTCAGGGATGGTGAATGCTGGACACATCAGAGCGGAGAACGGCCTCGGGGGTGGTGGTTGCTGGACACATCCGAGCGGAGAGCGGCCTCGGTGGTGGTGGTTGCTGGACACATGTCAGAGCAGAGAGCGGCCTCGGGGGTGGTGGTTGCTGGACACATCAGAGCAGAGAGCGGCCTCAGGGGTGGTGGTTGCGGGACTCATGTCAGAGTGGAGAGCGGCCTCGGGGGTGGTGGTTGCTGGACACATCAGAGTGGAGAGCGGCCCTGAGGGGTGGTGGTTGCTGGACACATCAGAGTGGAGAGCGGCCTCGGGGGTGGTAGTTGCTGGACACATGTCAGAGCGGAGAGCGGCCTCAGGGATGGTGGTTGCTGGACACATGTCAGAGCGGAGAGCAGCCTCGGGCGTGGTGGTTGCTGGACACATCCGAGCGGAGAGCGGCCTCGGGGGTGGTGGTTGCTGGACACATGTCAGAGCGGAGAGCGGCCTTTGGGTGGTGGTTGCTGGACTGATGTCAGAGCGGAGAGCAGCCTCGGGAGTGATGGTTGCTGGACACATCCGAGCGGAGAGCGGCCTTGGGGGTGGTGGTTGCTGGACACATGTCAGAGCGGAGAGCGGCCTCGGGGGTGGTGGTTGCTGGACACATGTCAGAGCCGAGAGCGGCCTCGGGGGTGGTGGTTGCTGGACACATCAGAGTGGAGAGCGGCCTCGGGGGTGGTGGTTGATGGACACATGTCAGAGCGGAGAGTGGCCTCGGGGATGGTGGTTGCTGGACACATGTCAGAGGGGATAGCAGCCTCGGGGGTTGTGGTTGCTGGACACATGTCAGAGCAGAGAGCGGCCTCAGGGGTGGTGTTTGCTGGACACATGTCAGAGCGGAGAGCGGCCTCGGGGGTGGTGGTTGCTGGACACATGTCAGAGCGGAGAGCGGCCTCGGGGGTGGTGGTTGCTGGACACATCAGAGTGGAGAATGGCCCTGAGGGGTGGTGGTTGCTGGACACATCAGAGTGGAGAGCGGCCTCGGGGGTGGTGGTTGCTGGACACATGTCAGAGCAGAGAGTGGCCTCGGGGATGGTGGTTGCTGGACACATGTCAGAGCGGATAGCAGCCTCGGGGGTTGTGGTTGCTGGACACATGTCAGAGCAGAGAGCGGCCTCAGGGGTGGTGTTTGCTGGACACATGTCAGAGCGGAGAGCGGCCTCGGGGATGGTGGTTGCTGGAAACATCCGAGCGGGGAGCTGCCTCAGGGGTGGTGGTTGCTGGACATATCCGAGCAGAGAGCGGCCTCGGGGGTGGTGGTTGCTGGACACATCAGAGCGGAGAGCGGCCTCGGGGGTGGTGGTTGCTGGACACATCAGAGCAGAGAGCGGCCTCAGGGGTGGTGGTTGCGGGACTCATGTCAGAGTGGAGAGCAGCCTCGGGGGTGGTGGTTGCTGGACACAACAGAGTGGAGAGCAGCCCTGAGGGGTGGTGGTTGCTGGACACATCAGAGTGGAGAGCGGCCTCGGGGGTGGTGGTTGCTGGACACATGTCAGAGAAGAGAGCGGCCTCAGGGATGGTGGTTGCTGGACACATGTCAGAGCGGAGAGCAGCCTCGGGGATGGTGTTTGCTGGACACATGTCAGAGCAGAGAGCGGCCTCGGGGATGGTGGTTGCTGGACACATTCGAGCGGAGAGCTGCCTCGGGGGTGGTGGTTGCTGGACACATCAGAGCGGAGATCGGCCTCGGGGGTGGTGGTTGCTGGACTCATGTCAGAGCGGAGAGCGGCCTCAGGGGGGGGTGGTTGCTGGACACATCCGAGCGGAGAGCGGCCACGGGGGTGGTGGTTGCTGGACACATGTCAGAGCGGAGAGTGGCCTCGGGGGTGGTGGTTGCTGGACACATCCGAGCGGAGAGCGGCCTCAGGGGTGGTGGTTGCTGGACACATCAGAGCAGAGAGCGGCCTCGGGGGTGGTGGTTGCTGGACACATCAGAGCGGAGAGCGGCCTCGAGGATGGTGGTTGCTGG
Organism: Lithobates pipiens; assembly: GCF_037356315.1. Classification (NCBI taxonomy): domain Eukaryota; kingdom Metazoa; phylum Chordata; class Amphibia; order Anura; family Ranidae; genus Lithobates; species Lithobates pipiens. Next base: position 1,442,970 of record NW_027507917.1, read on the forward strand.
ACACATCCGAGCGGAGAGCGGCCTCGGGGGTGGTGGTTGTTGGACACATACGAGCGGAGAGCGGCCACGGGGGTGGTGGTTGCTGGACACATCAGAGCGGAGAGCGGCCTCGGGGGGGGTTGTTGCTGGACTCATGTCAGAGCGGAGAGCGGCCTCGGGGGTGGTGGTTGCTGGACACATTTGAGCAGAGAGCCGCCTCAGTGGTGGTGGTTGCTGGACACATCCGAGCGGAGAGCTGCCTCTGGGGTGGTGGTTGCTGGACACATCAGAGCGGAGATCGGCCTCGGGGGTGGTGGTTGCTGGACTCATGTCAGAGCGGAGAGCGGCCTCGGAGGTGGTGGTTGCTGGACACATCCGAGCGGAGAGCGGCCTCGGGGGTGGTGGTTGCTGGACACATGTCAGAGCGGAGAGTGGCCTCGGGGGATGGTGGTTGCTGGACACATGTCAGAGCGGAGAGCGGCCTCGGGGGGTGGTGGTTGCTGGACACATCAGAGCAGAGAGCGGCCTCGGGGGTGGTGGTTGCTGGACACATCAGAGCGGAGAGCGGCCTCGAGGATGGTGGTTGCTGGACACATCCGAGCGGAGAGCGGCCTCGGGGGTGGTGGTTGTTGGACACATACGAGCGGAGAGCGGCCACGGGGGTGGTGGTTGCTGGACACATCAGAGCGGAGAGCGGCCTCGGGGGGGGTGGTTGCTGGACTCATGTCAGAGCGGAGAGCGGCCTCGGGGGTGGTGGTTGCTGGACACATTTGAGCAGAGAGCGGCCTCAGTGGTGGTGGTTGCTGGACACGTCAGAGCGGAGAGCGCCCTCGGGGGTGGTGGTCGCTGGACACATGTCAGAGTGGAGAGTGGCCTTGGGGGTGGTGGTTGCTGGACACATGTCAGAGCGGAGATCGGGCTCGGGGGTGGTGGTTGCTGGACACAAGTCAGAGCGGAGAGCCGCCTCGGGGATGGCGGTTGCTGGACACATCCGAGTGGAGAGCAGCCTCGGGGATGGTGGTTACTGGACACATCCGAGCGGAGAGTGGCCTCGGGGGTGGTGGTTGCTGGACACATCTGAGCGGAGAGTGGCCTCGGGGGTGGTGGTTGCTGGACTCATGTCAGAGCGGAGAGCGGCCTCTGGGGTGGTGGTTGCTGGACACATCCGAGCGGAGAGCGGCCTCGGGGGTGGTGGTTGCTGGACACATGTCAGAGCGGAGAGCGGCCTCGGGGGGTGGGGGTTGCTGGACACATGTCAGAGCGGAGAGCAGCCTCGTGGATGGTGGTTGCTGGACACATCCGAGCGGAGAGCGGCCTTGGGGGTGGTGTTTGCTGGACACATCCAAGCGGAGAGCGGCTTTGGGGGTGGTGGTTGCTGGACACATCAGAGCGGAGAGCGGCCTCGGGTGGTGGTTGCTGGACTCATGTCAGAGCGGAGAGCGGCCTCGGGGGTGGTGGTTGCTGGACACATCTGAGAGGAGAGCGACCTCTGGGGTGGTGGTTGCTGAACACATGTCAGAGCGGAGAGCTGCCTTAGGGGTGGTGGTTTCTGGACACATGTCAGAGCGGAAAGCGGCCTCGGGGGTGGTGGTTGCTGGACACATCAGAGCAGAGAGCGGCCTCGGGGGTGGTGGTTGCTGGACACATCCGAGCGGAGAGCGGCCTCGGGGGTGGTGGTTGTTGGACACATACGAGCGGAGAGTGGCCACGGGGGTGGTGGTTGCTGGACACATCAGAGCGGAGATCGGCCTCGGGGGTGGTGGTTGCTGGACTCATTTCAGAGCGGAGAGCGGCCTCGAGGGTGGTGGTTGCTGGACACATTTGAGCGGAGAGCGGCCTCGTGGTGGTGGTTGCTGGACGCGTCAGAGCGGAGAGCGCCCTCGGGGGTGGTGTTTGCTGGACACATGTCAGAGCAGAGAGCGGCCTCGGGGATGGTGGTTGCTGGACACATTCGAGCGGAGAGCTGCCTCGGGGGTGGTGGTTGCTGGACACATCAGAGCGGAGATCGGCCTCGGGGGTGGTGGTTGCTGGACTCATGTCAGAGCGGAGAGCGGCCTCAGGGGGGGGTGGTTGCTGGACACATCCGAGCGGAGAGCGGCCACGGGGGTGGTGGTTGCTGGACACATGTCAGAGCGGAGAGTGGCCTCGGGGGTGGTGGTTGCTGGACACATCCGAGCGGAGAGCGGCCTCAGGGGTGGTGGTTGCTGGACACATCAGAGCAGAGAGCGGCCTCGGGGGTGGTGGTTGCTGGACACATCAGAGCGGAGAGCGGCCTCGAGGATGGTGGTTGCTGGACACATCCGAGCGGAGAGCGGCCTCGGGGGTGGTGGTTGTTGGACACATACGAGCAGAGAGCGGCCACGGGGGTGGTGGTTGCTGGACACATCAGAGCGGAGAGCGGCCTCGGGGGGGGTTGTTGCTGGACTCATGTCAGAGCGGAGAGCGGCCTCGGGGGTGGTGGTTGCTGGACACATTTGAGCAGAGAGCCGCCTCAGTGGTGGTGGTTGCTGGACACATCCGAGCGGAGAGCTGCCTCTGGGGTGGTGGTTGCTGGACACATCAGAGCGGAGATCGGCCTCGGGGGTGGTGGTTGCTGGACTCATGTCAGAGCGGAGAGCGGCCTCGGAGGTGGTGGTTGCTGGACACATCCGAGCGGAGAGCGGCCTCGGGGGTGGTGGTTGCTGGACACATGTCAGAGCGGAGAGTGGCCTCGGGGGATGGTGGTTGCTGGACACATGTCAGAGCGGAGAGCGGCCTCGGGGGGTGGTGGTTGCTGGACACATCAGAGCAGAGAGCGGCCTCGGGGGTGGTGGTTGCTGGACACATCAGAGCGGAGAGCGGCCTCGAGGATGGTGGTTGCTGGACACATCCGAGCGGAGAGCGGCCTCGGGGGTGGTGGTTGTTGGACACATACGAGCGGAGAGCGGCCACGGGGGTGGTGGTTGCTGGACACATCAGAGCGGAGAGCGGCCTCGGGGGGGGTGGTTGCTGGACTCATGTCAGAGCGGAGAGCGGCCTCGGGGGTGGTGGTTGCTGGACACATTTGAGCAGAGAGCGGCCTCAGTGGTGGTGGTTGCTGGACACGTCAGAGCGGAGAGCGCCCTCGGGGGTGGTGGTCGCTGGACACATGTCAGAGTGGAGAGTGGCCTTGGGGGTGGTGGTTGCTGGACACATGTCAGAGCGGAGATCGGGCTCGGGGGTGGTGGTTGCTGGACACAAGTCAGAGCGGAGAGCCGCCTCGGGGATGGCGGTTGCTGGACACATCCGAGTGGAGAGCAGCCTCGGGGATGGTGGTTACTGGACACATCCGAGCGGAGAGTGGCCTCGGGGGTGGTGGTTGCTGGACACATCTGAGCGGAGAGTGGCCTCGGGGGTGGTGGTTGCTGGACTCATGTCAGAGCGGAGAGCGGCCTCTGGGGTGGTGGTTGCTGGACACATCCGAGCGGAGAGCGGCCTCGGGGGTGGTGGTTGCTGGACACATGTCAGAGCGGAGAGCGGCCTCGGGGGGTGGGGGTTGCTGGACACATGTCAGAGCGGAGAGCAGCCTCGTGGATGGTGGTTGCTGGACACATCCGAGCGGAGAGCGGCCTTGGGGGTGGTGTTTGCTGGACACATCCAAGCGGAGAGCGGCTTTGGGGGTGGTGGTTGCTGGACACATCAGAGCGGAGAGCGGCCTCGGGTGGTGGTTGCTGGACTCATGTCAGAGCGGAGAGCGGCCTCGGGGGTGGTGGTTGCTGGACACATCTGAGAGGAGAGCGACCTCTGGGGTGGTGGTTGCTGAACACATGTCAGAGCGGAGAGCTGCCTTAGGGGTGGTGGTTTCTGGACACATGTCAGAGCGGAAAGCGGCCTCGGGGGTGGTGGTTGCTGGACACATCAGAGCAGAGAGCGGCCTCGGGGGTGGTGGTTGCTGGACACATCCGAGCGGAGAGCGGCCTCGGGGGTGGTGGTTGTTGGACACATACGAGCGGAGAGTGGCCACGGGGGTGGTGGTTGCTGGACACATCAGAGCGGAGATCGGCCTCGGGGGTGGTGGTTGCTGGACTCATTTCAGAGCGGAGAGCGGCCTCGAGGGTGGTGGTTGCTGGACACATTTGAGCGGAGAGCGGCCTCGTGGTGGTGGTTGCTGGACGCGTCAGAGCGGAGAGCGCCCTCGGGGGTGGTGGTTGCTGGACACATGTCAGAGTGGAGAGTGGCCTTGGGGGTGGTGGTTGCTGGACACATGTCAGAGCGGAGATCGGGCTCGGGGGTGGTGGTTGCTGGACACATGTCAGAGCGGAGAGCGGCCTCGGGGATGGCGGTTGCTGGACACATCCGAGTGGAGAGCAACCTCCGGGATGGTGGTTACTGGACACATCCGAGCGGAGAGTGGCCTCGGGGGTGGTGGTTGCTGGACACATAAGAGTGGAGAGCAGCCCTGAGGGGTGGTGGTTACTGGACACATCCGAGCGGAGAGTGGCCTCGGGGGTGGTGGTTGCTGGACACATAAGAGTGGAGGGCAGCCCTGAGGGGTGGTGGTTGCTGGACACATCAGAGTGGAGAGCGGCCTCAGGGGTGGTGGTTGCTGGACACATGTCAGAGCGGAGAGCGGCCTCAGGGATGGTGGTTGCTGGACACATGTCAGAGCGGAGAGCAGCCTCGGGGATGGTGTTTGCTGGACACATGTCAGAGCAGAGAGCGGCCTCGGGGATGGTGGTTGCTGGACACATCCGAGCGGGGAGCGACCTCAGGGGTGGTGGTTGCTGGACACATCCGAGCGGAGAGCTGCATCGGGGGTGGTGGTTGCTGGACACATCAGAGCGGAGATCGGCCTCGGGGGTGGTGGTTGCTGGACTCATGTCAGAGCGGAGAGCGGCCTCGGGGGTAGTGGTTGCTGGACACATCCGAGCGGAGAGCGGCCTCGGGGGTGGTGGTTGCTGGTCACATGTCAGAGCGGAGAGCGGCCTCGGGGGTGGGGGTTGCTGGACACATGTCAGAGCGGAGAGCGGCCTCGGGCGTGGTGGTTGCTGGACACATGTCAGAGCGGATAGCGGCTCGGGGGTGGCGGTGGCTTTACTCATGTCAGAGTGGAGAGCGGCCTCGGGAGAGGCGGTTGCTGGACACATGTCAGAGTGGAGAGCGGCCTCGGGGGTGGTGATTGCTGGACACATGTCAGAGTGGAGAGCGGCCTCGGGGATGGTGGTTGCTGGACACATGTCAGAGCGGAGAGCGGCCTCGGGAATGGTTGTTGCTGGACACATCCGAGCGGGGAGCGGCCTCAGGGGTGGTGGTTGCTGGACACATCCGAGCGGAGAGCGGCCTCGGGGGTGGTGGTTGCTGGACACATCAGAGCGGAGATCGGCCTCGGGGGTGGTGGTTGCTGGACTCATGTCAGAGTGGAGAGCGGCCTCGGGGGTGGTGGTTGCTGGACACTTCCGAGCGGAGAGCGGCCTAGGGGGTGGCGGTTGCTGGACACACGTCAGAGCGGAGAGCGGCCTCGGGGGTGGTGGTTGCTGGACACATGTCAGAGCAGAGAGTGGCCTCGGGGGTGGTGGTTGCTGGACACATGTGAGAGCGGAGAGCGGCCTCGGGCGTGGTGGTTGCTGGACACATGTCAGAGCGGATAGCGGCTCGGGGGTGGTGGTTGCTGGACTTGTGTCAGAGTGGAGAGCGGCCTCGGAGGTGGCGGTTGCTGGACCCATGTTAGAGCGGAGAGCGGCCTCGGGGGTGGTGGTTGCTGGACACATCCGAGTGGACAGCGGCCTCAGGGGTGGTGGTTGCTGGACACATGTCAGAGTGGAGAGCGGCCTCGGGGATGGTGGTTCCTGGACACATCCGAGCGGAGAGCGGCCTCGGGGGTGGTGGTTGCTGGACACATCCGAGCAGAGAGCGGCCTCGGGGGTGGTGGTTGCTGGACACATGTCAGAGCAGAGAGCGGCCTCGGGGGTGGTGGTTGCTGGACACATGTCAGAGCGGAGAGCAGCCTCGGGGATGTTGGTTGCTGGACACATGTCAGAGCGGAGAGCGGCCTCGGGGGTGGTGGTTGCTGGACACTTCCGAGCGGAGAGCGGCCTCGGGGGTGGTGGTTGCTGGACACATGTCAGAGCGGAGAGCGGCCTCGGGGGTGGTGGTTGCTGGACACATGTCAGAGCGGAGAGTGGCCTCGGGGGTGGTGGTTGCTGGACACATGTGAGAGCGGAGAGCGGCCTCGGGCGTGGTGGTTGCTGGACACATGTCAGAGCGGATAGCGGCTCAGGGTTGGTGGTTACTGGACTCGTGTCAGAGTGGAGAGCGGCCTCGGGGGTGGCGGTTGCTGGACACATGTCAGAGCGGAGAGCGGCCTCGGGGGTGGTGGTTGCTGGACACATCCGAGTGGAGAGCGGCCTCAGGGGTGGTGGTTGCTGGACACATGTCAGAGCGGAGAGCGGCCTCGGGGATGGTGGTTGCTGGACACATCCGAGCGGAGAGCGGCCTCGGGGGTGGTGGTTGCTGGACACATCAGAGCGGAGAGCGGCCTCGGGGGTGGTGGTTGCTGGACTCATTTCAGAGCGGAGAGCGGCCTCTAGGGTGTTAGTTGCTGGACACATCCGAGCCGAGAGCGGCCTCAGGGGTGGTGGTTGCTGGACACATGTCAGAGTAGAGAGCGGCCTCGGGGGTGGTGGTTGCTGGACACATGTCAGAGCGGAGAGCGGCCTCGGGGATGTTGGTTGCTGGACACATGTCAGAGCGGAGAGCGGCCTCGGGATGGTGGTTGCTGGTCACATCCGAGTGGAGAGCGGCCTCGGGGGTGTTGGTTGCTGGACACATGTCAGAGCGGAGAGTGGCCTCGGGGGTGGTGGTTGCTGGACACATCCGAGCGGAGAGCGGCCTCAGGGGTGGTGGTTGCTGGACACATTCGAGCGGAAGGCTGCCTCGGGGGTGGTGGTTGCTGGACACATCAGAGCGGAGATCGGCCTCAGGGGTGGTGGTTGCTGGACTCATGTCAGAGCGGAGAGCGGCCTCGGGGGTGGTGGTTGCTGGACACATCCGAGCGGAGAGCGGCCTCGGGGGTGGTGGTTGCTGGACACATGTCAGAGCGGAGAGTGGCCTCGGGGGTGGTGGTTGCTAGACACATCCGAGCGGAGAGCGGCCTCAGGGGTGGTGATTGCTGGACACATCCGAGCGGAGAGCTGCCTCGGGGGTGGTGGTTGCTGGACTCATGTCAGAGCGTAGAGAGCGGCCTCGGGGGTGGTGGTTGCTGGACACATCCGTGCGGAGAGCGGCCTCGGGGGTGGTGGTTGCTGGACACATTCGAGCGGAAGGCTGCCTCGGGGGTGGTGGTTGCTGGACACATCAGAGCGGAGATCGGCCTCAGGGGTGGTGGTTGCTGGACTCATGTCAGAGCGGAGAGCGGCCTCGGGGGTGGTGGTTGCTGGACACATCCGAGCGGAGAGCGGCCTCGGGGGTGGTGGTTGCTGGACACATGTCAGAGCGGAGAGCGGCCTCAGGGGTGGTGATTGCTGGACACATCCGAGCGGAGAGCTGCCTCAGGGGTGGTGGTTGCTGGACACATCAGAGCGGAGATCGGCCTCGGGGGTGGTGGTTGCTGGACTCATGTCAGAGCGTAGAGAGCGGCCTCGGGGGTGGTGGTTGCTGGACACATCCGTGCGGAGAGCGGCCTCGGGGGTGGTGGTTGCTGGACACATGTCAGAGCGGAGAGTGGCCTCGGGGGTGGTGGTTGCTGGACACATGTCAGAGCGGAGAGCGGCCTCGGGGGTGGTGGTTGCTGGACACATCAGAGCAGAGAGCGGCCTCGGGGGTGGTGGTTGCTGGACACATTAGAGCGGAGAGCGGCCTCGGGGATGGTGGTTGCTGGACACATCCGAGCGGAGAGCGGCCTCGGGGGTGGTGGTTGTTGGACACATCAGAGCAGAGAGCGGCCTCAGGGGTGGTGGTTGCTGGACAACATCAGAACAGAGAGCGGCCTCGGGTGGTGGTTGCTGCACTCATGTCAGAGCGGAGAGCGGCCTCTGGGGTGGTGGTTGCTGGACACATTTGAGCGGAGAGCGGCCTCGTGGTGGTGGTTGCTGGACACGTCAGAGCGGAGAGCGCCCTCGGGGGTGGTGGTTGCTGGACACATGTCAGACCGGAGATCGGGCTCCGGGGTGGTGGTTGCTGGACACATGTCAGAGCGGAGAGCGGCCTCGGGGATGGCGGTTGCTGGACACATCCGAGTGGAGAGCAGCCTCGGGGATGGTGGTTACTGGACATATCCGAGCGGAGAGTGGCCTCGGGGGTGGTGGTTGCTGGACACATCCGAGCGGAGAGCGACCTCGGGGGTGGTGGTTGCTGGACACATGTCAGAGCGGAGAGCGGCCTCGGGGGTGGTGGTTGCTGGACACATGTCAGAGTGTAGAGCGGCCTCGGGGGTGGTGGTTGCTGGACACATCAGAGCAGAGAGCGGCCTCGTGGTGGTGGTTGCTGGACACATCAGAGCGGAGAGCGGCCTCGGGGATGGTGGTTGCTGGATACATCCGAGCGGAGAGTGGCCTCGGGGGTGGTGGTTGTTGGACACATACGAGCGGAGAGCGGCCACGGGGGTGGTGGTTGCTGGACACATCAGAGCGGAGAGCGGCCTCGGGGCTGGTGGTTGCTGGACTCATGTCAGAGCAGAGAGCGGCCTCGGGGGTGGTGGTTGCTGGACACATTTGAGCGGAGAGCGGCCTCGGTGGTGGTGGTTGCTGGACACGTCAGAGCGGAGAGCGCCCTCGGGGGTGGTGGTTGCTGGACACATGTCAGAGTGGAGAGTGGCCTTGGGGGTGGTGGTTGCTGGACACATGTCAGAGCGGAGATCGGGCTCGCGGGTGGTGGTTGCTGGACACATGTCAGAGCGGAGAGCGGCCTCGGTGGTGGTGGTTGCTGGACACGTCAGAGCGGAGAGCGCCCTCGGGGGTGGTGGTTGCTGGACACATGTCAGAGTGGAGAGTGGCCTTGGGGGTGGTGGTTGCTGGACACATGTCAGAGCGTAGATCGGGCTCGCGGGTGGTGGTTGCTGGACACATCAGAGCGGAGAGCGGCCTCGGGGATGGTGGTTGCTGGATACATCCGAGCGGAGAGTGGCCTCGGGGGTGGTGGTTGATGGACACATGTCAGAGCGGAGAGCGGCCTCGGGGGTGGTGGTTGCTGGACACATGTCAGAGCGGAGAGCGGCCTCGGAGGTGGTGGTTGCTGGACACATCAGAGCAGAGAGCGGCCTCGGGGGTGGTGGTTGCTGGACACATGTCAGAGCGGAGAGCGGCCTCGGGGGTGGTGGTTGCTGGACACATGTCAGAGTGTAGAGCGGCCTCGGGGGTGGTGGTTGCTGGACACATCAGAGCAGAGAGCGGCCTCGGGGTGGTGGTTGCTGGACACATCAGAGCGGAGAGCGGCCTCGGGGATGGTGGTTGCTGGATACATCCGAGCGGAGAGTGGCCTCGGGGGTGGTGGTTGTTGGACACATACGAGCGGAGAGCGGCCTCGGGGATGGTGGTTGCTGGATACATCCGAGCGGAGAGTGGCCTCGGGGGTGGTGGTTGCTGGACACATGTCAGAGCGGAGAGCGGCCTCGGTGGTGGTGGTTGCTGGACACATGTCAGAGTGGAGAGTGGCCTTGGGGGTGGTGGTTGCTGGACACATGTCAGAGCGTAGATCGGGCTCGCGGGTGGTGGTTGCTGGACACATGTCAGAGCGGAGGGCGGCCTCGGAGATGGCGGTTGCTGGACACATCCGAGTGGAGAGCAGCCTCGGGGATGGTGGTTACTGGACACATCCGAGCGGAGAGTGGCCTCGGGGGTGGTGGTTGCTGGACACATCCGAGCGGAGAGTGGCCTCGGGGGTGGTGGTTGCTGGACACATGTCAGAGCGGAGAGCGGCCTCGGGGGTGGTGGTTGCTGGACACATGTCAGAGCGGAGAGCGGCCTCGGGGGTGGTGGTTGCTGGACACATCAGAGCAGAGAGCGGCCTCGGGGGTGGTGGTTGCTGGACACATCAGAGCGGAGAGCGGCCTCGGGGATGGTGGTTGCTGGATACATCCGAGCGGAGAGTGGCCTCGGGGGTGGTGGTTGTTGGACACATACGAGCGGAGAGCGGCCACGGGGGTGGTGGATGCTGTACACATCAGAGCGGAGAGCGGCCTCGGGGCTGGTTGTTGCTGGACTCATGTCAGAGCGGAGAGCGGCCTCGGGGGTGGTGGTTGCTGGACACATTTGAGCGGAGAGCGGCCTCGGTGGTGGTGGTTGCTGGACACGTCAGAGCGGAGAGCGCCCTCGGGGGTGGTGGTTGCTGGACACATGTCAGAGTGGAGAGTGGCCTTGGGGGTGGTGGTTGCTGGACACATGTCAGAGCGGAGATCGGGCTCGCGGGTGGTGGTTGCTGGACACATGTCAGAGCGGAGAGCGGCCTCGGTGGTGGTGGTTGCTGGACACGTCAGAGCGGAGAGCGCCCTCGGGGGTGGTGGTTGCTGGACACATGTCAGGGTGGAGAGTGGCCTTGGGGGTGGTGGTTGCTGGACACATGTCAGAGCGTAGATCGGGCTCGCGGGTGGTGGTTGCTGGACACATGTCAGAGCGGAGGGCGGCCTCGGAGATGGCGGTTGCTGGACACATCCGAGTGGAGAGCAGCCTCGGGGATGGTGGTTACTGGACACATCCGAGCGGAGAGTGGCCTCGGGGGTGGTGGTTGCTGGACACATCCGAGCGGAGAGTGGCCTCGGGGGTGGTGGTTGCTGGACACATGTCAGAGCGGAGAGCGGCCTCGGGGGTGGTGGTTGCTGGACACATGTCAGAGCGGAGAGCGGCCTCGAGGGTGGTGGTTGCTGGACACATCAGAGCAGAGAGCGGCCTCGGGGGTGGTGGTTGCTGGACACATCAGAGCGGAGAGCGGCCTCGGGGATTGTGGTTGCTGGATACATCCGAGCGGAGAGCGGCCTCGGGGGTGGTGGTTGTTGGACACATACGAGCGGAGAGCGGCCACGGGGGTGGTGGTTGCTGGACACATCAGAGCAGAGAGCGGCCTCAGGGCTGGTGGTTGCTGGACTCATGTCAGAGCGGAGAGCGGCCTCGGGGGTGGTGGTTGCTGGACACATTTGAGCGGAGAGCGGCCTCGGTGGTGGTGGTTGCTGGACACGTCAGAGCGGAGAGCGCCCTCGGGGTTGGTGGTTGCTGGACACATGTCAGAGTGGAGAGTGGCCTTGGGGGTGGTGGTTGCTGGACACATGTCAGAGCGGAGATCGGGCTCGCGGGTGGTGGTTGCTGGACACATGTCAGAGCGGAGAGCCGCCTCGGAGATGGCGGTTGCTGGACACATCCGAGTGGAGAGCAGCCTCCGGGATGGTAGTAACTGGACACATCCGTACGGAGAGTGGCCTCGGGGGTGGTGGTTGCTGGACACATCCGAGCGGAGAGTTGCCTCGGGGGTGGTGGTTGCTGGACTCATGTCAGAGCGGAGAGTGGCCTCGGGGGTAGTGGTTGCTGGACACATCCGAGTGGAGAGCGGCCTCTGGGGTGGTGGTTGCTGGACAAATGTCAGAGCGGAGAGCGGCCTCGGGGGGGTGGGGGTTGCTGGACACATGTCAGAGCGGAGAGCAGCCTCGGGGATGGTGGTTGCTGGACACATCCGAGCGGAGAGCGGCCTCGGGTGGTGGTTGCTGGACTCATGTCAGAGTGGAGAGCGGCCTCGGGGGTGGTGGTTGCTGGACACATCTGAGCGGAGAGCGACCTCGGGGGTGGTGGTTGCTGAACACATGTCAGAGCGGAGAGCGGCCTTAGGGGTGGTGGTTTCTGGACACATGTCAGAGCGGAAAGCGGCCTCGGGGGTGGTGGTTGCTGGACACATCAGAGCAGAGAGCAGCCTCGGGGGTGGTGGTTGCTGGACACATCAGAACAGAGAGCGGCCTCGGGGATGGTGGTTGCTGGACACATCCGAGCGGAGAGCGGCCTCGGGGGTGGTGGCTGCAGGACACATCCGAGCGGAGAGCGGCCTCAGGGGTGGTGGTTGCTGGACACATCAGAGCGGAGAGCGGCCTCGGGGGTGGTGGTTGCTGGACTCATGTCAGAGCGAAGAGTGGCCTCGGGGGTGGTGGTTGCTAGACACATCCGAGCGGAGAGCGGCCTCGGTGGTGGTGGTTGCTGGACACATGTCAGAGCAGAGAGCGGCCTCGGGGGTGGTGGTTGCTGGACACATGTCAGAGCGGAGAGCGGCCTCGGGGGGTGGTGGTTGCTGGGCACATGTCAGAGCAGAGAGCGGCCTCGGGGATGGTGGTTGCTTGACACATCCGAGCGGAGAGCGACCTTAGGGGTGGTGTTTGCTGGACACATCCGAACGGAGAGCGACCTCGGGGGTGGTGGTTGCTGGACACATCAGAGCGGAGAGCGGCCTCGGGTGGTGGTTGCTGGACTCATGTCAGAGCGAAGAGCGGCCTCGGGGGTGGGGGTTGCTGGACACATCCGAGCCGAGAGCGACCTCGGGGGTGCTGGTTGCTGGACACATCAGAGCAGAGAGCGGCCTCGGGGATGGTGGTTGCTGGACACATCCGAGAGGAGAGCGGCCTCGGGGGTGGTGGTTGCTGGACTCATGTCAGAGCGAAGAGCGGCCTCGGGGGTGGTGGTTGCTAGACACATCCGAGCGGAGAGCGGCCTCGGTGGTGGTGGTTGCTGGACACATGTCAGAGCAGAGAGCGGCCTCGGGGGTGGTGGTTGCTGGACACATGTCAGAGCGGAGAGCGGCCTCGGGGGTGGTGGTTGCTAGACACATGTCAGAGCTGAGAGCGGCCGCCTCGGGGGAGTTGGTTGCTGGACACGTGTCAGAGCGTAGAGCTGCCTCGGGGGTGGTTGTTGCTGGACACATCAGAGCGGAGAGCGGCCTCGGGGTGGTAGTTGCTGGACACATGTCAGAGCGGAGAGCAGCCTCGGGGGTGGCGGTTGCTGGACACATCCGAGCGGAGAGCGGCCTCAGGGATGGTGAATGCTGGACACATCAGAGCGGAGAACGGCCTCGGGGGTGGTGGTTGCTGGACACATCCGAGCGGAGAGCGGCCTCGGTGGTGGTGGTTGCTGGACACATGTCAGAGCAGAGAGCGGCCTCGGGGGTGGTGGTTGCTGGACACATCAGAGCAGAGAGCGGCCTCGGGGGTGGTGGTTGCTGGACACATCAGAGTGGAGAGCGGCCCTGAGGGGTGGTGGTTGCTGGACACATCAGAGTGGAGAGCGGCCTCAGGGGTGGTAGTTGCTGGACACATGTCAGAGCGGAGAGCGGCCTCAGGGATGGTGGTTGCTGGACACATGTCAGAGCGGAGAGCAGCCTCGGGCGTGGTGGTTGCTGGACACATCCGAGCGGAGAGCGGCCTCGGGGGTGGTGGTTGCTGGACACATGTCAGAGCGGAGAGCGGCCTTTGGGTGGTGGTTGCTGGACTGATGTCAGAGCGGAGAGCAGCCTCGGGAGTGGTGGTTGCTGGACACATCCGAGCGGAGAGCGGCCTTGGGGGTGGTGGTTGCTGGACACATGTCAGAGCGGAGAGCGGCCTCGGAGGTGGTGGTTGCTGGACACATGTCAGAGCGGAGAGCGGCCTCGGGGGTGGTGGTTGCTGGACACATCAGAGTGGAGAGCGGCCTCGGGGGTGGTGGTTGATGGACACATGTCAGAGCGGAGAGTGGCCTCGGGGATGGTGGTTGCTGGACACATGTCAGAGGGGATAGCAGCCTCGGGGGTTGTGGTTGCTGGACACATGTCAGAGCAGAGAGCGGCCTCAGGGGTGGTGTTTGCTGGACACATGTCAGAGCGGAGAGCGGCCTCGGGGGTGGTGGTTGCTGGACACATGTCAGAGCGGAGAGCGGCCTCGGGGGTGGTGGTTGCTGGACACATCAGAGTGGAGAATGGCCCTGAGGGGTGGTGGTTGCTGGACATATCCGAGCAGAGAGCGGCCTCGGGGGTGGTGGTTGCTGGACACATCAGAGCGGAGAGCGGCCTCGGGGGTGGTGGTTGCTGGACACATCAGAGCAGAGAGCGGCCTCAGGGGTGGTGGTTGCGGGACTCATGTCAGAGTGGAGAGCAGCCTCGGGGGTGGTGGTTGCTGGACACAACAGAGTGGAGAGCAGCCCTGAGGGGTGGTGGTTGCTGGACACATCAGAGTGGAGAGCGGCCTCGGGGGTGGTGGTTGCTGGACACATGTCAGAGAAGAGAGCGGCCTCAGGGATGGTGGTTGCTGGACACATGTCAGAGCGGAGAGCAGCCTCGGGGATGGTGTTTGCTGGACACATGTCAGAGCAGAGAGCGGCCTCGGGGATGGTGGTTGCTGGACACATTCGAGCGGAGAGCTGCCTCGGGGGTGGTGGTTGCTGGACACATCAGAGCGGAGATCGGCCTCGGGGGTGGTGGTTGCTGGACTCATGTCAGAGCGGAGAGCGGCCTCAGGGGGGGGTGGTTGCTGGACACATCCGAGCGGAGAGCGGCCACGGGGGTGGTGGTTGCTGGACACATGTCAGAGCGGAGAGTGGCCTCGGGGGTGGTGGTTGCTGGACACATCCGAGCGGAGAGCGGCCTCAGGGGTGGTGGTTGCTGGACACATCCGAGCGGAGAGCTGCCTCTGGGGTGGTGGTTGCTGGACACATCAGAGCGGAGATCGGCCTCGGGGGTGGTGGTTGCTGGACTCATGTCAGAGCGGAGAGCGGCCTCGGAGGTGGTGGTTGCTGGACACATCCGAGCGGAGAGCGGCCTCGGGGGTGGTGGTTGCTGGACACATGTCAGAGCGGAGAGTGGCCTCGGGGGATGGTGGTTGCTGGACACATGTCAGAGCGGAGAGCGGCCTCGGGGGTGGTGGTTGCTGGACACATCAGAGCAGAGAGCGGCCTCGGGGGTGGTGGTTGCTGGACACATCAGAGCGGAGAGCGGCCTCGAGGATGGTGGTTGCTGGACACATCCGAGCGGAGAGCGGCCTCGGGGGTGGTGGTTGTTGGACACATACGAGCGGAGAGCGGCCACGGGGGTGGTGGTTGCTGGACACATCAGAGCGGAGAGCGGCCTCGGGGGGGGTTGTTGCTGGACTCATGTCAGAGCGGAGAGCGGCCTCGGGGGTGGTGGTTGCTGGACACATTTGAGCAGAGAGCCGCCTCAGTGGTGGTGGTTGCTGGACACATCCGAGCGGAGAGCTGCCTCTGGGGTGGTGGTTGCTGGACACATCAGAGCGGAGATCGGCCTCGGGGGTGGTGGTTGCTGGACTCATGTCAGAGCGGAGAGCGGCCTCGGAGGTGGTGGTTGCTGGACACATCCGAGCGGAGAGCGGCCTCGGGGGTGGTGGTTGCTGGACACATGTCAGAGCGGAGAGTGGCCTCGGGGGATGGTGGTTGCTGGACACATGTCAGAGCGGAGAGCGGCCTCGGGGGGTGGTGGTTGCTGGACACATCAGAGCAGAGAGCGGCCTCGGGGGTGGTGGTTGCTGGACACATCAGAGCGGAGAGCGGCCTCGAGGATGGTGGTTGCTGGACACATCCGAGCGGAGAGCGGCCTCGGGGGTGGTGGTTGCTGGACTCATGTCAGAGCGGAGAGCGGCCTCGGGGGTGGTGGTTGCTGGACACATTTGAGCAGAGAGCGGCCTCAGTGGTGGTGGTTGCTGGACACGTCAGAGCGGAGAGCGCCCTCGGGGGTGGTGGTCGCTGGACACATGTCAGAGTGGAGAGTGGCCTTGGGGGTGGTGGTTGCTGGACACATGTCAGAGCGGAGATCGGGCTCGGGGGTGGTGGTTGCTGGACACATGTCAGAGCGGAGAGCAGCCTCGGGGATGGCGGTTGCTGGACACATCCGAGTGGAGAGCAGCCTCGGGGATGGTGGTTACTGGACACATCCGAGCGGAGAGTGGCCTCGGGGGTGGTGGTTGCTGGACACATCTGAGCGGAGAGTGGCCTCGGGGGTGGTGGTTGCTGGACTCATGTCAGAGCGGAGAGCGGCCTCTGGGGTGGTGGTTGCTGGACACATCCGAGCGGAGAGCGGCCTCGGGGGTGGTGGTTGCTGGACACATGTCAGAGCGGAGAGCGGCCTCGGGGGGTGGGGGTTGCTGGACACATGTCAGAGCGGAGAGCAGCCTCGTGGATGGTGGTTGCTGGACACATCCGAGCGGAGAGCGGCCTTGGGGGTGGTGTTTGCTGGACACATCCAAGCGGAGAGCGGCTTTGGGGGTGGTGGTTGCTGGACACATCAGAGCGGAGAGCGGCCTCGGGTGGTGGTTGCTGGACTCATGTCAGAGCGGAGAGCGGCCTCGGGGGTGGTGGTTGCTGGACACATCTGAGAGGAGAGCGACCTCTGGGGTGGTGGTTGCTGAACACATGTCAGAGCGGAGAGCTGCCTTAGGGGTGGTGGTTTCTGGACACATGTCAGAGCGGAAAGCGGCCTCGGGGGTGGTGGTTGCTGGACACATCAGAGCAGAGAGCGGCCTCGGGGGTGGTGGTTGCTGGACACATCCGAGCGGAGAGCGGCCTCGGGGGTGGTGGTTGTTGGACACATACGAGCGGAGAGTGGCCACGGGGGTGGTGGTTGCTGGACACATCAGAGCGGAGATCGGCCTCGGGGGTGGTGGTTGCTGGACTCATTTCAGAGCGGAGAGCGGCCTCGAGGGTGGTGGATGCTGGACACATTTGAGCGGAGAGCGGCCTCGTGGTGGTGGTTGCTGGACGCGTCAGAGCGGAGAGCGCCCTCGGGGGTGGTGGTTGCTGGACACATGTCAGAGTGGAGAGTGGCCTTGGGGGTGGTGGTTGCTGGACACATGTCAGAGCGGAGATCGGGCTCGGGGGTGGTGGTTGCTGGACACATGTCAGAGCGGAGAGCGGCCTCGGGGATGGCGGTTGCTGGACACATCCGAGTGGAGAGCAACCTCCGGGATGGTGGTTACTGGACACATCCGAGCGGAGAGTGGCCTCGGGGGTGGTGGTTGCTGGACACATAAGAGTGGAGAGCAGCCCTGAGGGGTGGTGGTTACTGGACACATCCGAGCGGAGAGTGGCCTCGGGGGTGGTGGTTGCTGGACACATAAGAGTGGAGGGCAGCCCTGAGGGGTGGTGGTTGCTGGACACATCAGAGTGGAGAGCGGCCTCAGGGGTGGTGGTTGCTGGACACATGTCAGAGCGGAGAGCGGCCTCAGGGATGGTGGTTGCTGGACACATGTCAGAGCGGAGAGCAGCCTCGGGGATGGTGTTTGCTGGACACATGTCAGAGCAGAGAGCGGCCTCGGGGATGGTGGTTGCTGGACACATCCGAGCGGGGAGCGACCTCAGGGGTGGTGGTTGCTGGACACATCCGAGCGGAGAGCTGCATCGGGGGTGGTGGTTGCTGGACACATCAGAGCGGAGATCGGCCTCGGGGGTGGTGGTTGCTGGACTCATGTCAGAGCGGAGAGCGGCCTCGGGGGTGGTGGTTGCTGGACACATCCGAGCGGAGAGCGGCCTCGGGGGTGGTGGTTGCTGGTCACATGTCAGAGCGGAGAGCGGCCTCGGGGGTGGGGGTTGCTGGACACATGTCAGAGCGGAGAGCGGCCTCGGGCGTGGTGGTTGCTGGACACATGTCAGAGCGGATAGCGGCTCGGGGGTGGCGGTGGCTTTACTCATGTCAGAGTGGAGAGCGGCCTCGGGAGAGGCGGTTGCTGGACACATGTCAGAGTGGAGAGCGGCCTCGGGGGTGGTGATTGCTGGACACATGTCAGAGTGGAGAGCGGCCTCGGGGATGGTGGTTGCTGGACACATGTCAGAGCGGAGAGCGGCCTCGGGAATGGTTGTTGCTGGACACATCCGAGCGGGGAGCGGCCTCAGGGGTGGTGGTTGCTGGACACATCCGAGCGGAGAGCGGCCTCGGGGGTGGTGGTTGCTGGACACATCAGAGCGGAGATCGGCCTCGGGGGTGGTGGTTGCTGGACTCATGTCAGAGTGGAGAGCGGCCTCGGGGGTGGTGGTTGCTGGACACTTCCGAGCGGAGAGCGGCCTAGGGGGTGGCGGTTGCTGGACACACGTCAGAGCGGAGAGCGGCCTCGGGGGTGGTGGTTGCTGGACACATGTCAGAGCAGAGAGTGGCCTCGGGGGTGGTGGTTGCTGGACACATGTGAGAGCGGAGAGCGGCCTCGGGCGTGGTGGTTGCTGGACACATGTCAGAGCGGATAGCGGCTCGGGGGTGGTGGTTGCTGGACTTGTGTCAGAGTGGAGAGCGGCCTCGGAGGTGGCGGTTGCTGGACCCATGTTAGAGCGGAGAGCGGCCTCGGGGGTGGTGGTTGCTGGACACATCCGAGTGGACAGCGGCCTCAGGGGTGGTGGTTGCTGGACACATGTCAGAGTGGAGAGCGGCCTCGGGGATGGTGGTTCCTGGACACATCCGAGCGGAGAGCGGCCTCGGGGGTGGTGGTTGCTGGACACATCCGAGCAGAGAGCGGCCTCGGGGGTGGTGGTTGCTGGACACATGTCAGAGCAGAGAGCGGCCTCGGGGGTGGTGGTTGCTGGACACATGTCAGAGCGGAGAGCAGCCTCGGGGATGTTGGTTGCTGGACACATGTCAGAGCGGAGAGCGGCCTCGGGGGTGGTGGTTGCTGGACACTTCCGAGCGGAGAGCGGCCTCGGGGGTGGTGGTTGCTGGACACATGTCAGAGCGGAGAGCGGCCTCGGGGGTGGTGGTTGCTGGACACATGTCAGAGCGGAGAGTGGCCTCGGGGGTGGTGGTTGCTGGACACATGTGAGAGCGGAGAGCGGCCTCGGGCGTGGTGGTTGCTGGACACATGTCAGAGCGGATAGCGGCTCAGGGTTGGTGGTTACTGGACTCGTGTCAGAGTGGAGAGCGGCCTCGGGGGTGGCGGTTGCTGGACACATGTCAGAGCGGAGAGCGGCCTCGGGGGTGGTGGTTGCTGGACACATCCGAGTGGAGAGCGGCCTCAGGGGTGGTGGTTGCTGGACACATGTCAGAGCGGAGAGCGGCCTCGGGGATGGTGGTTGCTGGACACATCCGAGCGGAGAGCGGCCACGGGGGTGGTGGTTGCTGGACACATCAGAGCGGAGAGCGGCCTCGGGGGTGGTGGTTGCTGGACTCATTTCAGAGTGGAGAGCGGCCTCTAGGGTGTTAGTTGCTGGACACATCCGAGCCGAGAGCGGCCTCAGGGGTGGTGGTTGCTGGACACATGTCAGAGTAGAGAGCGGCCTCGGGGGTGGTGGTTGCTGGACACATGTCAGAGCGGAGAGCGGCCTCGGGGATGTTGGTTGCTGGACACATGTCAGAGCGGAGAGCGGCCTCGGGATGGTGGTTGCTGGTCACATCCGAGTGGAGAGCGGCCTCGGGGGTGTTGGTTGCTGGACACATGTCAGAGCGGAGAGTGGCCTCGGGGGTGGTGGTTGCTGGACACATCCGAGCGGAGAGCGGCCTCAGGGGTGGTGGTTGCTGGACACATTCGAGCGGAAGGCTGCCTTGGGGGTGGTGGTTGCTGGACACATCAGAGCGGAGATCGGCCTCAGGGGTGGTGGTTGCTGGACTCATGTCAGAGCGGAGAGCGGCCTCGGGGGTGGGGGTTGCTGGACACATCCGAGCGGAGAGCGGCCTCGGGGGTGGTTGTTGCTGGACACATGTCAGAGCGGAGAGTGGCCTCGGGGGTGGTGGTTGCTAGACACATCCGAGCGGAGAGCGGCCTCAGGGGTGGTGATTGCTGGACACATCCGAGCGGAGAGCTGCCTCGGGGGTGGTGGTTGCTGGACACATCAGAGCGGAGATCGGCCTCGGGGGTGGTGGTTGCTGGACTCATGTCAGAGCGTAGAGAGCGGCCTCGGGGGTGGTGGTTGCTGGACACATCCGTGCGGAGAGCGGCCTCGGGGGTGGTGGTTGCTGGACACATTCGAGCGGAAGGCTGCCTCGGGGGTGGTGGTTGCTGGACACATCAGAGCGGAGATCGGCCTCAGGGGTGGTGGTTGCTGGACTCATGTCAGAGCGGAGAGCGGCCTCGGGGGTGGTGGTTGCTGGACACATCCGAGCGGAGAGCGGCCTCGGGGGTGGTGGTTGCTGGACACATGTCAGAGCGGAGAGTGGCCTCGGGGGTGGTGGTTGCTAGACACATCAGAGCGGAGAGCGGCCTCGGGGGTGGTGGTTGCTGGACTCATTTCAGAGCGGAGAGCGGCCTCTAGGGTGTTAGTTGCTGGACACATCCGAGCCGAGAGCGGCCTCAGGGGTGGTGGTTGCTGGACACATGTCAGAGTAGAGAGCGGCCTCGGGGGTGGTGGTTGCTGGACACATGTCAGAGCGGAGAGCGGCCTCGGGGATGTTGGTTGCTGGACACATGTCAGAGCGGAGAGCGGCCTCGGGATGGTGGTTGCTGGTCACATCCGAGTGGAGAGCGGCCTCGGGGATGTTGGTTGCTGGACACATGTCAGAGCGGAGAGCGGCCTCGGGGATGTTGGTTGCTGGACACATGTCAGAGCGGAGAGCGGCCTCGGGATGGTGGTTGCTGGTCACATCCGAGTGGAGAGCGGCCTCGGGGGTGTTGGTTGCTGGACACATGTCAGAGCGGAGAGTGGCCTCGGGGGTGGTGGTTGCTGGACACATCCGAGCGGAGAGCGGCCTCAGGGGTGGTGGTTGCTGGACACATTCGAGCGGAAGGCTGCCTCGGGGGTGGTGGTTGCTGGACACATCAGAGCGGAGATCGGCCTCAGGGGTGGTGGTTGCTGGACTCATGTCAGAGCGGAGAGCGGCCTCGGGGGTGGTGGTTGCTGGACACATCCGAGCGGAGAGCGGCCTCGGGGGTGGTGGTTGCTGGACACATGTCAGAGCGGAGAGTGGCCTCGGGGGTGGTGGTTGCTAGACACATCCGAGCGGAGAGCGGCCTCAGGGGTGGTGATTGCTGGACACATCCGAGCGGAGAGCTGCCTCGGGGGTGGTGGTTGCTGGACACATCAGAGCGGAGATTGGCCTCGGGGGTGGTGGTTGCTGGACTCATGTCAGAGCGTAGAGAGCGGCCTCGGGGGTGGTGGTTGCTGGACACATCCGTGCGGAGAGCGGCCTCGGGGGTGGTGGTTGCTGGACACATTCGAGCGGAAGGCTGCCTCGGGGGTGGTGGTTGCTGGACACATCAGAGCGGAGATCGGCCTCAGGGGTGGTGGTTGCTGGACTCATGTCAGAGCGGAGAGCGGCCTCGGGGGTGGTGGTTGCTGGACACATCCGAGCGGAGAGCGGCCTCGGGGGTGGTGGTTGCTGGACACATGTCAGAGCGAAAAGCGGCCTCAGGGGTGGTGATTGCTGGACACATCTGAGCGGAGAGCTGCCTCAGGGGTGGTGGTTGCTGGACACATCAGAGCGGAGATCGGCCTCGGGGGTGGTGGTTGCTGGACTCATGTCAGAGCGTAGAGAGCGGCCTCGGGGGTGGTGGTTGCTGGACACATCCGTGCGGAGAGCGGCCTCGGGGGTGGTGGTTGCTGGACACATGTCAGAGCAGAGAGTGGCCTCGGGGGTGGTGGTTGCTGGACACATGTCAGAGCGGAGAGCGGCCTCGGGGGTGGTGGTTGCTGGACACATCAGAGCAGAGAGCGGCCTCGGGGGTGGTGGTTGCTGGACACATTAGAGCGGAGAGCGGCCTCGGGGATGGTGGTTGCTGGACACATCCGAGCGGAGAGCGGCCTCGGGGGTGGTGGTTGTTGGACACATACGAGCGGAGAGCGGCCACGGGGGTGGTGGTTGCTGGACACATCAGAGCGGAGAGCGGCCTCGGGGGTGGTGGTTGCTGGACTCATGTCAGAGCGGAGAGCGGCCTCGGGGGTGGTGGTTGCTGGACACATTTGAGCGGAGAGCGGCCTCAGTGGTGGTGGTTGCTGGACACGTCAGAGCGGAGAGCGCCCTCGGGGGTGGTGGTTGCTGGACACATGTCAGAGTGGAGAGTGGCCTTGGGGGTGGTGGTTGCTGGACACATGTCAGAGCGGAGATCGGGCTCGGGGGTGGTGGTTGCTGGACACATGTCAGAGCGGAGAGCAGCTTCGGGGATGGCGGTTGCTGGACACATCCGAGTGGAGAGCAGCCTCGGGGATGGTGGTTACTGGACACATCCGAGCGGAGAGTGGCCTCGGGGGTGGTGGTTGCTGGACACATCCAAGCGGAGAGTGGCCTCGGGGGTGGTGGTTGCTGGACTCATGTCAGAGCGGAGAGCGGCCTCTGGGGTGGTGGTTGCTGGACACATCCGAGCGGAGAGCGGCCTCGGGGGTGGTGGTTGCTGGACACATGTCAGAGCGGAGAGCGGCCTCGGGGGGTGGGGGTTGCTGGACACATGTCAGAGCGGAGAGCAGCCTCGTGGATGGTGGTTGCTGGACACATCCGAGCGGAGAGCGGCCTTGGGGGTGGTGTTTGCTGGACACATCCAAGCGGAGAGCGGCCTCGGGGGTGGTGGTTGCTGGACACATCAGAGCCGAGAGCGGCCTCGGGTGGTGGTTGCTGGACTCATGTCAGAGCGGAGAGCGGCCTCGGGGGTGGTGGTTGCTGGACACATCTGAGCGGAGAGCGACCTCTGGGGTGGTGGTTGCTGAACACATGTCAGAGCGGAGAGCTGCCTTAGGGGTGGTGGTTTCTGGACACATGTCAGAGCGGAAAGCGGCCTCGGGGGTGGTGGTTGCTGGACACATCAGAGCAGAGAGCGGCCTCGGGGGTGGTGGTTGCTGGACACATCCGAGCGGAGAGCGGCCTCGGGGGTGGTGGTTGCTGGACACATTAGAGCGGAGAGCGGCCTCGGGGATGGTGGTTGCTGGACACATCCGAGCGGAGAGTGGCCTCGGGGGTGGTGGTTGTTGGACACATACGAGCGGAGAGCGGCCACGGGGGTGGTGGTTGCTGGACACATTTGAGCGGAGAGCGGCCTCAGTGGTGGTGGTTGCTGGACACGTCAGAGCGGAGAGCGCCCTCAGGGGTGGTGGTTGCTGGACACATGTCAGAGTGGAGAGTGGCCTTGGGGGTGGTGGTTGCTGGACACATGTCAGAGCGGAGATCGGGCTCGGGGGTGGTGGTTGCTGGACACATGTCAGAGCGGAGAGCAGCCTCGGGGATGGCGGTTGCTGGACACATCCGAGTGGAGAGCAGCCTCGGGGATGGTGGTTACTGGACACATCCGAGCGGAGAGTGGCCTCGGGGGTGGTGGTTGCTGGACACATCCGAGCGGAGAGTGGCCTCGGGGGTGGTGGTTGCTGGACTCATGTCAGAGCGGAGAGCGGCCTGTGGGGTGGTGGTTGCTGGACACATCCGAGCGGAGAGCGGCCTCGGGGGTGGTGGTTGCTGGACACATGTCAGAGCAGAGAGCGGCCTCGGGGGGTGGGGGTTGCTGGACACATGTCAGAGCGGAGAGCAGCCTCGTGGATGGTGGTTGCTGGACACATCCGAGCGGAGAGCAGCCTTGGGGGTGGTGTTTGCTGGACACATCCAAGCGGAGAGCGGCCTCGGGGGTGGTGGTTGCTGGACTCATGTCAGAGCGGAGAGCGGCCTCGGGGGTGGTGGTTGCTGGACACATCTGAGCGGAGAGCGACCTCTGGGGTGGTGGTTGCTGAACACATGTCAGAGCGGAGAGCTGCCTTAGGGGTGGTGGTTTCTGGACACATGTCAGAGCGGAAAGCGGCCTCGGGGGTGGTGGTTGCTGGACACATCAGAGCAGAGAGCGGCCTCGGGGGTGGTGGTTGCTGGACACATCCGAGCGGAGAGCGGCCTCGGGGGTGGTGGTTGCTGGACACATCAGAGCGGAGAGCGGCCTCGGGGATGGTGGTTGCTGGACACATCCGAGCGGAGAGCGGCCTCGGGGGTGGTGGTTGTTGGACACATACGAGCGGAGAGCGGCCACGGGGATGGTGCTTACTGGACACATCCGAGCGGAGAGTGGCCTCGGGGGTGGTGGTTGCTGGACACATCCGAGCGGAGAGTGGCCTCGGGGGTGGTGGTTGCTGGACACATGTCAGAGCGGAGAGCGGCCTCGGGGGGTGGGGGTTGCTGGACACATGTCAGAGTGGAGAGCAGCCTCGTGGATGGTGGTTGCTGGACACATCCGAGCGGAGAGCGGCCTTGGGGGTGGTGTTTGCTGGACACATCTGAGCGGAGAGCGGCCTCGGGGGTGGTGGTTGCTGGACACATGTCAGAGCGGAGAGCAGCCTCGGGGATGTTGGTTGCTGGACACATGTCAGAGCGGAGAGCGGCCTCGGGGGTGGTGGTTGCTGGACACTTCCGAGCGGAGAGCGGCCTCGGGGGTGGTGGTTGCTGGACACATGTCAGAGCGGAGAGCGGCCTCGGGGGTGGTGGTTGCTGGACTCATGTCAGAGCGGAGAGCGGCCTCTGGGGTGGTGGTTGCTGGACACATCCGAGCGGAGAGCGGTCTCGGGGGTGGTGGTTGCTGGACACATGTCAGAGCGGAGAGCGGCCTCGGGGGGTGGGGGTTGCTGGACACATGTCAGAGCGGAGAGCAGCCTCGTGGATGGTGGTTGCTGGACACATCCGAGCGGAGAGCGGCCTTGGGGGTGGTGTTTGCTGGACACATCCAAGCAGAGAGCGGCCTCGGGGGTGGTGGTTGCTGGACTCATGTCAGAGCGGAGAGCGGCCTCGGGTGGTGGTTGCTGGACTCATGTCAGAGCGGAGAGCTGCCTTAGTGGTGGTGGTTTCTGGACACATGTCAGAGCGGAAAGCGGCCTCGGGGGTGGTGGTTGCTGGACACATCAGAGCAGAGAGCGGCCTCGGGGGTGGTGGTTGCTGGACACATCCGAGCGGAGAGCGGCCTCGGGGGTGGTGGTTGCTGGACACATCAGAGCGGAGAGCGGCCTCGGGGATGGTGGTTGCTGGACACATCCAAGCGGAGAGCGGCCTCGGGGGTGGTGGTTGTTGGACACATACGAGCGGAGAGCGGCCACGGGGGTGGTGGTTGCTGGACACATCAGAGCGGAGATCGGCCTCGGGGGTGGTGGTTGCTGGACTCATTTCAGAGAGGAGAGCGGCCTCGGGGGTGGTGGTTGCTGGACACATTTGAGCTGAGAGCGGCCTCGTTGTGGTGGTTGCTGGACGCGTCAGAGCGGAGAGCGCCCTCGGGGGTGGTGGTTGCTGGACACATGTCAGAGTGGAGAGTGGCCTTGGGGGTGGTGTTTGCTGGACACATGTCAGAGCGGAGATCGGGCTCGGGGGTGGTGGTTGCTGGACACATCCGAGCGGAGAGTGGCCTCGGGGGTGGTGGTTGCTGGACACATCCGAGCGGAGAGTGGCCTCGGGGGTGGTGGTTGCTGGACTCATGTCAGAGCGGAGAGCGGCCTCTGGGGTAGTGGTTGCTGGACACATCCGAGCGGAGAGCGGCCTCGGGGGTGGTGGTTGCTGGACACATGTCAGAGCGGAGAGCGGCCTCGGGGGGTGGGGGTTGCTGGACACATGTCAGAGCGGAGAGCAGCCTCGTGGATGGTGGTTGCTGGACACATCCGAGCGGAGAGCGGCCTTGGGGGTGGTGTTTGCTGGACACATCCAAGCGGAGAGCGGCCTCGGGGGTGGTGGTTGCTGGACTCATGTCAGAGCGGAGAGCGGCCTCGGGGGTGGTGGTTGCTGGACACATCTGAGCGGAGAGCGACCTCTGGGGTGGTGGTTGCTGAACACATGTCAGAGCGGAGAGCTGCCTTAGGGGTGGTGGTTTCTGGACACATGTCAGAGCGGAAAGCGGCCTCGGGGGTGGTGGTTGCTGGACACATCAGAGCAGAGAGCGGCCTCGGGGGTGGTGGTTGCTGGACACATCCGAGCGGAGAGCGGCCTCGGGGGTGGTGGTTGCTGGACACATCAGAGCGGAGAGCTGCCTCGGGGATGGTGGTTGCTGGACACATCCGAGCGGAGAGCGGCCTCGGGGGTGGTGGTTGTTGGACACATACGAGCGGAGAGCGGCCACGGGGGTGGTGGTTGCTGGACACATCAGAGCGGAGATCGGCCTCGGGGGTGGTGGTTGCTGGACTCATTTCAGAGAGGAGAGCGGCCTCGGGGGTGGTGGTTGCTGGACACATTTGAGCGGAGAGCGGCCTCGTGGTGGTGGTTGCTGGACGCGTCAGAGCGGAGAGCGCCCTCGGGGGTGGTGGTTGCTGGACACATGTCAGAGTGGAGAGTGGCCTTGGGGGTGGTGGTTGCTGGACACATGTCAGAGCGGAGATCGGGCTCGGGGGTGGTGGTTGCTGGACACATGTCAGAGCGGAGAGTGGCCTCGGGGATGGCGGTTGCTGGACACATCCGAGTGGAGAGCAGCCTCGGGGATTGTGGTTACTGGACACATCCGAGCGGAGAGTGGCCTCGGGGGTGGTGGTTGCTGGACACATCCGAGCGGAGAGTGGCCTCGGGGGTGGTGGTTGCTGGACACATAAGAGTGGAGAGCAGCCCTGAGGGGTGGTGGTTGCTGGACACATCAGAGTGGAGAGCGGCCTCAGGGGTGGTGGTTGCTGGACACATGTCAGAGCGGAGAGCGGCCTCAGGGATGGTGGTTGCTGGACACATGTCAGAGCGGAGAGCAGCCTCGGGGATGGTGTTTGCTGGACACATGTCAGAGCAGAGAGCGGCCTCGGGGATGGTGGTTGCTGGACACATCCGAGCGGGGAGCGGCCTCAGGGGTGGTGGTTGCTGGACACATCCGAGCGGAGAGTTGCCTCGGGGGTGGTGGTTGCTGGACACATCAGAGCGGAGATCGGCCTCGGGGGTGGTGGTTGCTGGACTCATGTCAGAGCGGAGAGCGGCCTCGGGGGTGGTGGTTGCTGGACACATCCGAGCGGAGAGCGGCCTCGGGGTGGTGGTTGCTGGTCACATGTCAGAGCGGAGAGCGGCCTCGGGGGTGGTGGTTGCTGGACACATGTCAGAGCGGAGAGCGGCCTCGGGCGTGGTGGTTGCTGGACACATGTCAGAGCGGATAGCGGCTCGGGGGTGGCGGTTGCTTTACTCATGTCAGAGTGGAGAGCGGCCTCGGGGGAGGCGGTTGCTGGACACATGTCAGAGTGGAGAGCGGCCTCGGGGGTGGTGATTGCTGGACACATCCGAGCGGAGAGCGGCCTCGGGGGTGGTGGTTGTTGGACACATACGAGCGGAGAGCGGCCTCGGGGGTGGTGGTTGCTGGACACATCAGAGCGGAGATCGGCCTCGGGGGTGGTGGTTGCTGGACTCATGTCAGAGTGGAGAGCGGCCTCGGGGGTGGTGGTTGCTGGACACTTCCGAGCGGAGAGCGGCCTCGGGGGTGGCGGTTGCTGGACACACATCAGAGCGGAGAGCGGCCTCGGGGGTGGTGGTTGCTGGACACATGTCAGAGCAGAGAGTGGCTTTGGGGGTGGTGGTTGCTGGACACATGTCAGAGCGGAGATCGGGCTCGGGGGTGGTGGTTGCTGGACACATGTCAGAGCGGAGAGCAGCCTCGGGGATGGCGGTTGCTGGACACATCCGAGTGGAGAGCAGCCTCGGGGATGGTGCTTACTGGACACATCCGAGCAGAGAGTGGCCTCGGGGGTGGTGGTTGCTGGACACATCCGAGCGGAGAGTGGCCTCGGGGGTGGTGGTTGCTGGACTCATGTCAGAGCGGAGAGCGGCCTCTGGGGTGGTGGTTGCTGGACACATCCGAGCGGAGAGCGGTCTCGGGGGTGGTGGTTGCTGGACACATGTCAGAGCGGAGAGCGGCCTCGGGGGGTGGGGGTTGCTGGACACATGTCAGAGCGGAGAGCAGCCTCGTGGATGGTGGTTGCTGGACACATCCGAGCGGAGAGCGGCCTTGGGGGTGGTGTTTGCTGGACACATCCAAGCAGAGAGCGGCCTCGGGGGTGGTGGTTGCTGGACTCATGTCAGAGCGGAGAGCGGCCTCGGGTGGTGGTTGCTGGACTCATGTCAGAGCGGAGAGCTGCCTTAGGGGTGGTGGTTTCTGGACACATGTCAGAGCGGAAAGCGGCCTCGGGGGTGGTGGTTGCTGGACACATCAGAGCAGAGATCGGCCTCGGGGGTGGTGGTTGCTGGACACATCCGAGCGGAGAGCAGCCTCGGGGGTGGTGGTTGCTGGACACATCAGAGCGGAGAGCGGCCTCGGGGATGGTGGTTGCTGGACACATCCGAGCGGAGAGCGGCCTCGGGGGTGGTGGTTGTTGGACACATACGAGCGGAGAGCGGCCACGGGGGTGGTGGTTGCTGGACACATCAGAGCGGAGATCGGCCTCGGGGGTGGTGGTTGCTGGACTCATTTCAGAGAGGAGAGCGGCCTCGGGGGTGGTGGTTGCTGGACACATTTGAGCGGAGAGCGGCCTCGTGGTGGTGGTTGCTGGACGCGTCAGAGCGGAGAGCGCCCTCGGGGGTGGTGGTTGCTGGACACATGTCAGAGTGGAGAGTGGCCTTGGGGGTGGTGTTTGCTGGACACATGTCAGAGCGGAGATCGGGCTCGGGGGTGGTGGTTGCTGGACACATCCGAGCGGAGAGTGGCCTCGGGGGTGGTGGTTGCTGGACACATCCGAGCGGAGAGTGGCCTCGGGGGTGGTGGTTGCTGGACTCATGTCAGAGCGGAGAGCGGCCTCTGGGGTGGTGGTTGCTGGACACATCCGAGCGGAGAGCGGCCTCGGGGGTGGTGGTTGCTGGACACATGTCAGAGCGGAGAGCGGCCTCGGGGGGTGGGGGTTGCTGGACACATGTCAGAGCGGAGAGCAGCCTCGTGGATGGTGGTTGCTGGACACATCCGAGCGGAGAGCGGCCTTGGGGGTGGTGTTTGCTGGACACATCCAAGCGGAGAGCGGCCTCGGGGGTGGTGTTTGCTGGACTCATGTCAGAGCGGAGAGCGGCCTCGGGGGTGGTGGTTGCTGGACACATCTGAGCGGAGAGCGACCTCTGGGGTGGTGGTTGCTGAACACATGTCAGAGCGGAGAGCTGCCTTAGGGGTGGTGGTTTCTGGACACATGTCAGAGCGGAAAGCGGCCTCGGGGGTGGTGGTTGCTGGACACATCAGAGCAGAGAGCGGCCTCGGGGGTGGTGGTTGCTGGACACATCCGAGCGGAGAGCGGCCTCGGGGGTGGTGGTTGCTGGACACATCAGAGTGGAGAGCTGCCTCGGGGATGGTGGTTGCTGGACACATCCGAGCGGAGAGCGGCCTCGGGGGTGGTGGTTGTTGGACACATACGAGCGGAGAGCGGCCACGGGGGTGGTGGTTGCTGGACACATCAGAGCGGAGATCGGCCTCGGGGGTGGTGGTTGCTGGACTCATTTCAGAGAGGAGAGCGGCCTCGGGGGTGGTGGTTGCTGGACACATTTGAGCGGAGAGCGGCCTCGTGGTGGTGGTTGCTGGACGCGTCAGAGCGGAGAGCGCCCTCGGGGGTGGTGGTTGCTGGACACATGTCAGAGTGGAGAGTGGCCTTGGGGGTGGTGGTTGCTGGACACATGTCAGAGCGGAGATCGGGCTCGGGGGTGGTGGTTGCTGGACACATGTCAGAGCGGAGAGTGGCCTCGGGGATGGCGGTTGCTGGACACATCCGAGTGGAGAGCAGCCTCGGGGATGGTGGTTACTGGACACATCCGAGCGGAGAGTGGCCTCGGGGGTGGTGGTTGCTGGACACATCCGAGCGGAGAGTGGCCTCGGGGGTGGTGGTTGCTGGACACATAAGAGTGGAGAGCAGCCCTGAGGGGTGGTGGTTGCTGGACACATCAGAGTGGAGAGCGGCCTCAGGGGTGGTGGTTGCTGGACACATGTCAGAGCGGAGAGCGGCCTCAGGGATGGTGGTTGCTGGACACATGTCAGAGCGGAGAGCAGCCTCGGGGATGGTGTTTGCTGGACACATGTCAGAGCAGAGAGCGGCCTCGGGGATGGTGGTTGCTGGACACATCCGAGCGGGGAGCGGCCTCAGGGGTGGTGGTTGCTGGACACATCCGAGCGGAGAGTTGCCTCGGGGGTGGTGGTTGCTGGACACATCAGAGCGGAGATCGGCCTCGGGGGTGTTGGTTGCTGGACTCATGTCAGAGCGGAGATCGGCCTCGGGGGTGGTGGTTGCTGGACACATCCGAGCGGAGAGCGGCCTCGGGGGTGGTGGTTGCTGGTCACATGTCAGAGCGGAGAGCGGCCTCGGGGGTGGTGGTTGCTGGACACATGTCAGAGCGGAGAGCGGCCTCGGGCGTGGTGGTTGCTGGACACATGTCAGAGCGGATAGCGGCTCGGGGGTGGCGGTTGCTTTACTCATGTCAGAGTGGAGAGCGGCCTCGGGGGAGGCGGTTGCTGGACACATGTCAGAGTGGAGAGCGGCCTCGGGGGTGGTGATTGCTGGACACATGTCAGAGCGGAGAGCGGCCTCGGGGATGGTGGTTGCTGGACACATGTCAGAGCGGAGAGCGACCTCGGGAATGGTTGTTGCTGGACACATCCGAGCGGGGAGCAGCCTCAGGGGTGGTGGTTGCTGGACACATCCGAGCGGAGAGCGGCCTCGGGGGTGGTGGTTGCTGGACACATCAGAGCGGAGATCGGCCTCGGGGGTGGTGGTTGCTGGACTCATGTCAGAGTGGAGAGCGGCCTCGGGGGTGGTGGTTGCTGGACACTTCCGAGCGGAGAGCGGCCTCGGGGGTGGCGGTTGCTGGACACACATCAGAGCGGAGAGCGGCCTCGGGGGTGGTGGTTGCTGGACACATGTCAGAGCAGAGAGTGGCTTTGGGGGTGGTGGTTGCTGGACACATGTGAGAGCGGAGAGCGGCCTCGGGCGTGGTGGTTGCTGGACACATGTCAGAGCGGATAGCGGCTCGGGGGTGGTGGTTGCTGGACTTGTGTCAGAGTGGAGAGCGGCCTCGGGGGGTGGCGGTTGCTGGACACATATCAGAGCAGAGAGCGGCCTCGGAGGTGGCCGTTGCTGGACACATGTTAGAGCGGAGAGCGGCCTCGGGGGTGGTGGTTGCTGGACACATCCGAGTGGACAGCGGCCTCAGGGGTGGTGGTTGCTGGACACATGTCAGAGCGGAGAGCGGCCTCGGGGATGGTGGTTGCTGGACACATCCGAGCGGAGAGCGGCCTCGGGGGTGGTGGTTGCTGGACACATCAGAGCGGAGAGCGGCCTCGGGGGTGGTGGTTGCTGGACTCATTTCAGAGCGGAGAGCGGCCTCTAGGGTGGTAGTTGCTGGACACATCCGAGCCGAGAGCGGCCTCAGGGGTGGTGTTTGCTGGACACATGTCAGAGCAGAGAGCGGCCTCGGGGGTGGTGGTTGCTGGACTTGTGTCAGAGTGGAGAGCGGCCTCGGGGGGTGGCGGTTGCTGGACACATATCAGAGCAGAGAGCGGCCTCGGAGGTGGCCGTTGCTGGACACATGTTAGAGCGGAGAGCGGCCTCGGGGGTGGTGGTTGCTGGACACATCCGAGTGGACAGCGGCCTCAGGGGTGGTGGTTGCTGGACACATGTCAGAGCGGAGAGCGGCCTCGGGGATGGTGGTTGCTGGACACATCCGAGCGGAGAGCGGCCTCGGGGGTGGTGGTTGCTGGACACATCAGAGCGGAGAGCGGCCTCGGGGGTGGTGGTTGCCGGACTCATTTCAGAGCGGAGAGCGGCCTCTAGGGTGGTAGTTGCTGGACACATCCGAGCCGAGAGCGGCCTCAGGGGTGGTGTTTGCTGGACACATGTCAGAGCAGAGAGCGGCCTCGGGGGTGTTGGTTGCTGGACACATGTCAGAGCGGAGAGCGGCCTCGGGGATGTTGGTTGCTGGACACATGTCAGAGCGGAGAGCGGCCTCGGGATGGTGGTTGCTGGTCACATCCGAGTGGAGAGCGGCCTCGGGGGTGTTGGTTGCTGGACACATCCGAGCGGAGAGCGGCCTCGGGGATGTTGGTTGCTGGACACATGTCAGAGCGGAGAGCGGCCTCGGGATGGTGGTTGCTGGACACATGTCAGAGCGGAGAGCGACCTCGGGAATGGTTGTTGCTGGACACATCCGAGCGGGGAGCAGCCTCGGGGATGGTGGTTGCTGGACACATCCGAGCGGAGAGCGGCCTCGGGGGTGGTGGTTGCTGGACACATCAGAGCGGAGAGCGGCCTCGGGGGTGGTGGTTGCCGCACTCATTTCAGAGCGGAGAGCGGCCTCTAGGGTGGTGGTTGCTGTACACATCCGAGCGGAGAGCAGCCTCGGGGGTGGTGGTTGCTGGACACATGTCAGAGCAGAGAGTGGCTTTGGGGGTGGTGGTTGCTGGACACATGTGAGAGCGGAGAGCGGCCTCGGGCGTGGTGGTTGCTGGACACATGTCAGAGCGGATAGCGGCTCGGGGGTGGTGGTTGCTGGACTTGTGTCAGAGTGGAGAGCGGCCTCGGGGGGTGGCGGTTGCTGGACACATATCAGAGCAGAGAGCGGCCTCGGAGGTGGCCGTTGCTGGACACATGTTAGAGCGGAGAGCGGCCTCGGGGGTGGTGGTTGCTGGACACATCCGAGTGGACAGCGGCCTCAGGGGTGGTGGTTGCTGGACACATGTCAGAGCGG
The DNA here is from genome assembly GCF_037356315.1 of Lithobates pipiens. Classification (NCBI taxonomy): domain Eukaryota; kingdom Metazoa; phylum Chordata; class Amphibia; order Anura; family Ranidae; genus Lithobates; species Lithobates pipiens. Next base: position 1,475,352 of record NW_027507917.1, read on the forward strand.
AGAGCGGCCTCGGGGATGGTGGTTGCTGGACACATCCGAGCGGAGAGCGGCCTCGGGGGTGGTGGTTGCTGGACACATCAGAGCGGAGAGCGGCCTCGGGGGTGGTGGTTGCTGGACTCATTTCAGAGCGGAGAGCGGCCTCTAGGGTGGTAGTTGCTGGACACATCCGAGCCGAGAGCGGCCTCAGGGGTGGTGTTTGCTGGACACATGTCAGAGCAGAGAGCGGCCTCGGGGGTGTTGGTTGCTGGACACATGTCAGAGCGGAGAGCGGCCTCGGGGATGTTGGTTGCTGGACACATGTCAGAGCGGAGAGCGGCCTCGGGATGGTGGTTGCTGGTCACATCCGAGTGGAGAGCGGCCTCGGGGGTGTTGGTTGCTGGACACATCCGAGCGGAGAGCGGCCTCGGGGGTGGTGGTTGCTGGACACATCAGAGCGGCCTGGGGGATGTTGGGTTCTGGACACATGTCAGAGCGGAGAGCGGCCTCGGGATGGTGGTTGCTGGACACATCCAAATGGAGAGCGGCCTCGGGGGTGTTGGTTGCTGGACACATCCGAGCTGAGAGCGGCCTCGGGTGTGGTGGTTGCTGGACACATGTCAGAGCGGAGAGCGGCTCGGGGGTGGCGGTTGCTGGACACATATCAGAGCGGAGAGCGGCCTCGGGTGTGGTGGTTGCTGGACACATCAGAGCGGAGAGTGGCTCGGGGGTGGCGGTTGCTGGACTCATGTCAGAGCGGAGAGCGACTGCTGCCCTGTCTAGTGGTACCACCGGCCCTGTACACTTGGGTGTCCCATATTTGGGATTGGAACATTTTCTTCACATCAGATTTCCTCACCATATTGGACTCATTTTGGGACTTAATTTTCTTTTGGTTTTCTTTTTTGTTGTTTTCATGGTGATTCGTTGCTAAAAATAGCCCTGCTTTACCAACGACGCCCGCCCACCCCAGTGTGAAAGAAGCCTAATGCCGCGTACACACAATCAGATTTTTCAATGGGAAATGTTGGATGTGAGCTTGCTGGTGGAAAGTCCGACCGTGTGTACGCTCCATCAAACATTTGTTGGCGGACTCAAAGCCAACAAATGTTTGCTAGCAGGTTCTCAAATTTTACGCCAACAAATGTCTGTTGTCGGACTTTCCGAGCGTGTGTACACAAGTCTGTCGGACAAAAAGTCCAAAGTACAAACACGCATGCTCGGGATCAAGGACGAGCCGGAAGCACTCGGTCTAGTAAAACTAGCGATCATAATGGAGATATCACATCGGCTCGCCGTACGTTCGTAATTGTTGGCCAACATTTGTGTGACCGTGTGTATGCAAGGCAAGTTTGAGCCAATACCCTTCGAACAAAATTCCACGGTTTTGTTGTCGGAAAGTCCGATCGTGTGTACGGGGCGTTAGAGTTTCGATTTGTATGTAATCTGGCAGACCCTTGCACTACATGGTTTTGGTAAATCTGAAGACAAAAATCTTCATAAAATCTAAAAATGTGTATGGGGTCTAAAGTCTCGTACACACGTTCACATTTTCTACAGACAAAACCTCAGCCTTTTGTCCGAAGGCACGTGTCTGGATTTTGTCTTGCATACAAACGGCAAGGAATTGTCGGCCTTCAAACACGAATGTAGTGACGCACTACTTGTTTTTTCAGCTCTTTAGCGCCGCCCTTTGGGCTTCTTCTGCTAGTTTCAGGTTAGTAGAAGTTTGGTGAGTGTTGATTCGCGGTTTTCATTTCACGCTTTTCAGTTCGTGCTTTTCAGTTCGTTTCTGAAAGGCCGTTCGTCAACCAGCCATGTTGCGGAATCGGAGGAGATAATGTTTTATTTATTATTGGCCTTGGAGTTATTGCTTTGACCCAAGTCCAGTCCAGGAACAGGAGGAGGAGGAGGAGTTCTTAGACCAAAAATTGGTTGCTTTATTAATCGTGACCCATTATGTCATATGCCTTTGCTGCGGGAGCTCCAGGAGAATAATCCTGATGATTTTTGGAATTATCTCCGGGCGACGGATCCCTGCTTTCACCAACTCTTGGCATTGCTGATCCCCTATATGAAGAAGCAGGACACACGCATGAGGCTTTTATTTTATTTTTTGGTTGAGTAATGATAATTTGATTTGGTATATTCTCTATATTATTGGATGCATAGAATGCAGTTTTTGGTTAAGTTCTATTGGCAGATAGAATGTCTAATTTTATTTGTTTTCTTTTTTTAATGCTCAATAAAAAAATTGTGGAGAATAATACTTGGCTATGTATTTTACTTCAACTGACAGTTTGGGAGTAGGCAGTTACATTAAAAAAAAATACAATGTAAAATTAACAAGGGACACCAACATAGTTGTATCTTTTCTCTTAAAAACTACGGGATAATGGTGTTGTGGCACCAAAAAAAATAAAATAACAAACATAATAATATTATTCTTGATATCACTAGAAAAAAAAAAAGCCTTTGTAAATTAATTTGCAATAACTCCATCAGTATCACCAGCAAAGCAGCTTAATTATTATCCCATTATAGAAGAAGAGAATTGTGTGCTGCGTTTGGAGATTTCATAATTTTCCACGTCACGAATGTTAATTCTCCATTACGAACGCTGGTTTACAAGACCGACCGCTTCCAGCTCATCCTTGCTTTCCGAGCGTGCGTGTTTGTACTTTGGACTTTTCATCCAACGGACTTGTGTACACACGCTCGGAAAATCCGACAACAGACATTTGTCTGCGGAAAATGTAAAAACCTGCCTTCCAACATTTGTCCGCGGAAAATCCAACAACAATTGTCCGATGGAGCGCACACACAATTGGATTTCCCGCCAACAGCCCGACATCCAACATTTCCGATCGTGTGCACCAGGCTTTAGTGTGGCAAAAACTTGCGCACATATCAATTTATAATCCATTCTACTTTTTTTCTTTTTTTGCCAGCTGTTTTTTTTTTTTCTTTTTTCGCATCTGCCAGCGCGGTATCTATTTGCTTACAGTAGGAGGAGATGGATGATGTGCTGGTGACACATTATTATCAATAAATTAGAGAAATATCAGTTTCCATCTTTATAAAGAAAAGTTGCCCCGTAATTGAGGTGCTTTCCAGCTCGTTGTCACCTGACCACTGCTGAGTCAGGCTCATTAGTTGTATGATTCCGTCCACCGCCAGCTCATTAATTAGAATCTATTGTCTCATTAAATCTCCAATGAAGGGCAGAAACAGGAAGAATGGTATTATTATGTCTTTGCATTATAAAAACACTTCCCCAAGATCATCAAGTAGTGTACAGCTGTGGCCAAAGGTTTTGAGAATGAAACAAATATTAATTTTCACAAAGTCGGAAGAAGACCCCCGGAGTCGGAAGAAGACCCCCGAAGTCGGAAGAAGACCCCTGGAGCTGCCTAATAAACTACTTTAAAAACCTGTGTAGTGTGTTTTTTTATTGACACTTTTTTCCCCAGGTGAATGGGTAGGGGTACGATGTACCCCATACTCATTCACATAGGGTGGGGGGCTTGTTAAAGGGGGCTCCCAGATTCCGATAAGCCCCCCGCCCGCAGACCCCAACAACCAACGGCCAGGGTTGTCGGGAAGAGGCCCTTGTCCTCATCAACATGGGGACAAGGTGCATTGAGGTGGGGGGGCGCAGGGAGGGAGCCTGCTCGAGTGCCCACATAGCAAGAGGCTTGCTATGTAGGCACTCAGCAGAGGGAGGAGCCAGGACCACCCTCAAGGACCACCCTCAAGGGACAGAAAAAAATAGAGGAGCGGGGCTTCTCTGTGCAAAACCATTGCACAGAGCAGGTAAGTGTAACATGTTTGTTATTTTTTGTTTTTACATCTTTTCCTTTAGAATCACTTTAAATGAGTTTTTGTGCCTGGAGTTCAGCTTTAAAATGTGTTTAAAATAAATTAAAATAATATTTCTAGAACACAATACTCACATATAAAAAAAAGTCCATCAAGTCCAACCTATGGTGTGTGATTATATGTCAGTATTACATTGTATATCCCTGTATGTTGCGGTCATTAAGGTGCTTTTCTAATAGTTTTTTTAAACTATTGATGCTTCCCGCTGAGACCACCGCCTGTGGAAGGGAATGAGTTCGACTCGAACTTGAAGCTCATCCCTACTCATAACTAATGTCCTCCAGACCCTTTATTAGCTTTGTTGCCCTTCTTTGTAGTCGCTCCATTTCCAGCACATCCTTCTTCAGGACTGGTGCCCAGCACTGGACAGCCTATTCCAGGTGCGGCTGGACCAGAGTCTTGTAGAGGGGAGAATTATCGTTTTATCTCTGGAGTTGATCCCCTTTTTAATGCCAATATTCTGTTTGCTTTGTTAGCAGCAGCTTGCCATTACTGAGCCTATCATCTACTAGGACCCCAGGTCCTTTTCCATCCTAGATTCCCCCAGAGATTCTCCCCCCCAGTGTATACATTGCATTCATATTTTTGCCCCCCAAATGCATTATTTTAAATTTTCTACATTGAACCTCATTTGCCATGTAGTTGCCCCTCCCCCCATTAATTTGTTCAGATCTTTTTGCAAGGTTTCCACATCTTGTAGAGACTTTATTGTCCTGCTTAGCTTAGTATCGTCCACAAATACAGAGATTGAACTGTTTACCCCATCCCCATCCTCCAGGTCGTTTATGAACAAAATAAATAGGACTGGCCCCAGCACAGAACCCTGGGGGACCCCACTACCCACCCCTGACCATTCCGAGTACTCCCCATTTATCACCACCCTCTGAACTTGCCCTTGTAGCCAGTTTTCAATCCGTGTACTCGCCCTATGGTCCATGCCAATGGACCTTATTTTGTACAGTAAACGTTTATGGGGAACTGTGTCAAAAGCGTTTGCAAAATCCAGATACACCACATCTACGGGCCTTCCTTTATCTAGATACAACACGTCTACGGGCCTTCCTTTGTCTAGATACACCACGTCTACGGGCCTTCCTTTGTCTAGATACACCACGTCTACGGGCCTTCCTTTATCTAGATACACCATGTCTACGGGCCTTCCTTTATCTAGATACACCACGTCTACGGGCCTTCCTTTATCTAGATACACCACGTCTACAGGCCTTCCTTTATCTAGATACACCACGTCTACGGGCCTTCCTTTATCTAGATACACCACGTCTACGGGCCTTCCTTTATCTAGATACACCATGTCTACGGGCCTTCCTTTATCTAGATACACCACGTCTACGGGCCTTCCTTTATCTAGATACACCACGTCTACAGGCCTTCCTTTATCTAGATACACCACGTCTACGGGCCTTCCTTTATCTAGATACACCATGTCTACGGGCCTTCCTTTATCTAGATACACCATGTCTACGGGCCTTCCTTTATCTAGATACACCACGTCTACGGGCCTTCCTTTATCTAGATACATCACGTCTACAGGCCTTCCTTTATCTAGATACACCACGTCTACGGGCCTTCCATTATCTAGCTGGCAACGCACCTCCTCATAGAAGGTTAATAGATTGATTTGGCAAGAACGATTCTTCATGAATCCATGCTGATTACTGCTAATGATACTGTTCTCATTACTAAAATCTTGTATATAGTCCCTTATCATCCCCTCCAAGAGTTTACATACTATTGATGTTAGGCTAACTGGTCTGTAATTCCCAGGGATGTATTTTGGGCCATTTTTAAATATTGGGGCTTTTCTCCATTTAGCTGCTACCATTACAGTAAGTAGACTGTCAGTAAAAATTAGGAACAATGGTCTGGCAATTACTTGACTGAGTTCCCTAAGTACCCTCGGGTGCAAGCCATCTGGTCCCAGTGATTTATTAATGTTGTTTCCCAAGCCTAATTCTAACTCTGTCCACTGTTAGCCATGGAGGTGCTTCCTGTGATGTGTCATGAGGATAAACACTGCAGTTTTGGTTACTGAAGCCCCCCGATTCCCTTGTGAAGACTGAGGAGAAGAATACATTCAATACCTTCACCATCTCCCCATCCTTTGTAACCAGATGTCCTTCCTCATTCTTTATGGGGCCAATATGGTCCGTCTTCCCTTTTTTACTCTTTACATACTTAAAGAATTTCTTGGGATTTTTTTTTGCTCTCCTCCGTTTTGCGTCTTTCATGTTCTATCTTAGCCGCCCTAATTGCACCCTTACATTTTTGGTTGCATTTTTTATAAAGTCTGAATGCTCATGATGATCCCTCAGCCTTGTATTTTTTGAAGGCCTTCTCTTTTGCTTTTATATGCATTTTTACATTGGAGTTAAGCCATCCAGGACTTTTGTTCGCTCTTTTAAATGTATTGCCCAATGGGATGCATTGGCTAATGCCCTTATATAATATGCTCTTAAAGCAAACCCATCTATCCTCAGTGTTCTTTGTTCCTAAGATTTTATCCCAATTTATGCCTTCTAACAAGTTTCGTAGTTTGGGGAAGTTGGCTCTTTGGAAATTCAGTGTCTTTGTATTCCCCTTATGTTTCCTATTTGTGTGATTTATACCGAAGCCAATTGACCTGTGATCGCTGTTTCCTAAATTGCCCTGTAGTTCCACATCTGTGATCAGGTCTGTATTGTTGGTAATCAGTAGATCCAGTAACGCTTTATTTCTAGTTGGTGCGTCTACCATCTGACCCATGAAATTGTCCTGCAAGACATTTAGGAACTAGCGAGCCTTAGATGAATGCGCGGTTCCCTCTGCCCAGTCTATGTCTGGATAATTAAAATCCCCCATTATGAATGAATGAATGAATGAATGAATGAATGAAATACTCGTATAGCGCACAATGCGAACTGAATCGCCTCTAGGCCTCTAGGCCCATCCTTGCTGCTAATCCAATTTGTGATAGGAGGTCCGTCTCCCCCTCCTCCCTCAGGTTAGGGGGTCTATAGCATACTCCCAGTATTATTTCCCCCTTAGCTTCATCCCTTTGGAGCTCTACCCATAAGGATTCCACCTCCTCCCTAGCCCCCCTTAGTGATGTCATCTCTCACATTCACTTGTACATTATTCTTGATATATAGGCATACCCCTCCCCCTTTTTTACGCTCTCTATCCCTGCGATAAAGGGTATACCCTTGAATGGTTAAAAGCCAATCATGAGAGCTGTTGAACCAGGTCTCTGAAATTCCCACAAAATCCAAATCCTCCTCGTACAACAGTATCTCTAGTTCTCCCATATTGTCCGCCAGGCTCCTGGCATTGGTGAACATGCCACGTAGTTTAGACTGGTCGCATACTATCCTCTTATTGGGTGTACCGAGATTGCAACTAGGACTTGTTACTATACTTACCTTGGGTTTAGGTGCTTTAGTCAACCTACCACTAATGCCCCCAATACTACCCATCGCCTAGTTTAAAAATTCCCTCTTATGCCGCATACACATGACTGGACTTTCCGGCAGACTAGGTCCAACGGTCTTCCCAACAAACTTTCTTCTGAGTTCTGACAGACTTTCCGAACAAATTTGGCTACACACAATCACACCAAAGTCCGACGGATTCGAACGTGATGACGGACGACCGGACTAGAATAAGGAAGTTCATAGCCAGTGCCCAATAGCTGCCCTAGCGTTGTTTGTGTCCGTCGGAATAGCATACACACGAACGGATTTCTCGATAGGAACTGGTTCCGGCGGAAAAATTTGAAACATGTTCTATTTCTAAAGTCCGTCTAATTTTTAGACAGCAAAGGTCCGATGAAGCCCACACACGATCAAATTGTCTGGTGGATTAGTTCCGTCGGACATTTGCTGTCGAAAAGTCCGGTCGTGAGTACGCGGCATAACTTTTTGTCCATCTTTGCGCTACAGCTGATCTGCACCCTCCTCATTTAGGTGCAGTCCGTCCCTTCTATAGTACCGGTTATCGACTGAGAAGTCGGCCCAGTCCTCCAGGAACCCAAACCCCTCCTTACTACACCAGCTCTTCAGCAACTTGTTTACTTCCCTAATCTCCCTCTTCCTTTCTGGTGTGGCTCGATGTACCGGTAGTATTCCTGAAAATGCTACCTTGGAGGTCCTTTTGCTCAATTTAGCTCTCAAGTCCCTAAAATCGTTCTTTAGGACACTCCATCTGCCTCTGACTTTGTCAGTGGTACCAACGTGCACCATGACAGCCGGGTCTTCCCCAACCCCTCCCAGTAATCTGTCCACCAGATCCGTGATGTGCCAAACCCGAGGACCCGGTAGACAACATACTGTTCGGCGCTTCAGTTCTTTGTTACAGATTGGCCTCTCTGTCCTCCTAATGCCCCGTACACACGAGCGGACTTTTCAACATCCAAACTCCGACGGACTGAGTCCGTCAGACTATTCGATCGTGTGTGGGCTGCAACGGACTTTAGCTTCGCAAAAGTCTGACGGACTTTAGAAATGAAGCATGCTTCAAATTTTCCCGACGGAACTCCGCCGGACCCGGTCCCCTTCGAAAAATCCGCTCGTGTGTATGCTACTCCGACGGACTAAAACCGACGCTAGGGCAGCTATTGGCTACTGGCTATGAACTTCCTTATTCGAATCCAGTCGTACGTCATCACGTTCGACTCCGTCGGAGTTTGGTGTGATGGTGTGTGTCCAAGTCCGTTCGGTCGAAAAGTCCGCCAGAACTCCGCCAGAACTCCGTCGGAACTCCGGCGGAACTCCTTTGGAGGTCTGTCGGACATAAGTCCTCTCGTGTGTACGCGACATTAGAATTGAGTCCCCTACCCCCAGAATTCCCCTCGCTTCCCCCCCACTCTCACTGGAGGAGTTCTTCCCCCGGCAGCTAGGAGAGTCCCACAGCTTCAGCAGTGCTGGTCCTTGACTGGTTCCACCAATGTCACTCAATGGAGCGTACTTATTGGGATGCTCCAGCCCAGGATTGGCCTCCCTGGCACTTCCCCCCTCTACCCTTCCTGACTGTCACCCATCTACTCTTTCCTAGTGCCTGCACCTCTTTGTCTCCACTCCCCTCTGTGATGACATCACGGAGCTGATGGATGTTGGAGACCTTGCACTCTTCCACCTTTCGTTTGAGGATGCCCCACAGATGATCAATAGGGTTTAGGTCTGGAGACATGCTTGGTCAGTCCATCACCTTTACCCTCAGCTTCTTTAGCAAGGCAGTGGTCATATTGGAGGTGTGTTTGGGGTGGTTATCATGCTGGAATACTGCCCTGCGGCCCAGTCTCTGAAGGGAGGGGATCATGCTCTGCTTCAGTATGTCACAGTACATGTTGGCATTCAAGGTTCCCTCAAGGATCTGTAGCCCCCCAGTGCCGACAGCACTCATGCAGCACCAGACCATGACACTCCCACCACCATGCTTGACTGTAGACAAGACACACTTGCCTTTGTACTCCTCACATGATTGCCGCCACACACGTTTGTCACCATCTGACACCAAATACGTTTATCTTGGTCTCATCAGACCACAGGACATGGTTCCAGTAATCCACATCCTTAGTCTGCTTGTCTTCAGCAAGCTTTCTTGTGCCTCATCTTTAGAAGAGGCTTCCTTCTGGGATGACAGCCATGCAGACCAATTTGATGCAGTGTGCAGCGTATGGTCTGAGCACTGACAGGCTGACCCCCCACCCCTACAACCTCTGCAGCAATGCTGGCAGAACTCATACGTCTATTTCCCAAAGACAACCTCTGGATATGACGCTGAGCACGTGACCTCAACTTCTTTGGTCAACCATGACGAGGCCGGTTCTGAGTGGAATCTGTCCTGTTATACCGCTGTATGGTCTTGGCCACCATGCTGCAGCTCAGTTTCAGAGTCTTGGCAATCCTCTTATAGCCTAGGCCATCTTTATGTAGAGCAAAAATTCTTTTTTTCAGATCCTCAGAGAGTTCTTTGCCATGAGGTGCCATGTTGAACTTCCAGTGACCAGTATGAGAGAGTGAGAGTGATAACACCAAATTTAACACACCTGCTCCCCATTCACACCTGAGACCTTGTAACACTAACGAGTCACATGACAACAGCAAGGGAAAATGGCTAATTTGGCCATTTTCACTTAGACCCCTTTCACACTGGGGCGCTTTGCAGACGATACCGTGCTAAAAATAGCGCCTGCAAAGCGCCCTGAAACAGCCGCTGCTGTGCAGTGCACTAGCAGGACGGTAAAAAAAAAAGTCCTGCTAGCAGCATCTTTGGAGCAGTGAAGGAGGGGTGAAGCAGCAGTGTATACCCCGCTCAGGGGCGGACTGACCATTTAGCCACTCGGGCTCTGCCCGAGGGCCCCTGGCCACTAGGGGGCCCCATCAGGGTTGCCATCCTCAGTAAAACCAGGGACAGTATGTAAAAATCTGTGTTTTTTTTTTTTTTTTTTTACATCTGCCTCTGAAATGTCCCTTACCGACATCCTTTTGGCCTAAAAATCTGGAGATTATAGCTGCCCCACCTCTCCGGTACCTTCTCAGCAAATAGAAACATACAGTGGTGTGAAAAAGTGTTTGCCCCCTTCCTCATTTCCTGTTCCTTTGCATGTTTGTCACACTTAAGTGTTTCGGAACATCAAACCAATTTAAACAATAGTCAAGGACAACACAAGTAAACACAAAATGCAATTTGTAAATGAAGGTGTTTATTATTAAAGGTGAAAAAAAATCCAAACCATCATGGCCTTGTGTGAAAAAGTGATTGCCCCCTAAACCTAATAACTGGTTGGGCCACCCTTAGCAGCAACAACTGCAACCAAGCGTTTGCGATAACGTGCAATGAGGCTTTTACAGCGTCCTGGAGGAATTTTGGCCCACTCATCTTTGCAGAATTGTCCTAATTCAGTTACATTAGAGGGTTTTCGAGCATGAACGGCCTTTTTAAGGTCATACCACAACATCTCAATAGGATTCAGGTCAGGACTTTGGCTAGGCCACTCCAAAGTCTTCATTTTGTTTTTCTTCAGCCATTCGGTGGTGGACTTGCTGGTGTGTTTAGGATCATTGTCCTGCTGCAGAACCCAAGTTCGTTTCAGCTTGAGTACAGATGGTCAGACATTCTCCTTCAGGATCTCTTGGTAGACAGCAGACTTCATAGTTCCTTTTATCACGGCAAGTCTTCCAGGTCCTGAAGCAGCAAAACAGCCCCAGACCATCACACTACCACCACCATATTTTACTGTTGGTATAATGTTCTTTTTATGAAATGCAGTGTTCCTTCTACGCCAGATATACTTGGACACACACCTTCCAAAGAGTTCCACTTTTGTCTCATCGGTCCACAGAATGTTGTCCCAAAAGTCTTGGGGATCATCAAGATGTGTTGTGGAGAAATTGAGACGAGCTTTGATGTTCTTTTTGCTCAGCAGTGGTTTTCTCCTTGGAACTCTGCTATGCAGGCCATTTTTGCCCAGTCTTTTCCTAATGGTGGAGGCATGAACGCTGACCTTATCTGAGGCAAGTGAGGCCTGCAGTTCCTTGGACGTTGTTGTGGGGTCTTTTGTGACCTCTTGGATGAGTCGTCGCTGCGCTCTTGGGGTAATTTTGGGCGGCCGGCCACTCCTGGGAAGGTTCACCACTGTTCCATGTCTTCGCCATTTGTGGATAATGGCTCTCACTGTGGTTCACTGGATTCCCAAAGCTTTGGAAATGGCTTTATAACCCTTTCCAGACTGATAGATCTCAATTACTTTCTTTCTCAATTGTTCCTGAATTTCTTTGGGTTTCGGCATGATGTGTAGCTTTTAAGGATCTTCTGGTGGACCTTACTGTGTCAAGCAGCTCCTATTTAAGTGATGCCTTGATTGTGAACAGGTGTGGCAATAATCAGGCCTGGGTGTGGCTAGAGAAATTGAACTCAGGTGTGGACAACCACAGTTATAGTATGTTTTAACAAGGGGGACAATCACTTTTTCACACAGGGCCATGATGGTTTGGATTTTTTTTCACCTTTAATAATAAACACCTTCATTTACAAATTGCATTTTGTGTTTACTTGTGTTGTCCTTGACTATTGTTTAAATTGGTTTGATGTTCCGAAACACTTAAGTGTGACAAACATGCAAAGGAACAGGAAATGAGGAAGGGGGCAAACACTTTTTCACACCACTGTATCTGTGTATATTGTGTGTACATGTATATGTAACCTGTGTGATTGTATACTGTGTGTGTTTGTGTATACTGTGTGGCCCCATAATCTCTGATTGCCTGGGGGGGCCCCATAATCTCCTATTGCCCGGGGGGGCCCCATGAGTTGTCAGTCTGCCCCTGACCCCGCTCCTTCACCACTCCTGCCCATTGAAATCAATGGGGCAGCGAGGCTATACCACCGACAAAGCTTGCGGTGGTTTTAATCATTTCTCGGCCGCTAGCGGGGGGGGGGGGGGTAAAACCGCCCCCCCCCCCCACCAGTGTCCGAATACCTCTGCTAAAACGCCGGTAAAGCGGCATTAAAAAAATAGCCCAGTTTTACGCCGCTCCCGCCCCAGTGTGAGTTACTTTGAGGGGGGCGGCAAATTTACACCGTTGTGCAAGCTGTACACTCACTACTTTACATTGTAGACAAGTGTCATTTCTTCAGTGTTGTCACATGAAAAGATGAGAAGAAAATATTTACACAAATGTGAGGGGTGTACTTACTTTTGTGAGACACAGTATATGCGATTTTATTCCATGTCCTGTATATGTTATGGATAACATTGGGATAAGTGGTGATCTGTCCCAGCGTGACCCCTCCACAGACAAACATCTGAATAATGAATGAGCTGTAGAGAGCTCGTCAATTACCGGGGCGGGGGTGGGGGGGGCATCTGGGCAGCGCGGAGCCGTATAGAACTGCATTATAAAAGAAGGATTTCTGGCAAAGACACGGAGTGATGAGTTCTCACACCCAAAACCACAAAGCCATTAAATACTTTTACTGATATTATTATTATTATGTACTACCTGTAACAGTGGAGGAAATCTGACCACATCTCTTCCCATCCTCATCCCTCGTGTATCCATCAGCAACAGAAAAAGAAACTCCGGCCACAAAAATGTTCCTTCGGTCCAGGTTCACCCTGACGGCGGGAACTGGCGCGATTCCATTGCCGATTCAGAGACACGGGGGTTGACATATGTGACAGCGGCAATGGCACCCGTTTCAGAAAGTCGCTTCTGTGCTACTTTTTGCCATTTCATGGGGGGGGGGGGGGTTGCAATTTCCATCGGCATCTGTGCAGAAACCAGTCTCTGATAATCGCTGCCGAGATCGGGGCGGGCATGCCGGGAATGGAGCGGTGCGAGTTCAGCTGAACCCGGGCTTAAAGCGAGAATAAACCTACCGTTTTTATGTTTTAAAAATACAGTGCCTTGCAAAAGTATTCACCCCCCCACCTTTGGCTTATTACCTATTTTGTTACATTACATAACCACTTTCAGCCCGGACCATTTTGCTGGCCAAAGACCAGACCACTTTTTGCGATTCGGCACTGCGTCGCTTTAACTGACAATTGCGCGGTCGTGCGACGTGGCTCCCAAACAAAAATTGACGTCCTTTTTTTCCCACAAATAGAGCTTTCTTTCTGTGGTATTTGATCACCTCTGTGGTTTTTATTATTTTTTTGCGCTATAAACAAAAATAGCGCGACAATTTTGAAAAAAAAAAACGCATTATTTTTTACTTTTTGTTATAATAAATATCCCCCAAAAATATATAAAAAAAATTTTTCCCTCAGTTTAGGCCGATACGTATTCTTCTACATATTTTTGTAAAAAAAAAATCGCAATAAGCGATTATTGATTGGTTTGCGCAAAAGTTATAGCATTTACAAAATAGGGGATAGTTTTATGGCATTTTTATTAATAATTTTTTTTTTTTACTAGTAATGGCGGCGATCAGCGATTTTTATTGTGACTGCGACATTGCGGCGGACACATCGGACATTTTTGATACATTTTTGGGACCATTGTCATTTATACAGCAATCAGTGCTATATAAATGCAGTGATTCCTGTGTAAATGACACTGGCAGTGAAGGGGTTAACCAGTGGGTGGCAGTGTAGGGGTTAAGTGTTCCTAGGGGCGTGTTACTAACTGTGGGGGGCTGGGCTTTAATTTAGTGAACACTGATCTCTGCTCCAATCACATGGAGCAGAGATCAGCGTCACTAGTTGCTAGGCAGAACGGGGAGATGCTGTTTACAACGGCATTTCCTAGTTCAGCCGCCCCCGTGAGACGATCGTGAGTATGCCCGTGGCGATTGAGTCCGCGGGACCCGCGACCGGACTCATGGGGGTCCCGACCAGCACTCACGATGGCAGGACGGGATTAAAGATTGGACTTACCTGTACGCCAATAAGCCTGCCCGTGCCCTTCTGCCGACGTACATCGGCGCGCGCTGGTCGGGAAGTGGTTAAGCAACATTTCCAGCATAAGTTCATAAAGGAAATCCTCATTCACTGATCAGGGCCTCTCTACCCTCCATCATGCTATCCCCACTCGTCCACTCCTGGTATTCCTGATGTAACTTGCGGTCAGTGGTTTCCCATATTATAAATGAGAAAGGACTTCCATAGCGTATTTCAGTAAATATAATAAATGCAAAAAAAAGGAATTGCACTTATATGAAAAAAGAATCACATATATCATGAATCGAGCCGGCCGGCACTCGATAAGTGGCCCGTTCCTTTCCGGGACCTCGCCTTCGTTGGTGGTGACGTCAGCACGCCGCTCCTCCCTACGTCGTTTCGTCACAGGTGACGTCGTCCAGGGGCCTTGTTACATTACAACGTTTAGTTCAGTGTTTTTTTTTTATCTGAATTATATGTGATGATCAGAACACAATGGTCTAAGTTGGTGAAGTAAAATTAGAAAAATATATACATAAAACTGAAAATTGTCATGTGTGGATGTATTCACCCCCTTTGTTATGAAGCCCATAAAAAGCTCTGGTGCCACCAATCACCTTCAGAAGTCACGTAATTGGTGAGATTATGTCCACACGCCGCTCCTCCCTACGTCGTTTTGTCACAGGTGACGTCGTCCAGTTGCCATGTTACATTACAGTGTTTAGTACAATGTTTTTTTTTAATCTGAATTCTATGTGATGGATCAGAACACAATGGTCTAAGTTCGTGAAGTAAAATTTGAAAAATATGTACATAAAACTGATAATTGTCATGTGCGTATGTATTCACCCCCTTTGTTATGAAGTCCATAAAAAGCTCTGGTGCCACCAATCACCTTCAGAAGTCACGTAATTGGTGAGATTATGTCCACACGCCGCTCCTCCCTACGTTGTTTCGTCACAGATGACGTCAAGGGGCCTTGTTACATTACAGCCTTTAGTTCAATGTTTTTTTAATCTGAATTATATGTGATGATGGATCAGAACACAATGGTCTAAGTTGGTGAAGTAAAATTAGAAAAATATGTACATAAAACTGATAATTGGCATGTGCGGATGTATTCACCCCCTTTGTTATGAAGCCCATAAAAAGCTCTGGGTGACCAATTACCTTCAGAAGTCACATAATTGGTGAAATGATGCCCACACGCCGCTCCTCCCTACGTCGTTTCGTCACAGATGACGTTGTCCAGGGGCCTTGTTACATTACAGCGTTTAGTTCAATGTTTTTTTTTATCTGAATTATATGTGATGGATCAAAACACAATGGTCTAAGTTGGTGAAGTAAAATTAGAAAAATATATACATAAAACTGATAATTAGCATGTGCGTATGTATTCACCCCCTTTGTTATGAAGCCCATAAAAAGCTCTGGTGCCACCAATTACCTTCAGAAGTCACATAATTGGTGAAATGATGTCCACTCGCCGCTCCTCCCTACGTCGTTTCGTCACAGATGACGTTGTCCAGGGGCCTTGTTACATTACAGCGTTTAGTTCAATGATTTTTTTTATCTGAATTATATGTGATGGATCAAAACACAATGGTCTAAGTTGGTGATGTAAAATTAGAAAAATATATACATAAAACTGATAATTGTCATGTGCGGATGTATTCACTCCCTTTGTTATGAAGCCCATAAAAAGCTCTGGTGCCACCGATCACCTTCAGAAGTCACATAATTAGTGAAATGATGTCCGCCTGTGTGCAATCTAAGTGTCACATGATCTGTCATTACATACGTAGCGGTAGCCTCATAAAGGGCTGCTGATTGACTCTATACCCCACTGGCTACCCCGACTCTGCAGATCCTCTCTTACATCTGAAACCTTGGGTCCCATTCTGCAATAGGATGTTATCAATGAGAAACTCACACAATGTCACTGAACCACTCAGAAAATTTACTGGAGTGAATAATAGAACACAATGAGCAATGTGAATAAACACAAACAGTAAATGACACTTGGTATAAAGCAAAGAAAGGGGCAATGGGGTAAACAGACCCCAGGACTTTTAAGGTGTTTAAACACAAAAGTAGGTAGATATTCACAAGATATCCATAAAACAGCATTTTTTATTTAAATTACAATGGAATAAAAAAATTGCAAAAAAAAAATGTTGTATTAAAATTACCCACATCAAATTTGTTACACAACATGGAAATTCATGGAAGCAGAGGATACCAATCAGAGTTTACCACTCAACGTGTTTCGCTCATCTGAGCTTCCTCAGGAGTTTTAGGTACACTTTGTGGTAAATCAAAATTGCAGATTAAAAACGTGACTGAAATAAACGTAACAGCCGTCAGATGTAACATCATAAAAAAAAAGGGGGGGGGGGTTTATTAGGGACTTTGAGGAAGCCATGGCCGGTAGGTCACGTATTTCCATCCCTAGGGACTTTATTTGAAACCCTGACCTGGTCAGGCATTTCCATCCCAATCTAGTTAAAAAAAAGGGGGGCTAAACAAAGGGGGGATTGGGACTTTGTATGAAGCACAAGACTGCAAAAAGTTAGTTAGGTGAACCTAAGGAATTTTATTGGATACACAACGGATACATAATTATAGTGGCAATATCAAAGGTACATGATAGCATACATATCATACATGATAATACAGTGTAGAAATACAAATAATAATAATAGTAATCGCAAGTTGATAGACATGATAATAGCAAATAGCATGGCAAATTCATGATATGATAAGACCACAATAAGTTTCCTGGTTCACCATCAAAGAGTTTTGTATAAAACCATAATACAAAGTAATATCTGCGGGGGCCTACGGCCTTAGTGGCCTGGAAGGGTAGGTATTCCATAAACTTGAAAAAAAGTGTAGATAAAATGAGTAACAATATAACGTCCGGTGGGTCTACGCGTTTCGTGGCTTAAATGCCACTCATTGGGAGCAGACAGTATCTGGAACGAAACCAATATGAGTTACAAAGTAACATACATAAGAGATGCTGGTTGGGGGTGGGGTACATAATAGTAACCCCCAGAGCCAATAATTACTTACTGAGGTTGTGTGTGTCGATGGCATGGAGGCAGGGCCCCGTAAGGCATCCGAGAGTATCCCCAACTGGGAGCCGGGGTGGGCCATCCCCGCGGGGATGGGCAACCACATGGCCCGGTCATCAATAGAATTTTTGACCTCCATATATATGCTCAAGTCAAAGTGGCCACAGGAGGACAAAACATGTGTGTAGTCTATGAAATAGTTGGGTAATAGAATCAAGGTTGGTTCATATACACAGAGGGATAATCCTCATGCATAAATATGAAACTCTGTATAGCTCTGCAAAAAGGTATCACAGCTCACAGAGGAAGTTTTCAAAATGATCCGCAGAAGCTTGCATCTGTTGATATCCATAGACGTATCTGGCAGATAGCGGGCAGGAGGTGAAAAAGCCTCCCTGATAGGGGAATGAATCCGTCGGACAATTCGATCGTGTGTGTGGGCTCCATCGGACCTCTGCTGTCCAAAAAATCTGACGGACTTTAGAAATAGAACATGTTTCAAATTTTTCCACCCGACCCAGTTCCTATGGAGAAATCTGCTCTGTGTGTAGGTTAGTCTGACAGACCAAAACCGACGCTAGGGCAGCTATTGGCTACTGGTAGGGATGAGCCGAACATCCCCCTGTTCGGTTCGCACCAGAACCTGCGAACAGACCTAAACTTCGTGTGAACTTTAGAACCCTATTAAAGTCTATGGGACTCGAACGTTCACAATCTAAAGTGCTCATTTTAAAGGCTAATATGCAAGTTACTGTCCTAAAAAGTGTTTGGGGACCCGGGTCCTGCCCCAGGGGACATGGATCAATGCAAAAAAAAGTTTTAAAAACGGCCGTTTTTTCAGGAGCAGTGATTTTAATAATGATTAAAGTGAAACAATAAAAGTGTAATATTCCTTTACATTTCGTAGGGGGGGGGTTGTCTATAGTATGCCTGTGAAGGGGCGCATGTTTCTGGTGCTTAGAACTGTCCCTGCACAAAGTGTCATTTGTGCAGGAAAAAAAGTCTTTTAAAATCACTTGCGGCTAAATTGTCGGGTCTCCGTAATACAGAGAACACTCAATCAGTGTTCTCTGTATTAGCCGACAATTCATTCATTTATTGATTAAAAAAAAAAAAAAAAGCGTGGGGGTTCCCCTAAATTCAATTACCAGGCCCTTCAGGTCTGACATGGATATTAAGGGGAACCCCGTGTCAAATTTAAAAAAAAATTGACGTGGGGGTCCCCCCAAATATCCATACCAGACCCTTCAGGTCTGATATGGATATTAAGGGGAACCCCGCATCAAATTTAAAAAAAAATTGACGTGGGGGTCCCCCTAAAAATCCATATCAGACCCTTTATCCGAGCACGCAACCTGGCAGGCCACAGGAAAAGAGGGGGGGACGAGAGAGCGCCCCCCTCCCTCCTGAACCGTACCAGGCCACATACCCTCAACATTGGGAGGATGCTTTGGGGGTCTGTGACCCCTCAAAGCACCTTGTCCCCATGTTGATAAGGACAAGGGCCTCATCCTCACAACCCTGGCCGTTGGTTGTGAGGGTCTGCGGGCGGGGGGCTTATCAGAATCTGGAAGCCCCCTTTAACAAGGGGACCCCCAGATCCCGCCCCCCCCCTGTTTGAAATGGTAAGGGGGTACAAAAGTACCCCTACCATTTCACAAAGAAAGTGTCAAAATGGTTAAATAAGACAAACACACTTTTGAAAAATTCCTTTATTAAAAATGAAAAAAATAAAAAAAAGATTCCAGCGGTGCTAATCCACTCTTGCTATCCAGCGACAGATCTCCGGGGTCCAGCGATGGATGATCATATCCAGCGACGGGGGATCTCTCAGTCCAGCGCTGTCCATACATCCTTCTTCTGTCTCCACTCCGGAGACAATGCAGAGAGCCCAGCGCTGACGTTTCTTATATTAGGAGGGCGGGGCCACCCGTCACCTGACCCCGCCCCCTCTGACGCTGGTGAAGGGAGCCAGGGGTTCCCCAGTGACGTGTGGGTGACCCCGCCCCCTCTGATGTAACGGAAACCTGCGTTACATCAGAGGGGGCGGGGTCACCCACACGTCACTGGGGAACCCCTGGCTTCCCTCTCCAGCATCAGAGGGGGCAGGGTCAGGTGATGGGTGGCCCCGCCCTCCTAATATAAGAAACGTCAGCGCTGGGATCCCCGCAGTGTCTCCGCAGTGGAGACAGAAGACGGATGCATGGACAGCGCTGGACTGAGAGATCCCCCGTCGCTGGATATGATCATCCATCGCTGGACCCCGGAGACCCGTCGCTGGATAGCAAGAGTGGATTAGCACCGCTGGAATCTTTTTTTTATTTTTTTCATTTTTAATAAAGGAATTTTTCAAAAGTGTGTTTGTCTTATTTAACCATTTTGACACTTTCTTTGTGAAATGGTAGGGGTACAAAAAGTACCCCCTTACCATTTCAAACAGGGGGGGCCGGGATCTGGGGGTCCCCTTGTTAAAGGGGGCTTCCAGATTCTGATAAGCCCCCCGCCCGCAGACCCTCACAACCAACGGCCAGGGTTGTGAGGATGAGGCCCTTGTCCTTATCAACATGGAGACAAGGTACTTTGAGGGGTCACAGACCCCCAAAGCATCCTCCCAATGTTGAGGGTATGTGGCCTGGTACGGTTCAGGAGGGAGGGGGGGGCCGCTCTCTCGTCCCCCCCTCTTTTCCTGCGGCCTGCCAGGTTGCGTGCTCGGATAAAGGGTCTGATATGGATTTTTAGGGGGACCCCCACGTCAATTTTTTTTTTTAATTTGATGCGGGGTTCCCCTTAATATCCATATCAGACCTGAAGGGTCTGGTATGGATATTTAGGGGGAACCCCACGTCAATTTTTTTTTTAAATTTGACACGGGGTTCCCCTTAATATCCATGTCAGACCTGAAGGGCCTGGTAATTGAATTTAGGGGAACCCCCACGCTTTTTTTTTTTTTTTTTAAATCAATGAATGAATGAATTGTCGGCTAATACAGAGAACACTGATTGAGTGTTCTCTGTATTACGGAGACCCGACAATTTAGCCGCAAGTGATTTTAAAAGACTTTTTTTCCTGCAGAAATTACACTTTGTGCAGGGACAGTTCTAAGCACCAGAAACATGCGCCCCTTCACAGGCATACTATAGATACCCCCCAGCTACGAAATTTAAAGGAATATTACACTTTTATTGTTTCACTTTAATCATTATTAAAATCACTGCTCCTGAAAAAACGGCCGTTTTTAAAACTTTTTTTTGCATTGATCCATGTCCCCTGGGGCAGGACCCGGGTCCCCAAACACTTTTTAGGACAGTAACCTGCATATTACCCTTTAAAATGAGCACTTTAGATTTCTCCCATAGACTTGTATAGGGTGTTCCGGCTTTTCGAATTTGCTGCGAACAGCCCAAATTGTTCACTGTTCGCTGAACAGTCGAACAGGCAATGTTCGAGTAGAACATGAGTTCGACTCGAACTCGAAGCTCATCCCTAGCTACTGGCTACGAACTTCCTTATTCTACGTCCGGTCGTACGTCATCACGGTCGAATCCGTCGGACTTTGGTGTGTGGCCAAGTCCGTTCGTTCGGAAAGCCCGTCGGGACTCCGCCAAAAGTCCGTCGGGAAGACCGTCGGACCTAGTCTGCCGGAAAGTCCGGTCGTGTGTAGGCGGCATAACCTGTACTCAATGGCTCCCCCTAGGTGGTAATTCAAAGTTCAAACCGCAAATAGAGTAAAGCCCCATACACCCTATCAGATTTTTGTCTTCAGATTTACCAAAACCATGTAGTGCGAGGGCACGCCGGATTGCATACAAATTGAAACTCTTAGACCTTGTACACACGGTCGGAGATTCCATTTGAATGTTTCCTATCGGACCGTTTTGTCGGATATTCCGACTGTGTGTGGTCTGCATCGGACTATCCGACGGACCAATTTTTCCAACTTGCCGGTAAAATTTTCCAACAAAATGCTCCTATCGGACATACTCCGATCATGTGTAGCCTACTCCGACTGACAAAGTGCCACGCATGCTGAGATCAAATTCCTAGACCAAAGCTATTGGCTACTAGCCTGAACGTAGTCCCGTCGTAACGAAATAACGTCATCACGTTATGTACAATCGGATTTTCTGACAACTTAGTCCGACCGTGTGTATGCAACATCACTTCCGGACCTCTTCTGGAATTAATCCTTCGGAATTACTCCGATGGATTTGGTTGTCGGAATCTCTGACCGTGTGTACAAGGGCTTAGCCCTTGTACACACGGTCGGACATTCCGACGGAAAATGTCCGATCGGACCGTGTTGTCGGATAATCCGAATGTGTGTGGGCTCCATCGGACCGTTTCCGTCGGAGTATCCGACGGACAAAGTTTTAGAGCTGGGCTATAAAACCTTCCAACAACATGATCCGATCTGACTTTGTCCGATTGTGTGTAGAGAATTCCGATCGGACAAAGTGCCACGCATGCTCGGATCAAATTCCTAGACCAAAGCTATTGGCTACTAGCGTGAACGTAGTCCCGGCGTAACGAAATAACGTCGTCACGTTACATACGATCGGATTTTCCGACAACTTTGTCCGACCGTGTGTATGCAACACTGGTTTCGGACAAAATCCGTCGGACAAAATCCAATGGATTTTGTTGTCGGAATGTCCGACCGCGTGTACAAGGGCTTAAGGTTTGACCTCATATTATATGGCTTTGGTAAATCTGAAGACAAAAAATCAGCAGAAAATCTAGTGTGTATGGGGCTTTACAGTGCCTGATGGAAAGAAAGGATGGAAAAAGCTCTTTGACTCCAGATATCTTCAGCTAGCCTGTAGTTTAAAATGCATGAAAATCTGGGCTTGGCCTCCCTAATTTGCAAGCTTATTATCAAGCGGCTCAAATAACACAGCTTTCATATACCACGGCAAGGGGGCCTCTGCCTCTTTGAGTGTCTATTGAAGCTCTTTCGTGCCACCCTTTTGCTATTGGCTCCTTGATGTGGCTGCCGAGTCGCCTTCGCCCTCCCATCTTATGCCCCACCCTGTCTCACTCCCTAGAGGTCTGGGACAGGGTGCGACATCGTAAACCGTTAGTATCTTCGCATACTCCATTGGCCCCAGTGTTCTGTAATCCAGAATTTCCCCCTGGCTTGACTCCACAGGCATTTCAATGGTGGCTCAATAAAGGCCTCCTACGGATAGGTGACTATCTAGAAGGGAACCGACCTCACTCATTGCAGTACTTTATAGAGACAATGCAGATGCCCTCTAGTGAACTGTTTCGGTATAATCAAATTATCTCCTTTATACGTGCTAAACTCGGTTTGCTGGATAGACCGTTTACGCTTACGAATTTTGAGTTATCTTGCCAATCAAAGGACCTATTACGGGGACGTATATCTACTATTTATGCCGCTATTACGGATCCAATTACTAAACTCCCCTATATGACCCATTGGGAACGGGACTTGAATATTACTTTTGACCTGTCTGACTGGCAAGACATAGCTTATGCTTTATCTAAAGTATCTATTAATACAACACTGATTGAGGCAAATTACAAAACCCTACTGCGATGGTATTTAGTACCAACCAGGATAGCTAAGATGCATCCATCTGCATCCCCCATGTGGTCAGGTGGGTACAATGTGCCACATTTGGTGGCAATGCCCAACAATAACTAGATTTTGGATTCGTATATTTAACCTCATATACATGGTTACTGGGGTCAATATTCCCATTCCCAATATAGAGCCCCGGAAGTAGCGCTTTTTCAAAAGCTCCCTGATGGGGTTCCCAAGAAATCCTCAAAACTGATAATATATATAATTTTGGCCGCTAGGATAACTATAGCTAGATATTGGAAGCAGTCGATGGTTCCTCTTGACTCTGTGAAACTTAAGCTTAACTGGATCATGGTTAATGATAGACTCACCTGGACCCTCCGTAATAATTCCAAGAAATTTGATATGATTTGGGATCCGTGGATCAAATATGTCTCTCCCTTGTGATCTGCCGCTGGTTGACCCTCCCTTTCTCTCTTCCCTCTTCTTCCTCTTTTTCTTTCTCCTCTTTCTTTCCTTTCTGTCTTTTCTTTTTCTTCTCTATATTTACTGTTTAACAAGACATTTTTTATAACCTGGAATAGTTCAGGCGTAACTTCATGAGATCGTTACTTGCGGCAGGGGGGCGTAGGGGAATTCCCCCCTCCCTGCTTTTTTCTTTTTCTTTTTTTTTCCTCCCCCTTCACCCTGCTCTGTTTTCTACACTGTTATTACCCCTGACAGTGTAGACATAAATGTTTCCCTGGGCGAGGTCTAAATGGGCCTAGCAGAGTGTGGGGCATACTTTTAAATCTGATTGACGAGGCACCATACTCTTCTGGGTTGCTCCGTAATGTGCAGCTCATCAATATTTTGATTAAGTTTAGTTTATATTTGACTTATGGTTTTGAGAGGCTGCACTGCTAAGTTTTACTGTCGGAGGGCCTGGCTGATGCTTAGGTTGGGGGTCATATTCTCTAGAATTTAATTGTTCACTGACTGTACTTTTTGCGATATTTTCTTGCTGTCTTACCTTGCATTATAAATAAAAACATATTGAAAGTAAAATGCATGAAAATCTAGTGTGTATGGGGCTTTGACTCCAGATATCTTCAGCTAGCCTGTAGTTTAAAATGCATGAAAATCTAGTGTGTATGGGGCTTTGACTCCAGATATCTTCAGCTAGCCTGTGGTTTAAAATGCATGAAAATCTAGTGTGTATGGGGCTTTGACTCCAGATATCTTCAGCTAACCTGTAGTTTAAACTGCAGTATTTGTAATCCACAAAGAAAGGGAGAAGAAATCGCTGTGGAATGAACGGCATGTTGATAAATGCTTAACTTAAGAAATAAGGCAATAAAATAGAATATCGGTAAACCACAAGGATATCACTGATCCAAGTGCCCACATGGACCGATAGTTTAAATGCACAACAGCAGCTATTATAAAATAAAATCAATCAACAAAAATATGCTAAAAAAAACAAACACAGTAATTTCAATATTAACAGCGTGAAAAAAACGCAGTGAGGAAAAAGTCTTTGAAAAGTTCAATCCACCATGGCATATAGAAGGAAAGTCCACAGTCAAAATAAATGAAAAATAATGGAAGATGTGCTCCGTAACCCTTAGTAACCTCGGTTTAATTTACCTGGATACCATCACCAAACACCTCCTGCATGAAATAAGTCCCCGTTGGTAAGGCACTCACCAGACATCGGTATAAAAAAAGGGCCTTATATCACCATACACTATGAGATCTGGTCTGATCTTCAATCCCAACAATGATATCAGTGGGCTAGACGCTGAAGCCTGTCACCACCTCCGCTTTGGACCTGGCTCCTCTCCCCGGATCGGTCTATTTCTCAAACAATAGTTCATATAAGCAAAGACAGAAGGGGGAGCTAGCATAGTGTAACGCTGTTTATTTAATTAAAAACTCACACACACAGACAGTAATATCTGCTTACAGGGTAACATAAGTAAAACAGCATGTAGAAAAAGTCTGCAGAGCAGTGCAAGTCACTTCTCGTCGCCTCCTGAGTTGGTGTACGGCTGCGATGAAACCCGGGCTTGATCGCCGCTATCACTGACTGACGAGGGAGCTGTGAGTGTAATACAGTACTACCTTACAGCAGAGGGAACATCAAACCCCAGAGTTCAGCTGTATGATGCCTGTGAAGAAGTAGATTCACCTCCGTGGAGCTACAAGTCTCACCAGCAGTCTGCAAAATAACTCACTCAGCAAACTGTGCACTTTACTGGAATGGGCAGGTGCCCTCTCACCACAATAGACTCAGAGGCTGTGAGGCTGCATCTGGACTCCCCTCCTGATGTCTCCATCTGGTGAAAAGATGGCGCCACCGTGCTGTACCGCAACTCCAGGTGGCTGAAGTGCAGGAATCTTCCAGATGTTTCATAGTATTCATAGTTAGTAAGGTTGAATAAAGACACCAGTCCATTCAGTTCAACCTGAGCGAGTGTCTACAATTGTCCCTATCCCTGTACATTGCACACTCACATCAGTCCCTCCCCTCAAGGAGCCCACAATCCAAGGTCCCCATTCATATACTAGGGGCCAATTTTGGACAGAAGCCAATTAACTTAGCTGCATGTCTTTGGATTGTGGGAGGAAACCAGAGAACATGCAAACTCCAGGCAGGTAGAGTCGTGGTTGGGATTTGAACCAGCGACCCTTCTTACTGCTAGGTGAGAGTGCTAACCACTACACCACTGTGCCGCCCAGATGTTCTGGTGCTGCAAACTGGTCCGTTTGCTAGGCTGGCAAGGCTGTACTCTGCAGTACCTCAGAGGCGGGCGATCCGGCTCCGCACTGTATAGGCCACAGTCTCTCACTCCTGGTCACACACACAGACCTCCTGCTGGCAGGTGTTGAATGGCGTCCAAAGAGGCTGAAAGATGGCTGAGCTGGTCCTTTTATTACTGCTCCCAGCATGCAGTGCTGTTGCGCTTTGCATTGTCTGTATTGTAGTTCAGGGCTGATCCAGCTAACAGAGTCACTTCCTCCTCCAAACTACATCTCCCACAATGCTTTTCTGCGTTGCTTTTCAGTAATTAGAAGAAAATCCTAACAGCATTAAGAAGACACTAGAGGGAGCCAAACTCAAATCAAAACCACTGTAATAACTATAGTAGCAAACCCTTGGCTACACATATACACACCTTTTTGAAAGGCCCCAGAGGCTGCAACACCTAAGAGTCACCACTAACCGAACACTGCCATGAAGACCAAGGAACTCTCCAAACAAGTAAGGGACAATGTTGTTGAGAAGTACAAGTCAGGGTTAGGCTATAAAAAAAATATCCAAATCTTTGATGGTTCCTAGCAGCACCATCAAATCTGTATCACCCCAAGTATGGTAGATGGAAGAGGTTGTGGAATGAAATACACCCTCTTTAGATTAATACAGATGTTATTTTTTTCTTGCGAATATATTTGATATTTACGTTGCTGAGGTATAGTGTGTGCAAGTAGCATGCTGATAGGAGGAGACAGCAGAGTGACAGTGATATGAGCTCATCAGTCTCCTGCTTCTTCTTTCACTGTTCAGTCACGGTGGAGTGGGGAGACATGTAAGTGAACGTGAATGGCCAGCAAAAAAAATGTTTTCTCCAGTTTGGGAAAAATTATGAACGATTGGAACTCCTTTCAGATTTGCACTGCTATCTGGGGCCCTTTAGAGAGATTTCCCCTGATATCCTGTCATAATGTCATAATGACAATAGGGTAGATTGGTAAAGGGAGTGAGGGAAACCCTGAAACCCAGAACCCATTTAAAGCCATTGCACCCTTAAAATATATGGCAGGACAACAATATATACACACATTATATATATATATATATACAGTATTTCACAAAACTGAGTACACCCCTCACATTTTTGTAAATATTTTATTATATCTTTTCATGTGACAACACCGAAGAAATGACACTTTTCTACAAAAGTCAGTACACCCCTAAGTGAAAATGTCCAAATTGGGCCCAAAGTGTCAATATTTTGTGTGGCCGCCATTATTTTCCAGCACTGCCTTAACCCTCTTGGGCACGGAGGTCACCAGAGCTTCACAGGTCACCACTGGAGTCCTCTTCCCCTCCTCCATGATGACATCACGGAGCTGGTGGATGTTGGAGACCTTGCGCTCCCCCACCTTCCGTTTGAGGATGTCCCACAGATGATCAATAGGGTTTAGGTCTGGAGACATGCTTGGCCAGTCCATCACCTTTACCCTCAGCTTCTTTATCAAGGCAGTGGTGGTCTTGGAGGTGTGTTTGGGGTCGTTATCATGTTGGAATACTGCCCTGCGGCCCAGTCTCTGAAGGGAGGGATCATGCTCTGCTTCAGTATGTCACAGTACATGTTGGCATTCATGGTTCCCTCAATGATCTGTAGCCCCCCAGTGCCGGCAGCACTCATGCAGCCCCAGACCATGACACTCCCACCACCATGCCTGACTGTAGACAAGACACACTTGTCTTTGTCCTCCTCACCTGGTTGCCCCCACACACGCCTGACACCATCTGACACCAAATACCTTTATCTTGGTCTCATCAGACCACAGGACATGGTTCCAGTAATCCATGTCCTTAGTTTGCTTGTCTTCAGCAATCTGTTTGTGGGCTTTCTTGTGCATCGTCTTTAGAAGAGGCTTCCTTCTGGGGCGACAGCCATGCAGACCAATTTGATGCAGTGTGCGGCGTATGGTCTGAGCACTGACAGGCTGACCCCCCCCCACCCCCACCCCTACAACCTCTGCAGCAATGCTGGCAGCACTCATATGCCTTTTTCCCAAAGACAACCTCTGGATATGACGCTGAGCACGTGACCTCAACTTCTTTGGTGGACCATGGCGAGGCCTGTTCTGAGTGGAACCGGTCCTGTTATACCGCTGTATGGTCTTGGCCACCGTGCTGCAGCTCAGTTTCAGGGTCTTGGCAATCCTCTTATAGCCTAGGCCATTTTTATGTAGAGCAACAATTCCTTTTTTTTCAGATCCTCAGAGAGTTCTTTGCCATGAGGTGCCATGTTGAACTTCCAGTGACCAGTATGAGAGAGTGAGAGCGATAACACCAAATTTAACACACCTGCTCCCCATTCACACCTGAGACCTTGTAATACTAACGAGTCACATGACACCGGGGAGGGAAAATGGCTAATTGGGCCCAATTTGGAAATTTTCACTTAGGGGGTGTACTGAATTTTGTTGCCAGAGGTTTAGACATTAATGGCTGTGTGTTGAGTTATTTTGAGGGGACAGGAAATTTACACTGTTATACAAGCTGTACACTCACTACTTTACATTGTAGACAAGTGTAATTTCTTCAGTGTTGTCACATGAAAAGAGAGAAGAAAAGATTTACAAAAATGTGAGGGGTGTACTTACTTTTGTGAGATAGTGTATATATATATTTATATATATAAATATATAGGGCTAAAAATTAAAAATTGCTGAGCTACCTGCCAGGCCTTAAACTGGTTGTAAACCCCCTTGAGACATTTTTTCATATAGGTAAGCCTATCATAAGGCTTACCTATATGTACTGAAAATATCTCCTAAACGTGCGTCGTTTAGGAGATATTTCCCTTGTAGTGTACCGATGATGTCATCAGCGCATGCGCAGTGAAGAAACGGTCCTCCATGCTGTTTTTTCCCAGCGTGTCCCATGACTGGTGGCTCTCGCACGCATGCACAGGATTGACATCACGCAGCTCCGGCCGGTCACAGAGCCGGAGTCCGCATCCCCAGAAAGAAGAGGGGCAAAGATAAATGCTTCCACCAGCGGGGACATCGTGGACATTGCAGGCTTTGTTTCCAGGTAAGTGCCACATAATAGGCTAGTATGCGATGCATACTAGCCCATTATGCTTTTACTTTGCAGGGGAAAAAAGAGAAAGCAAGGGTTTACTTCCTCTTTAAGAGTTACTCGCCACCAATTGCCCCGCCCCTAACTCCACCCCTAAACACGCCCTTGTAAATTATCTCATAAAATTACACTGTTAAATGTTTTATGCAGAATTAAGTTACAAAAATAAATATTAACAACAACTTTAACAACATTAACATAAAGCATATCAGTACCCATCAGTACGGCCTCAGAAGTACAGCCTCGTCATTGCCCATCAGTGCAGCCTTTTCAGTGCCCATCGGTGCAACCTACTTTATCAGTGACCATCAGTGCAGCCCCATCAGTTCAACATATCAGTACCCATCAGTGCTGCCTCATGAGTGCCCATCAGTGCAGCCTATCAGTGCCCATCAGTGCAGCATATCAGTGCTGCCTTATCAGTTCAGCCTCATCAGTACCCATCAGTGCAGCTTATCAGTGGCCATCATTGCTGCCTCATCAGTGGCCATCAGTGCCACTTCATCGGTGGCCATTGGTGCTGCCTCAGTGCAGCAAATCAGTTCTGCCTTACCAGTGCAGCCCCATCAGTGCAGCTTATCAGTGCTGCCTCATCAGTGGCCATCAGTGGAGCCTCATCATTGCTCATCAGTGCCCATTAGAGATGAGCCAAACACCCCCTGGTTCGGTTTGTGCCAGAACTTGTGAACAGGCAAAAAATGTGCGAGAACACTGTTAAAGTCTATGGGACATGAACATGAAAAATCAAAAGTGCTAATTTTAAAGGCTTATATGCAAGTTATTGTCATAAAAAGTGTTTGGGGACCCGGATCCTGCCCCAAGGGACATGTGTCAATGGAAAAAAAAGTTTTAAAACTGATGTTTTTTCAGGAGCAGTGATTTTAATAATGCTTAAAGTGAAACAATAAAAATGAAATATTCCTTTAAATATTGTGCCTGGGGGGGAGTCCTTAGTTTGCCTATAAAGTAGCACATCTTTCTATCTTTCTCTTGTTTAGAACAATACCACAGCAAAATTACATTTCTAAAGGAAAAAATGTAATTTAAAATTGCTCATGGCTGTAATGTATTGTCGGGTCTCGGCAATATCGATAAAGATCATTAAAAAAAATGCTGTGCAGTCCCGTCCCCCCCTACAGGCCATTACCAGGCCCTCTAGGTCTGGTATGGATATTAAGGGGAATCCCACACCAAAAAAATTAAAAATGGCGTAGGGACCCCCCAAAATTCACATCAGACCAGACCCTTATCCATGCACACAACCTGGCAGGCTGCAGGAAAAAGGGGGGGCGAGAGAGCTCCCTCCCCCTCCTGAACCGTACCAGGCGACATGCCCTCAACATGGGGTGGCTGTTTATGGGGACAAGGGCCTTATCCCCACAACCCTTGCCCAGTGGTTGTGGGGGGTCTGCGGGCTGGGGGGCTTATAGGAATCTGGAAGCCCCCCCAGACCCATGTGAATGGGTATCGGGTACATTTTACCCCTACACATTCGCCAAAAAAAGTGTCAAAATGGTCAAAATTACAGTAGGCAGTCCTTTATAAAAAAAAATAAAAGTGTCCTGCCCTGTAACTCCACCTTCAATGACAGCGCTGTTGACCCGAAAAAAAAACAAAAAACAGAAGAACTCTGCCTCGATGGGAGGCGTCCCGCAACTGAAGGCTTCTTGCAATGACAGCTGTTATATAGCTCAGGGCAGGGCCACCCGGTGACGTATATGGGTGACCCCACCCCCTTCTGACATCATGTGAAGTTCACGCAACCTCAGAGGGGGAGGGTCACCCATTTGGTTCTTCCGCTTTTTTTTTTCTTGGGTCGTCTGCGCTGTCATCAAAGATGGAACTACATCATGGGACTTTTCTTTTTTCTTTTCTTTTTTAATAAAGGACTTGTCCCAAACTGTCTCCTGTAATTTTTAACATTTTGACACTTTTTTTGGTGAATGTGTAGGGGTACAATGTACCCGATACCCATTCATATGTGGGGGGCGAGATCTGGGTTGATATGGATTTTAGGGGGGACCCCCACACCATTTTATTTTAAATTTTGGCATGGGGTTCCTCTTAAAATCCCTGCCACACCTGAAGGGCCTGGTATGGATTTTGGCGGGGACCCCCAAGCTATTTTTTTTTTTTTTTTGCTGTGGGGTTCCCCTTACGTTTGTCTTGAACATCGGGCTCATCCCTAGTGCCCATCAAAGCAGCCTATCAGTGCCCATCAATGCAGCCTATCAGTGCCCATCAGTTCAGTCTTATCAGTGCCCATGAATGCAGCCTGTTAGTGCCCATCAGTGGTGCCTCATCAGTGCCCATCAGGGCAGCCTATCAGTGCCAATAAGTGCAGCCTCATCAGTGCCCATCAGTGCAGCCTATCAGTGCCCATCAGTGCAGCCTCATCAGTGCAGCCTATCAGTGCCCATCAGTGCAGCCTATCAGTGCCCATCAGTGAAGCCTCATCAGTGCCCACCAATGCAGCCTATCAGTGCCCATCAGTGCAGCCTCATCAGTGCCCAATAGTTCAGCCTATCAGTGCCCATAAGTGCAGCCTATCAGTGCCCATACGTGCAGCCTATCAGTGCCTTTAAGTGCAGCCTATCAGTGTCTTTAAGTGCAGCCTCATCAGTGCCCATCAATGCAACCTCATCTGTGCCCATCAAAGCAGCAGGGATAACAGGGAGGATTGAAGAATAGAAAAAACATTTTTGCTGCTTTGAATCCCAAAAGCCTGCCCTCACATCTGGGGAGATGTAGTTCTGGGGGACGTATCTGCATCATAAGATTTCCTCCCAGTAGCTGCCCCGTCAAGAATTCTACAAGCCCAATGATGACAACGTAGGGAGTGATAGAAGATGTTTTTTGCTACAGGAGCAAGGTAAAAGAAGGAAATAATGCTGGGACATGATCTAGAGGGGAAGAGGAAGGTTGGTGGGGTAAATTTGGGTGCAACTTATTTTGCCCTTTCCCATGACTCCAATGCATCTCACCAAAATGGAAAATTTGTGGCAAAATCTGCCCCTCTCTCTCTTCCCAAATGGCTACTTACATTTTGAATATTCACCAGATTGTCAGTATTCAGTGATGGCTCTTTAGGTTACAATACTTTCCACCAATATTTTTAATGAATTTCAACTTGGGTAATCAATGTGTTATCTGTCATATAGAGTACAACAGATAATTTGTCAATAGACCTTCACTGGAGGAAAGTCCACAAATAATTAGATATGAGGGGCATGACTCCGATCTATCACCCGTCAAGTGAACTGTGGTGGTGGAATACAGTGACATAAGCTCGCCAGTTCCACTAGATGAGGGGTCCTCTACAGTGGTGGTCCTCAATGTTATTGAAACCAAGGCCCAGTCTTTTTTTTTTTTTAAACTTCAATGCCCCAATAGTTAAAAAATAGTTTAATTTCGAAAGTATGGGATACAAAATACAGTATGTAAAAAAAGCTGGAAGGTTCTCTTAAGGGGTTTGATGTCACTGTGGGGTGATAGGTGTTCTGTAGGGGGTTAGGGGACTCTGCAGCAGACTTGGTGTCCCTGTAGGAAATTAAGTTTCTGGAGGGAGCTGGGGGCAGCTGTGGGGAATGGAGTCTCTCCAGGAGGTTGGGGGGGGGGGCTATGCAGGGGCACTGTGGAAGCTGGAGGCTACCAGCACTGCAGGGTGATGGGTGGCACTGTGGGAGGTTGGGGGGCACTGTGGGTGCTGAGGGCTCTCAGGGGGGGTCTGAGAGAGATTGAGGGGCACTGTGGGTGCTGAGGGCTCTCAGGGGTGGTCTGAGAGAGATTGAGGGGCACTGTGGGTGCTGAGGGCTCTCAGGGGGGGTCTGAGAGAGATTGAGGGGCACTGTGGGTGCTGAGGACTCTCAGGGGATGTCTGAGAGAGATTGAGGGGCACTGTGGGTGCTGAGGGCTCTCAGGGGATGTCTGAGAGAGATTGAGGGGCACTGTGGGTGCTGAGGACTCTCAGGGGATGTCTGAGAGAGATTGAGGGGCACTGTGGGTGCTGAGGACTCTCAGGGGATGTCTGAGAGAGATTGAGGGGCACTGTGGGTGCTGAGGACTCTCAGGGGATGTCTGAGAGAGATTGAGGGGCACTGTGGGTGCTGAGGACTCTCAGGTGATGTCTGAGAGAGATTGAGGGGCACTGTGGGCTACTATGGGAGGAAGGGGAGCACTATGTGAGCTGGGAGGCTGTTTGGCTTTTGATTCTTCCTGGTTATGAAGTCTTCTTCCTTTTATTCCAGGATCATCTCCAGACTGCCTCTTGCTTCTCATGTCGCGTACACACGACCGAATCTTCCAGAAAACTAGGTCCGACGGGATTGGTCCTTCGGACAATCCGATCATGTGTGGGCTAATCCGTTCATTTTTCAGGAATAAAATCGGGCGGACCTAGAAATAGAACATGTTTCAAATATATCCGATGGACTCAATTCCGATGGACTAAAATCGGGAAAACCGTTCGTCTGTGTGCTGGTCTGGCGGACCAAATACGACGCAAGGGCAGCTATTGGCTACTGGCTATTGAACTTCCTCTTTTTGTCCCGTTTATGTCATCACGTTCAAAATGAATGGACTTTCTAATGGACTTAGTCCGTTCGTGTGTGGCCAAGTCCGTTTGTTCGGAAAGTCAGTCGGAGCTCCGCTGAAAGTCCGTCGGGAAGACCGTCGGACCTAGTTTGTCGGAAAGTCCGGTCGCGTGTACGCGCCATAAGAGTCCTGCAAAGCTTCTCTTCTCTCTAGCACATTCAACCAGCACTGCTCATTTGTCTTCAGCGCATGGTTGCTCCAGTTTTCTTACACCACCCCCTACTTCCTGTAGCATCATGTCCTGCCCTGAGTTCATGAACCAGTCCAACAGGTTTGTTAGCATATGAAATAGGGGAATCTTTCTAAACAGTATATGGCCTTAAAATGTTATTCCATATTTATGCTATAAAAATCACTTAAATAGCCACAGCAAATCAGAGGCACCGTGGAAGGTTAGGGGATCTGCAAATGGCTAGAGACCGGGCTATGACTTGACAGTTAAAAACCATTGAGATTAGGAGCCAACTTATTATGCACAAAAAAGTAATAATATTTATAAGATGAATATCTGGTACTTTGTTTTCCATTTCCACAGGAGGAAAGGTATTGTATTCAGACTAATATTTAAAATGCACACACATTATTGTAATAAGCATACATTTTTTGTAGTAGTATATAACAATATACACAAACTAAAAAACTCCCAAGCATTACCTCAAATCCTACCAAATTGCCCACATAACTACCCTCAGGTGTGCAGGTGGTGTTATTCATCTCCGCTGTGCACAATCATTGTGTTTGCAAATACCAGTGCAGTTCAGAATGTTGTCTAAAATTTCAAGTGGAATTGGACTTCAAAAGTAAAGATTTTTGACTAGTTGCCGGCATCTGATACCAGTTACCAACTTGGCTGATCCTGACCACCCCCTGATCTCTGCATGCACTGACTTTGGCTTCCTTTCTGACCTCTGCTTCTGTTGCAACTGTACCGCTGATCCGATACCAACTCTGGCCTGCACCCTGACCATGCTCTTGTATATATAGTTGAACCCGATCCCACTGACTTCGATGT
Organism: Lithobates pipiens; assembly: GCF_037356315.1. Classification (NCBI taxonomy): domain Eukaryota; kingdom Metazoa; phylum Chordata; class Amphibia; order Anura; family Ranidae; genus Lithobates; species Lithobates pipiens. The sequence goes on from NW_027507917.1 coordinate 1,509,693, forward strand.
TCCTTTACATGTTACCTAGCAATCTGCTCCAAGCACCTACCTGCTACCAGTCAGTGCCTGCATAGCATCTGTTCACTGACCAGCCAGCACCTGCTTGTCACCTGCCCACTGCTAGCCAATGCCTGACTGCCACCCACCAGAACCTGCTCATCACTTGCCTGCTGCGAACCAGTACCTGCCTGTTCCAGCCTGCTACTTACCTGCCATTACCCCAGCCAGACCATTGTGTTGACTGTCAGCTTCCTTCTACTCCAGCTTGAACAATCTGCTTGGCCCTGTTGCTAGCAAGATCAACAGGCACTCATGTCACTCTGCTCTCTTGTGCTACCCTGTCCACTTTATCAGGCTCCTCAGCCAGAGGTGTAAGAGAGGTGTTCCTCATCACATCAGGCTCCTCCACCAGGTACGCGACAGTTCTCTTCAACCTAATAACTACATATCTGCCGTGTGAGATAATGCTGCATCTGACTGTTAGTCTCAGGAGATTTGGAGTGAGATTTGGTGAAGTCACCTGTCACGGTCCCTACCGTGTATTTTAAACGGCCAGGCGTGGTCACGCCCCAAGTGGCTCTGGGTGGTATTGAACGTATGACTGTTTCTTTACCTCTGAGCCACACCTCAGTTCTCTTCTGCCTGCTTTCCGGCCATGCCTAGTTTTGCTTAAAGTACTGTGGGCAATTCTGTTTGTACCTGCCACTCCTGGATCAGCTGTGGCAGGTTACCTAATCAGCTGGGTATAAGACACTGCCTCACTCTGAGGGCTTGTTCAGTTCTTTGCCTCCTGTTTTGCCTAAGGTTCCTGTGTTCCTGTTACAGCGTTCCAAGACTGACTCCGGCTTCTGACCCTGGCTCTGCTTATCGTTTATTCTAACTTCCGCAATCCTTGACTACGGCTTTACTCCGACTATCCCTTGGCTATTCCTGTCAAGCCCCAGTGCACAGATTCACAGCCCAGGTAGCTTATCTCTTTGTTACCGTGGGCTGTGTGTATTTGCAAGGGTGAGCGTACATCTCTGCACCATGGACTCCAACCTATGTAAGCCCTCACAGTCACCACTGTTCTTTTTTGCTGGAGGCTCTGACAAGAGGAGGCTAACCCCCGCCTCTACCAAGATGGCCACCTCCACACAGAGATACAGTGTAGAACAAATGAGATTGATAAAAAGAGCACCAGATGGTCATCTTATGAGTCCATAATCATTTATTCAAGAAAACAATATGAAAACATCAGAATAAAAAGGTATCCATTGTCTTTGGGGGGGTTGACAGCCCCCCTTTATCAGGGCTTAGAATTAAAAAGACAGTGTTTCCTCCATGACTCTATCTCAAGACTCCTGGCGAGTTGTCACATGGTTATATTTGATAAATGAATATGGACTCTTAAGAAAACTGTCTGGTGCTCTTTTTTTTAATTCCATTTTGGTTTCTCAAGTTTGGGGGGGGGGCTTGCCTTGTGGTAGAGATGCCAAGGTTTAGTTGTCAAACTCAACCAACGTTGGGGGGGGGGGGGGGGCTTGCCTTGTGGTAGAGATGCTAAGGTTTAGTTGTCAAACCCAACCAACGCCTTTGTTTTTATGGTCAAAAGTTTAAAGTCCAGCACCTAACATCTACTTGCTCTTGGACAGCGCACAATCACGCATGGTCATGTGACGGGGAAAGATCAGCTGCAGGGATACAATTGGAAATACTGCTGAGCAGTCATTTGCCCTCTGCTTGCTTTATTTTGGCCACAACCATCCAGACTGCAATTCCTCTGTAACATCGGACATGGTCTTCTTTTTCAGGCATGAGGTGCCCCAGCATCAACTATCAGGCTGCAGCAAAGGTGGAGCAATGAGTAAAATGAGCAAAAGTCCAGTTTGAAGGCTATGAATCAAAATCAGCAATGCAATTTAAACAAATATTGATGGGACTTGGAAAAAAACACACAAAACAAGCACAATGTGAATATATGTCTGTCTCCAAGAAGGCAGAAAGTCTTACAACTATTGTTTTTCCACTTGGGTCACAGTCCAGTGTTAACAGTTCATGAACAATAGACAATGCTCAATCATGGATCATTTGCAAAACAATTTACATCACTTGATGTTATGCTATGTTGTTATGTTGACTCATGGAGGGCTTGCTACAGATACAAGAACCTTTCAAAACCCTTCTTCCAACCCTCTGAGATCTGAGTCAAATCCCAATGCTTCTTGAGAAGGCTACTTTCATTCCTTTCTGTTCCTTATGTGAAGAAGAGAACTTCCAAAATATACCATCGGCAGCTGCCATCCATACAACATGACACGACCCCATGTCATTCTCTGGTCTATTTAGAACATTTAGAAGATTGGGCAGCACAGTGGTGTAGTGGTTAGCACTCTCACCTAGCAGTAAGTAGGGTCGCTGGTTTGAATCCCAACCACGACACTACCTGCCTGGAGTTTGCATGTTCTCCCTGTGCCTGCGTGGGTTTCCTCCCACAATCCAAAGACATGCAGGTAGGTTAATTGGCTTCTGTCAAAAAAAAATTGACCATAGTATATGAATGGGGACCTTGGATTGTGGGCTCCTTGAGGGTAGGGACCGATGTGAGTGTGTAATATACAGGGATAGGGACAATTGTAGACACTCAGGTTGAACTTGATGGACTGGTGTCTTTATTCAACCTAACTAACTATGAAACTAGAACATCTCAACAGCCCAAAAAGAGAATTTTCTTCCAATTTTGGTCTTGGGATCAATAAAATTTTAACCCGGTTTCACGTCACACACATCTCATGGATGAATCTTCATCTTTCCCATCATCCTCTGTACAGAGTTTCTGATCTCCTTGGTCAGCATCCCATACACAAGTGGATTCAGCAATGGGGACAAAAGGTAGTGCAGAATAGAAAATATTACAGTTTGGTTTCTCAAGTTGGGAGGGCTTGCCTTGTGGTCAAACCCAACCAACGCCTTTGTTTTGATGGTCAAAAGTTTAAAGTCCAGCACCTAACATCTACTTGCTCTTGGACAGCGCACAATCAAGCATGGTCATGTGACGGGGAAAGATCAGCTGCAATTCCTCTGTAACATTTCCTCTGTAACATCGAACATGGTCTTCTTTTTCAGGCATGAGGTGCCCCAGCATCAACTATCAGGCTGCAGCAAAGGTGGAGGAATGCGTAAAATGAGCAAAAGTCCAGTTTGAAGGCCATGAATCAAAATCAGCAATGCAATTTAAACAAATATTGATGGGACTTGGAAAAAAACACACAAAACAAGCATAACGTGAATATATGTCTGTCTCCAAGAGCGCAGAAAGTCTTACAACTATTGTTTTTCCACTTGGGTCACAGTCCAGTGTTAACAGTTCATGAGAAATAGACAATGCTCAATCATGGATCATTTGCAAAACAATTTACATCATTTGATGTTATGCTATGTTGTTATGTTGACTCATGTAGGGCTTGCTACAGATACGAGAACCTTTCAAAATCTTCTTCCAACCCTCTGAGATCTGAGTCAAATCCCAATGCTTCTTGGGAAGGCGACTTTCATTTCTTTCTGTTGCTTATGTGGAGAAGAGAACTTCCAAAATATACCATCGACATCTGCCATCCATACAACATGACATGACCCCATGTCATTCTCTGGTCTATTTAGAACATCTCAACAGCCCAAAAAGAGAATTTTCTTCCAATTTTGGTCTTGGGGATCAATACAATTTGAACCCTGTTTCACGTCACACACATCTCATGGATGAATCTTTATCTTTCCTATCATCCTCTGTACAGAGTTTCTGATCTCCTTGGTCAACATCCCATACACAAGTGGATTCAGCAATGGGGGCAAAAGGTAGTGCAGAATAGAAAATATTACATGAATGGGACGTGGGAGCTCCTGGAGTGTCCGACTGGACACGATGGTGGAGGCCACTGTAAAGTAAAATATACAGATTACGATAAGGTGGGAGCCACATGTGCGGAAGGCTTTGGAGGCAGCGCTGAAGGAGCGAGCTTTCACCACTGTGCGGAGAATAAGGAAATAGGAAACAATGATGAGAAAAACGTCTGTTCCTCCGAACAAAAGGAAGCACACCAACCCGAAGATGTTGCTGGGGGTGTAGTCGCTGCAGGACAGCTTCTCTACAGACATGTTCTCGCAGAAGCAATGAAGAATTTGTCTACTGGAGCAATAGTCAAGTCTTGCTGCCAGTAAAGGAGGTGGCAATGCGACCACCAAATTCCTGACAACAATGAAGACACAAGCTTTGGCCACAAGTTTATTGGTGACGATGGTAGGGTAGTGAAGGGGGTTGCAGATAGCCACATACCGATCATAGGCCATGACTAGAAATATGGAAGACTCCATGGCTGACCAGTAGGTAGTAAAGAACATTTGGCTAAAGCAAGCACTTTCTGATATGGTTTTATATTCTGTCCAAAGAATAAGCAAAACTCTTGGTGTGGTGACAGTGCAGAGAAGAATGTCCACCATGGCCAGCAAAGCCAAGAAGTAATACATTGGATGGTGAAGTCTTGGCTCAATATAGATGATGGACAACAAGATCACATTGACAATGATGGTAACAATAAGTAAGAATGTGAGAGGGGTTGCGATATCCGAGCTCTGAACTTCAGGAAAGCAGATGAAGCTGAAGCCCTGTGATGAGTTACTTGTGGAGTTTGTGCCTGAGTTTGAATCGTATGCCAATGGGGCTCCACCTATAATAAGGAGAAAAATGTATTATTATCACCATCATCATCATTGACATAGCCCAATCATATTCTGCACTGCTCTTCTATAGTGTCCTATACATGAAACATACATTGTAAGCAAAACAGAATACAACAGGAAAAAAAAGTTGAGGGCCCTGCTCAATACAGATAAAAGTCTTATAGGAAACAAAAGGTATGAGGATCATGGTCAATGCAGCTTACATCTAATAGAGAACAGGAGGTATGAGGGTCCCGATCATTACATCTAATAGGGAACAGGAGGTATGAGGGTCCCGATCATTACATCTAATAGAGAACAGGAGGTATGAGGGTCCCGATCATTACATCTAATAGAGAACAGGAGGTATGAGGGTCCTGATCATTACATCTAATAGGGAACAGGAGGTATGAGGGTCCTGATCATTACATCTAATAGAGAACAGGAGGTATGAGGGTCCTGATCATTACATCTAATAGGGAACAGGAGGTGTGAGGGTCCTGATCATTACATCTAATAGGGAACAGGAGGTATGAGGGTCCTGATCATTACATCTAATAGAGAACAGGAGGTATGAGGGTCCCGATCATTACATCTAATAGAGAACAGGAGGTATGAGGGTCCCGATCATTACATCTAATAGAGAACAGGAGGTATGAGGGTCCCGATCATTACATCTAATAGAGAACAGGAGGTATGAGGGTCCCGATCATTACATCTAATAGAGAACAGGAGGTATGAGGGTCCCGATCATTACATCTAATAGGGAACAGGAGGTATGAGGGTCCTGATCATTACATCTAATAGAGAACAGGAGGTATGAGGGTCCTGATCATTACATCTAATAGAGAACAGGAGGTATGAGGGTCCTGATCATTACATCTAATAGGGAACAGGAGGTATGAGGGTCCCGATCATTACATCTAATAGAGAACAGGAGGTATGAGGGTCCTGATCATTACATATAATAGAGAACAGGAGGTATGAGGGTCCCGATCATTACATCTAATAGGGAACAGGAGGTATGAGGGTCCTGATCATTACATATAATAGAGAACAGGAGGTATGAGGGTCCTGATCATTACATCTAATAGGGAACAGGAGGTATGAGGGTCCTGATCACTACATCTAATAGGGAACAGGAGGTATGAGGGTCCTGATCATTACATCTAATAGGGAACAGGAGGTATGAGGGTCCTGATCATTACATCTAATAGGGAACAGGAGGTATGAGGGTCCTGATCATTACATCTAATAGAGAACAGGAGGTATGAGGGTCCTGATCACTACATCTAATAGGGAACAGGAGGTATGAGGGTCCTGATCATTACATCTAATAGAGAACAGGAGGTATGAGGGTCCCGATCATTACATCTAATAGAGAACAGAAGGTATGAGGGTCCTGATCATTACATCTAATAGAGAACAGGAGGTATGAGGGTCCCGATCATTACATCTAATAGGGAACAGGAGGTATGAGGGTCCTGATCATTACATATAATAGAGAACAGGAGGTATGAGGGTCCTGATCATTACATATAATAGAGAACAGGAGGTATGAGGGTCCTGATCATTACATCTAATAGGGAACAGGAGGTATGAGGGTCCTGATCACTACATCTAATAGGGAACAGGAGGTATGAGGGTCCTGATCATTACATCTAATAGAGAACAGGAGGTATGAGGGTCCTGATCATTACATCTAATAGAGAACAGGAGGTATGAGGGTCCTGATCATTACATCTAATAGAGAACAGGAGGTATGAGGGTCCTGATCATTACATCTAATAGAGAACAGGAGGTATGAGGGTCCTGATCATTACATCTAATAGAGAACAGGAGGTATGAGGGTCCTGATCATTACATCTAATAGAGAACAGGAGGTATGAGGGTCCTGATCATTACATCTAATAGAGAACAGGAGGTATGAGGGTCCTGATCATTACATCTAATAGGGAACAGGAGGTATGAGGGTCCTGATCATTACATCTAATAGAGAACAGGAGGTATGAGGGTCCTGATCATTACATCTAATAGGGAACAGGAGGTATGAGGGTCCCGATCATTACATCTAATAGGGAACAGGAGGTATGAGGGTCCCGATCACTACATCTAATAGGGAACAGGAGGTATGAGGGTCCTGATCATTACATCTAATAGGGAACAGGAGGTATGAGGGTCCTGATCATTACATCTAATAGGGAACAGGAGGTATGAGGGTCCTGATCATTACATCTAATAGAGAACAGGAGGTATGAGGGTCCTGATCACTACATCTAATAGGGAACAGGAGGTATGAGGGTCCTGATCATTACATCTAATAGAGAACAGGAGGTATGAGGGTCCCGATCATTACATCTAATAGAGAACAGAAGGTATGAGGGTCCTGATCATTACATCTAATAGAGAACAGGAGGTATGAGGGTCCCGATCATTACATCTAATAGGGAACAGGAGGTATGAGGGTCCTGATCATTACATATAATAGAGAACAGGAGGTATGAGGGTCCTGATCATTACATATAATAGAGAACAGGAGGTATGAGGGTCCTGATCATTACATCTAATAGGGAACAGGAGGTATGAGGGTCCTGATCACTACATCTAATAGGGAACAGGAGGTATGAGGGTCCTGATCATTACATCTAATAGAGAACAGGAGGTATGAGGGTCCTGATCATTACATCTAATAGAGAACAGGAGGTATGAGGGTCCTGATCATTACATCTAATAAAGAACAGGAGGTATGAGGGTCCTGATCATTACATCTAATAGAGAACAGGAGGTATGAGGGTCCTGATCATTACATCTAATAGAGAACAGGAGGTATGAGGGTCCTGATCATTACATCTAATAGAGAACAGGAGGTATGAGGGTCCCGATCATTACATCTAATAGGGAACAGGAGGTATGAGGGTCCTGATCATTACATCTAATAGAGAACAGGAGTGAGTACAGTATGGAGTGGGGACAATATGGAATGAAGATAGTATGGAGTGAGTATAGAATGGAGTAATTGTTGTTCATCAAATACTAAAAGGCAGTCCACTTCTTGTTGGAACTTTGGAATTTACAATATATGTTTTTGCATTTTTGTTATTTGTATTTATTTTCTTTTTTTTGATTTAAAAGATTTTTTCTTTTTTTTCTGTTTGCTATATTTTAATTTGTGTAATAAAGCTGGAATAATTGTAGAGTTGTTTACAATATACACTAAATAAAGACATAGTGGCTAAAGGCCTTTATTATTATTGAAGATGGGGCTCTATTCCTCCCACTGACACCAATGATGGGGCACTATTCCTCCCACTGACACCAATGATGGGGCTCTATTCCTCCCACTGACACCAATGATGGGGCACTATTCCTCCCACTGATACCAACGAAGGGGCACTATTCCTCCTATTGATACCAATGATGGGGCACTATTCCTCCCACTGATACCAATGATGGGGCACTATTCCTCCCACTGATACCAATGATGGGGCACTATTCCTCCCACTGATACCAACAAAGGGGCACTATTCCTCCTATTGATACCAATGATGGGGCACTATTCCTCCCACTGATACCAATGATGGGGCACTATTCCTCCCACTGATACCAATGATGGGGCACTATTCCTCCCACTGATACCAATGATGGGGCATTATTCCTCCCATTGATACCAATGATGGGGCATTATTCCTCCCACTGATACCAATGATGGGGCATTATTCCTCCTACTGATACCAACGAAGGGGCACTATTCCTCCCACTGATACCAATGATGGGGCATTATTCCTCCCACTGATACCAACGAAGGGGCACTATTCCTCCCACTGATACCAATGATGGGGCACTATTCCTCCCACTGATACCAACGAAGGGGCACTATTCCTCCTATTGATACCAATGATGGGGCACTATTCCTCCCACTGACACCAATGATGGGGCACTATTCCTCCCACTGACACCAATGATGGAGCACTATTCCACCCACTGACACCAATGATGGGGCACTATTCCTCCCACTGACACCAATGATGGGGCACTATTCCTCCCACTGACACCAATGATGGAGCACTATTCCACCCACTGACACCAATGATGGGGCACTATTCTCCCCACTGACACCAATGATGGGGCACTATTCTCCCCACTGACACCAATGATGGAGCACTATTCCTCCCACTGACACCAATGATGGGGCACTATTCTCCCCACTGACACCAATGATGGGGCACTATTCCCCCCACTGACACCAATGATGGGGCACTATTCTCCCCACTGACACCAATGATGGGGCACTATTCCCCCCACTGACACCAATGATGGGGCACTATTCTCCCCACTGACACCAATGATGGGGTACTATTCCTCCCACTAATACCAATGATGGGACACTATTCCTCCCACTGAAACCAACAATGTCCTTTCCTCCTTACTGGATGTGGGGGTTCTTTTTTCCTGGAGCCCCCTGGATATTTTTACATTTGGATTAGTGAATGGCAAGACTACAAGTCCCATCTTCCGGCAAGGCAGAGGGGCTCATAGATCTCAATGGAACACCAAAGTGGCGACGTCATCCACTGCCCACCGATACTTCCTCCAGACCTAAGTATGGACCTGGGGCTGGAAGAATAGCCTGCAGGAGCCTGTGCACGGGGCCCATCATCCACTGTGTTTCCGATAATTTGTAGTCTACAAAGCAAAAATAATAATTCACATTTGTAATCATTTTTTTAAAATTATTATTAATAAAATGTATTATTTTTTCTGCAAAAAAAAAAGTCATATTTTGTTACATTGAGCAGCACACTGAGATAATAAATAAAATAATCACTTTATAAGTTGTATCACTTCAACTACTAACATTGCCAATTTCCTTCCCAATGTAGCTCTGCCTTCCGCTAATTATATAATAAATAGGGAATTAATCACTAGCAATACAAACCACATTATACTGATAAAGGGTGCCGGTCACCCAGATACCAAACCCTGAGCTCCAGATGCCACATCTCCCCATCTTATGTAAAGAGCCACAATGATTGCAAGTTTTATCGAAAGGAAATAAAAAATATAATAAATATAAGGATACGCTGTATAAAATGTAAAAATAGCTTTATGATATCACAACAACAACAACAAAAAAGTACACTCGTAATGTAAGATCCATTGAAATTTGATGACAACAAATACTAAATAGACAATGCAAGTCATCAAGAGAATTTCCTGTTATTTAGACGTATATACAAGTTTTACAATACGCAATGTATTCTCACCGGCCACTTTATTAGGTACACCTGATCAATTGCTCGGTAATACAAATTGCTAATCAGCCAATCACATGGCAGCAACTCAATGCATTTAGGCCTCTAGACGTGGTGAAAAGATTTTTTCGCCCCACTACCTGGACGGACTGGTTATGGTCCACATCCCTGGTACATAGAGTAGAAGAAGTTCCTCAAAGACTGGGACTTTAACCACTTCCCGACCAGCGTACGACGATGTACGTCGACAGAATGGCACGGGCAGGCATATTGGCGTACATGTACGTCCGATCTTCAATGCCGCCCTGCCATCGGGAGCACGCAGGCGGCGGCGCGCTCCCGCGCTGGTCGGGACCCCTGTGAGTCCGGACGCGGGACCCGCGGACTCGATCGCCGCGGGCATACCCGCGATCGTCTCACGGGACGGCTGAATGGAGGAAATGCCGTGTAAACAGCATTTCTCCATTCTGCCTAGCAACTAGTGACGCTGATCTCTGCTCCATGTGATTGGAGCAGAGATCAGTGTTCACTAAATGAAAGCCCAACCCCCCCACAGTTAGTAACACACCCCTAGGAACACTTAACCCCTACACTGCCACCCACTGGTTAACCCCTTCACTGCCAGTGTCATTTACACAGGAATCACTGCATTTATATAGCAGTGATTGCTGTATAAATGACAATGGTCCCAAAAATGTGTCAAAAATGTCCGATGGGTCCCCCACAATGTCGCAGTCACAATAAAAATCGCTGATCGCCGCCATTACTAGTAAAAAAAAAAATAATAAAAAATTATTAATAAAAATGCTATAAAACTATCCCTATTTTGTAAACGCTATAACTTTTGCGCAAACCACTCAATAATCGCTTATTGTGATTTTTTTTAACCAAAAATATGTAGAAGAATACGTATCGGCCTAAACTGAGGGAAAAAATCGTTTTTTTATATATTTTTGGGGGATATTTATTATAACAAAAAGTAAAAAATAATGCATTTTTTTCAAAATTGTCGCTCTATTTTTGTTTATAGCGCAAAAAATAAAAAACGCAGGGGTGATCAAATACCACCAAAAGAAAGCTCTATTTGTAGGAAAAAAAGGACGTCAATTTTGTTTGGGAGCCATGTCGCACGACCGCACAATTGTCAGTTGAAGCGACGCAGTGCCGAATCGCAAAAAGTGGTCTGGTCTTTGACCAGCAAATTGGTCCGCTCTGAAAGTGGTTAAAAGGAACCATAAACAGTGGTTTAAATATAAAAATATAAAAATTTATTGAAATGTGAAATAAAATTGGAAGCATATGGATAAAAGCAAACCCATGATGATGGAATCAGCTAGTGGAAAAGCCACAAGATGACTGGCAGAAAGACAGAGAGTCCAACGCGTTTCGACATACATACTGTTTATTTCGTTGGCATGGACCATAGGGTGAGTACATGGATTGAAAACTGGCTACAAGGGTAAGTTCAGAGGGTGGTGATAAATGGGGAGTACTCAGAATGGTCGGGGTGGGTAGTGGGGTCCCCCAGGGTTCCGTGCTGGGACCAATCCTGTTTAATTTGTTCATAGACGACCTGGAGGATGGGGATCAATCTCTGTATTTGCAGATGATACTAAGCTAAACAGGGCAATAACTTCTCCGCAGGATGTGGAAACCTTGCAAAGAGATCTGAACAAATTAATGGGGTGGGCAACTACATGGCAAATGAGGTTCAGTGTAGAAAAATGTAAAATAATGCATTTCGGTGGCAAAAATATGAATGCAATCTATAGACTGGGGGGAGAACCTCTGGGGTGATCTAGGACGGAAAAGGACCTGGGGGTCCTAGTAGATGATGGGCTCAGCAATGGCATGCAATGCCAAGCTGCTGCAAGCAACACAAACAGAATATTGGCATTAAAAAGGGGATCAACTCCAGAGATAAAACAATAATTCTCCCACTCTACAAGACTCTGGTCCGGCCGCACCTGGAGTATACTGTCCAGTTCTGGAGTGGAGGGGGACACAGAGGGTGAGCAGAGAAGGAGCGGAGGAGGGCACGGAGGAGGAGCAGAGGAGGACATGGAGGGGGAGCGGAGAAGGACACAGAGGAGGACACGGAGGGGGAGCGGAGAAGGACACGGAGGAGGAGCAGAGGAGGACATGGAGGGGGACACAGAGGGTGAGCGGAGGAGGAGCAGAGGAGGACATGGAGGGGGATTGGAGAAGGACACAGAGGAGGACACGGAGGGGGAGCGGAGAAGGAGCAGAGGAGGACATGGAGGGGGATCGGAGAAAGACACGGAGGGGGAGAGGAGAAGGAGCGGAGGAGGACATGGAGGGGGATTGGTGTGGCGGTGTGTCCGTTACAAGCACCAAGCTCCCTGTATAGATTTCAATAAAGCAGCTGAAAGCCGCGGGGGGGGGGGGGGGGGTGAGGAGAATGGCTGTCAGCTGCTTTATTGAAATCTAAACCGGGAGATTGGTGCTTGTAGCGTTCTCCACTGTCTCACGATCTTCCCCTTACTGCCCAGGTATCGGATCAGGCATCGGGCCATCTGCATGAGTACAGGTACTCGTGCACCATTATCGATATTAGTATTGGTGTTGTGTAACCCTTTAAAATACCATGGATTGCAGTATGGTGGGCTACATATTTCACCCCCCCCCCCCCCCCCCGTGTTTACAGTTCAGAGACCCAACAGTACTTTTTTAGACTACCTTTTTTTTGTCGGCACTACCTATAGTTGCTGTTTGTGACAGAACCGCTTAGGTGCTTCATTCCGCTAAACAGTGCCTCCTGCCCTCCAAACCATTACAGCAGACCAAGAGCTAATACCAGCCCTCTTACCCGAATCATCGTACACAGACAAGATTTTGAGGTAAACTCCAAAGAAATTACTGTTTATTGAACCTCGGACACATACTGGAGTGCGTTCTGAAGTGCATTTTGTACAGATTGTAGGGTTCAGGAGAGTGATAGGTACAGGGTGCAGGGTTCTAGAGTGCATTATGCACAGGGTGCAGGGTTCTAGAGTGCATTATGCACAGGGTGCAGGGTTCTAGAGTAAATTACGCACAGAGTGCAGGGTTTAGGAGAGCGCTAGGTGCAGGGTTCAGAAATTGTTAGGTACAGAGTGCGGGGTTCTGGAGTGCGTTAAGCACAGACTGCAGGGTTCTGGAGTGTGTCATGGACAGAGTGTAGGATTTTGGAGTGCATTACACACAGAGTGCAGGGTTCTGGAGTGCGTTATGGACAGGGTGCAGGGTTTTGGAGTACGTTACACACAGAGTGCAGGGTTCTGGAGTGCGTCATGGACAGGGTGTAGGGTTTTGGAGTGTGTTACGCACAGACTGCAGGGTTCTGGAGTGCGTCATGGACAGGGTGCAGGGTTTTGGAGTGCGTTACGCACAGACTGCAGGGTTCTGGAGTGCGTCATGGACAGGGTGTAGGGTTTTGGAGTGTGTTACGCACAGACTGCAGGGTTCTGGAGTGCGTCATGGACAGGGTGCAGGGTATTCGAGTGCGTTACGCACAGACTGCAGGGTTCTGGAGTGAGTCATGGACAGGGTTTAAGGTTTTGGAGTGTGTTACGCACAGACTGCAGGGTTCTGGAGTGCGTCATGGACAGGGTGCAGGGTGTTCGAGTGCGTTACGCACAGACTGCAGGGTTCTGGAGTGAGTCATGGAAAGGGTGTAGGGTTTTGGAGTGTGTTACGCACAGACTGCAGGGCTCTGGAGTGCTAAAGCCACTATCCCCATAAGAAATAATAGAAACTCAAATGATTCATTCCACAACCATTTATTCATAGGTCCTTCAGTTTATAGTCCATATAAAAACATTATAGCAATGGGACCAGGTTGTGTAACCATAACCACTGACATCCACAAATGGAAGCCTCCACAAGGGAGTTAGAAGCAAGATCCAGCAGGAGCTCCAAAGTATAAAAGAGAAGAGAGACGCCTCTAAGTGTAGCAATATGTTGCTAAATGTTGTACCTTCATTAAATGTAACCATACTGCTACACTTAGAGGGGCCCTCTCTTCTCTTTTATACTCAGTTGTGACATGACGCTACTTGTATATCAAGACATCGCTTGAATATCAAGTCAAACTTTATAAAATAAATTTATTTGTCTTGCAAAACGCTCTCAAACCAAGGTTTTACTGTATTCTAACATTTATTTCAAGGTAAAAGCCACCTCTTCTCTCCTTCTTATGTTTTAGCCTGTCCAGTCACTGACCAATATTTATGGCTATTGTCTCTTAAACACTTCAGCCCCGGAAGAATTTACCCCCTTTCCTGACCAGAGCACTTTTTGCGATTCGGCACTGGGTTGCTTTAACTGACAATTGAGCGGTCGTGCGACGTGGCTCCCAAACAAAATTGATGTCCTTTTTTACCCCACAAATAGAGCTTTCTTTTGGTAGTATTTGATCACCCCTGCGGTTTTTATTTTTTGCACTATAAACAAAAAAATAGCGACAATTTTGAAAATAACGTATTATTTTTTACATTTGCTATAATAAATGTCCCCAAAAAATATTACAAAAAAATTTTTTTCTCAGTTTAGGCCGATACGTATTCTTCTACTTTTTTTGGTAAAAAAAATTTGCAATAAGCGTTTATTGATTGGTTTGTGCAAAAGTTATAGCGTCTACAAAATAGGAGATAGTTTTCTGGCATTTTTATTGATCATTTTTTTTTTCACTAGTAATGGCGGCGATTTTTATTGGGACTGCGACATTATGGCGGACATATCGGACAATTTTGACACATTTTTGAGACCATTAATACAGCAATCAGTGCTAAAAAATTGCATTGATTACTGTAAAAAATTTCAGTGGCAGTGAAGGGATTAACCACTAGGTGGTGCTGTAAGGGTTAAGTGTGTCCTAGGGAGTGATTCTAACTGTAGGGGGGAGGGGCTGTGTGTGACACGTCACTGATCACTGCTTTCGATTACAGGAAGTGCTGATCAGTGACAGTGTCACTAGGCTGAACGGGGAGATGCTTGTTTACATTAGCATCTCCACGCTCTTCCTCCCCGTGAGACGATCGCAGTTATCTCTGTGGAAATCGGGTCCGCGGGACCCGTGATTGTGCTCACGGAGCTCCTGGCGGGCACGGGAGCCGCCTCTTAAAGGGCAACGTACAGGTGCATTAATCTGCCTGCATGTGCCCTTCTGCCGCAGTATATCTGCGTGAGGCGGTCGGGAAGTGGTTAAATATTGCACTCCTTTCAAGGCAAAAGCTGCCTCATCTCTCCTTCTTATGTTTTAGCCTGTCCAGTCACTGACCAATATTTATGGCTATTGTCTCTTAAATATTACACTCCTTTCAAGGCAAAACCTGCCTCATCTCTCCTTCTTATGTTTTAGACTGTCCAGTCACTGACCAATATTTATAGCTATTGTCTCTTAAATATTACACTCCTTTCAAGGCAAAAGCTGCCTCATCTCTACTTCTTATGTTTTAGCCTGTCCAGTCACTGACTAATATTTATAGCTATTGTCTCTTAAATATTACACTCCTTTCAAGGCAAAAGCTGCCTCATCTTTCCTTCTTATGTTTTAGCCTGTCCAGTCACTGACCAATATTTATGGCTATTGTCTCTTAAATATTACACTCCTTTCAAGGCAAAACCTGCCTCATCTCTCCTTCTTATGTTTTAGCCTGTCCAGTCACTGACGAATATTTATAGCTATTGTCTCTTAAATATTACACTCCTTTCAAGGCAAAAGCTGCCTCATCTCTACTTCTTATGTTTTAGCCTGTCCAGTCACTGACTAATATTTATGGCTATTGTCTCTTAAATATTACACTCCTTTCAAGGCAAAAGCTGCCTCATCTTTCCTTCTTATGTTTTAGCCTGTCCAGTCACTGACCAATATTTATAGCTATTGTCTCTTAAATATTACACTCCTTTCAAGGCAAAAGCTGCCTTATCTTTCCTTCTTATGTTTTAGCCTGTCCAGTCACTGACCAATATTTATAGCTATTGTCTCTTAAATATTACACTCCTTTCAAGGCAAAAGCTGCCTCATCTTTCCTTCTTATGTTTTAGCCTGTCCAGTCACTGACCAATATTTATAGCTATTGTCTCTTAAATATTACACTCCTTTCAAGGCAAAAGCTGCCTCATCTTTCCTTCTTATGTTTTAGCCTGTCCAATCACTGACCAATATTTATAGCTATTGTCTCTTAAATATTACACTCCTTTCAAGGCAAAAGCTGCCTCATCTTTCCTTCTTATGTTTTAGCCTGTCCAGTCACTGACCAATATTTATGGCTATTGTCTCTTAAATATTACACTCCTTTCAATGCAAAAGCTGCCTCATCTCTCCTTCTTATGTTTTAGCCTGTCCAGTCACTGACCAATATTTATAGCTATTGTCTCTTAAATATTACACTCCTTCCAAGGCAAAAGCTGCCTTGTTTCTCCAACTTATGTTGCAGCCTAACCAAGCTGCTTACATACTGTCCAGGCACTGTGCTATATAGTTGACTATTGTCTCTCAGGTATTGCATGCTAATATTTATTTTAAGATAAGACCTACCTCATCTCTTTTTACTGCCTATTCAGGTTTATTTTATTCAAGCCAATTCAGTTTCAAAGTATTTATTGGTTTTATCATTCAGTGTAAAAGATCCAGTGCAAGCATATAAATCTTCTGTACAGGGGCTAAAGACTGATCAAAAGTACAGAAAGTTCCATTAAACAAATTACAAACATAGCAACCATCAAAAAAACAATTCTATATTATGAAGATTGTATCAAAGAATAATGAGTGCTGAATAAACAAAAAAGGCCATTGTTCATGGCCTGTTCACAGTCGTCCCTGGGGTGGCCCAACTTCTGCCATCAATCCCAGAAGACAGCATTGGTATAAACAAACAGATGGAGGTCCTAGAAAGAAGGTGGAAGAGAGAAAAGGAAGAGACATAAGATCCAGAGAAAGAGTAATGGCGCGTAAACACGACGGACTAGGTCCGACGGAATGAATCCGTCGGATATTACGATCGTGTGTGGGCTACAGCTGACTTTTTTTCCCCAAAAGACAGACAGACCTAGAAATAAAACATGTTTCAAATCTTTCCGACGGATTAGAGTCTGGCTGAACAATCCGCTTGTCTGTATGCTAGTCCGACGGACAAAAACTGACGCTAGGGCAGCTATTGGCTACTGGCTATGAACTTCATTATTCTAGTCCAGTTGTACGTCATCACGTTCGAATCCATCGGACTTTGGTGTGCTGGTTTGTGGCCAAGTCCCTGCGTTTGGAAAGTCCATTGGAACTCCACCGAAAGTCAGTCGGGAAGACCGCCGGGCCTAGTTGGTTGAAAAGTCCAGTTGTGTGTACGCGGCATAAGAAAAGAAAGGAAGAAAACTCAGACTCTGGAGTTTCACCGGTGACAATCAGATAAGGCCCAAACAAGCCGGTTAAAGAGAGAGAAATTCATATGAGATCCATGGTTCTCAGATCTTGAGAAATTTGGAATGGGAATCATTCACAATACTGGACATCTGCTCATGGAGCATTAGAGCGGTAAAACGTGACTTCATCCCCTGGTAGGCCACGCATTGGTGTCTTCCAGGCTTGTGCTATAGTCCATTTGGCAGAGATAAAAAGGTAAGTGGCCAGCTTCTGCTGGGGCGCATATAAGCCAGGTATTGGGCAATGCAAAAGGGCTGACTTAGCATCCCTGGGGACCATTAGATGGAACAGGGTCTGGAGCAGGCCAAACGCCTAGGGCCAAAATCCCACCAGTCTGGGACAGGACCACCAGGTATGGAGCACATCACCCCTTTGTCCACAAATGCGAAAGCATCTCTGACCTCTTCCAGGGTAGGCATGAGCAAGTCAGGCAGGAACCCAGTACCATCTAAAAAGGACCTTATACGCAGCTTCAAGCATATTTGTATTAAAGGAACATTTTTCAACTGTTTTACAAGCCCTGCTCCAGTCCGCCAGATCTATTGGGGACTGGAGGTCCCGCTCCCATTGAGACATGTAGGAGAGAGATACTGATAATGGGCATCCGTTCAAAGATGCATAAATGGCAGAAATTAGGCCAGGGGCCCGCGGGGCATACTGAAATGTGTGTTAAAAAAAGGTTTTCCGATAGGGGTAAGAAGACGTGTGGCGCAGGACAGCAATTCAACGTTTAAGTTGAAGAAAACTAAGGTGCTCCCTTAATGGGGCCTCATGTGTCTCTCGGATGGCCTCCCAGGATGGGAAGGAGCTGGAGGAAAGAAAATCCTGTACCCCAATAAAGCCTCGGGAGAGCCACCAGGAGAAAGCCTGAGGCTTCGACAAGCCTGTAGGAAACGGGGTTGTGAGTAATAGGAAGTAACAGCAAAAAGGGGCCATCAAATTGCCTGAGCAGCAGACCGGGTCCCACACCCTCACACCCTGGTAGTGTACGGAAGTAATATAGGGCCTTAAGAAGGATTGTCATTTTGATGGCAGAAATCCTCCCAACCAGTGGCGGTTCCGTTCATAAGGGATCCCTCTCTCCAGCCATCCCCCTCTATGACCAATGAATAGATTCATGCATTAATCTATCCATGGCATCCACTGCCACCCCCTATTCAGGCACCAGGTCCATTTTTGGGTGATGGCGCCTGAATACAGTGGCAAGCTTTTTTTAAGCACCTAAATAGAGCCATAGGTTCTAATAGGCGTAAAAAAAAAGTGACCTGTGAGTGCCATGCTTGATGCCCGCAGTTCACCCAGGTGTGTTAGAACAGTGAATGAATATTCGCTGTCCTAACACTGAACCACCTCTCCCCCAATCAGGTGCTCGGGTCTGTTACCCATGCTGAAACGACAGGCACTGTGATTGGATGCCTATCGGGAGAGGACGGGAGGAGACTAATGAAGGACACCTCTCAGAGGACACCGCTCAGCGCTGTCACCCGCTGCCCCACCGAGACAGGGTAAGTGCTGGGCAGACGGCAGGCTGGGGGGGTGCCACAGTGGCAGCACTGGATGGCACAGTGACAGCATTGGATGAACAGAGTGGCAGCATTTGATGGGCAGAGTGGCTGCGTTTGATGGGCAGAGTGGCAGCATTCGATAGGCAGAGTGGCAGCATTTGATGGCACAGTGGCTTCGTTCGGTGGGCAGAGTGAGAGAATTTTATGGCAAAGTGGCTGCATTTGATGGCACAGTGGCTGCATTTGATGGCACAGTGGCTGCATTTGATGGCACGGTGGCAGCGTTTGATGGCACAGTGGCTGCATTTGATGGGCACAGTGTAGCATTTGTTGGCACAGTGTAGCATTTGTTGGCACAGTGGCTGCGTTTGGGCACAGTGGTAGCATTTGATGGCACAGTGGCAGCGTTTGATGGCACAGTGGCAGTATCGGTGATGGGCACAGTGGCTGCAATTGATGGGCACAGTGACGGCATTTGATGGGCACAGTGGCTGCAATTGATGGGCACAGTGGCTGCAATTGATGGGCACAGTGACGGCATTTGATGGGCACAGTGGCTGCAATTGATGGGCACAGTGGCTGCAATTTATGGGCACAGTGGCGACATTTGATGGGCACAGTGGCTGCATTTGATGGGCACAGTGGCTGCAATTGATGGGTACAATGGCGACATTTGATGGGCACAGAGGCTGCATTTGATGGGCACAGTGGCTGCGTTTCATGACACAGTGGCAGTATTGGTGATGGGCACAGAGGCTGAAATTGATGGGCACAGTGGCTGCAATTGATGGGCACAGTGGCTGCGTTTGATGGCACAGTGGCTTCGTTCGGTGGTCAGAGTGGCAGAATTTGATGGCAAAGTGGCTGCATTTGATGGCACAGTAGCTGCATTTGATGGCACGGTGGCAGCGTTTGATGGCACAGTGACAACGTTTGATGGGCACAGTGTAGCATTTGTTGGCACAGTGGCTGCAATTGATGGCACAGTGGCAGTATTGGTGATGGGCACAGAGGCTGAAATTGATGGGCACAGTGGCTGCAATTGATGGGCACAGTGGCTGCATTTGATGGCACAATGGCTGCGTTTGATGGCATAGTGGCTGCGTTTGATGGCACAATGGCTGCGTTTGATGGCACAGTGGCTGCATTTGATGGCACAGTGAGGCTGCAATTGATTTTTTTTTCTTCATTTTTCAGTTTGTTTTCACCCCCCCAAAAATGTGTAGAATAGGGTTGAGTAGGAAGGTGTCAATTTGATCCCTAAATTGTCACACAAGTGAGTTGCCCAGCGGTATGAAGAGTATTGTTGAAGTTGTTCCACATCCTTCCTAGGAAGGGAAACGTTTGGAAGGGTTAATCCACAGACCCGAGAATGCAGAGAAGCGATCGAGTCTTATTCAGGCCAATTCAAGCAATATTTCATATTAACCTGGCTGAGAGGAGATTTTTTAAAATGATTTGAGTCCTAATTACAACAAAGAAATAAAATATTCGCTACATGAAATCTCTTTTTAGCGTCATCGGTTCTTCTGATGCAGAAATCTGCAGCTAAATGTACTCCAGTGTTCTGCCACAGAAAATATTTGTAATTAAGCTGAACGTAATGAGCCAAAAACTCCGACACTAATCCTATCACCAGCAACCTTACCCAATAATCCCCAACTATACCGAGCCCTCTGCCGGATCAATATCTGTACCGGAGGAGACGTGGAAGTGCATTTCACACTCGCAGAATACGCTAAGAAAATTATTACTTTAGATAGATAGATAGATAGATAGATAGATAGATAGATAGATAGATAGATAGATAGATAGACAGACAAACAAAAAAAAACTGAGCACTAATCCTTTTCACTCCCCCTAAGCATAATTTTCCCTCCTCCCAGCACAAATTTTTGCCCCCCATCCCCCAAATCTCCCCAGCACATATAACCCCCTTCCCCCCAAAAAAATCACCCCTCCTAGCACAAATTCTCTACCCCTAGAAATTCAAAATTCCCCCTCCCGGTACACATCTTCACCCCCCCCCCCCCTCCACTGGAAACCCCCCATCCTCCCTCTAAGCACAAATCTTCTTCTCTCATTCCAATAGAACAATACTTACCCTCTGCCACCCTCCAAGTTTCCCCTTACAACAAAAATCCCCCCCCCAAGTCTCCTTACGGTGCCCCCTTCACCTCACATCATACCACAGTGCCCAGGGCAGCCGTCCCTTCTGCCCACCCTTTGTCCCGGCCCAGATAGATAGATAGATAGATAGATAGATATATAATAGATTATATAGACAATAGATAGAGAGATAGATAGCTATATAGATAGAGAGATAGATAGCTATATAGATAGAGAGATAGAGATAGGTAGATAGATATAGACAGATAGATAGATAGATAGATAGATAGATAGATAGATAGATAGATAGATAGATAGATAGATAGATAGATAGAGAGAGAGATAGAGAGATAGAGAGATAGATAGAGAGATAGAGATAGGTGGATAGATATAGACAGATAGATAGACATTTAGATATAGAGTAAATGGTCAATGAAGAGATAGATAGATACATAGATAGATAAATAGATAATGATGAATAGATAGATAGATAGATAGATAGATAGATAGATAGATAGATAGATAGAGAGATAGATAGATAGATAATAGATTATATAGACGATAGATAGAGAGATAGATAGATAGATAGATAGATAGATAGATAGATAGATAGAGAGATAGAGATAGGTGGATAGATAGATAGATAGATAGATAGATAGATAGATAGATAGATAGATAGATAGATAGAGAGATAGATAGATAGATAGAGAGAGAGATAGATAGATGGCTAGAGATAGATAGATAGATAGAGAGAGAGAGAGAGAGAGAGAGAGAGAGAGAGAGAGAGAGATAGATAATAGATATATAGACGATAGATAGAGAGATAGATAGCTATATAGATAGAGAGATAGAGATAGGTGGATAGATATAGACAGATAGATAGACATTTAGATATAGAGTAAATGGTCAATGAAGAGATAGATAGATACATAGATAGATAAATAGATAATGATGAGTAGATAGATAGATAGATAGATAGATAGATAGATAGATAGATAGATAGATAGATAAATAGATAATGATGAATAGATAGATAGAAGGATGAATTGATGGAGCGTTATTTAGAGATAGATATTCTGGGACTTACTCATGGTGGGTCTGTGCTCCTGGTCCGGCTCCTCCGTTATCTCTGGATTATCCGTCCATCTGGGCTCATTAGGGGCAGAAGTGCCGGAGGAGGAAGGATGACGCATCCATAACGAGCCGTGGAGTTTCCAGGAAACATTGAAATCCAGCCATCACTTTATTCTGTTACAGTTCCATATTTCTTATCAGCTATTCGCGGCGGAAATAATTATATTCTGTAGTTGAAGGAAGATGAGAGATGCTTTTTGCTAGTGTGGAGAAGCAATTCACAACCTTATTATGATGAAGGGACCCTGGGACAGAACCCTCAGGTCTCAGGAAACCCCAGATTATAATAATTATATCTACATTAGTGTGATCAGTACGAGGAAATACTTTTTAAGAAGTATTAAGAATAAGGACGATTTATTTCAGTAATATTTTACAAATAAACAGTAATAATAATGGACGAAAATCTTTGTGTCCCCTTAGATTGGTGGTCAGTAGGAGAAGGTCCACCTTACATTGGTATTCATTGTGAGAAGGGCCCCTTTCTCTGGGGATCAGTTGATCAGTGGGAAGAATGTCTCTTATGCCGCGTACACGCGATCGGAATTTTGGTCGGAAAAAGTTCTGATGCTTTTCCCGACGGAATTCCGCTGCTTCCAAGCTGTCTTGCCTACACACGGTCACACCAAATTCGGACCCCCAAGAATGCGGTGACGTACAACACGTACGACGGGACTAGAAAAAAAGAAGTTCAATAGCCAGTAGCCAATAGCTTCCATCTCGTAGTTGAATCTGAGCATGTGTGACTTTTTGCGCGTCGGAATTGCATACGCACGATCGGAATTTCCGATATAAAGTTTTTCCAGCGGGAAAATTGAGAACGTGCTCTCAAATTTTTTTGCTGGCGGGAATTCGCCAGCTAAATTCCGATGGAGCGTACACACAGTCTCATTTTCCAATGAAAATATCTCATCGGTCTTTTGCTGGCCGAAATTCCGATCGTGTGTACGCGGCATTACATTGGTGGTCAATGGAAAGAATGTTCCCTACTTTTCCTAAATGTTCATAATATAACTGGGTACTGAAATTTATAGGTAAAGTTGATCCAGAGAAAATCCAATTGCCTCTCGGGGGATCAGGAAGGAATTTTTTCCCCTGCTGTAGCAAATTGGATCATGCTTTGCTGGAGTTTTTCGCCTTCCTCTGGATCAACTGGTGGTGGTGAAGGATTGTGTATATGGGTGTAGCGGGGACATATTCGTTTATTAACGTGGTTATGCATATGTCAATGTTAAATCTGTGGACATTGAGATGGCTCAGTGTTTGGAGCCATCTATTGAAACTAGCAGCTCCTTTGGGGGTCAGTGCTACACATGGGGGCTCGTCCAGGATTACTGTCACTCAACAGAGACCCCGCCCCACTGGTTACCATGGACCCCATTAAGGCAGTACAGTGGTGTGAAGCAGAAGGGATATGCTCGGAGGCAAGTGTGGCTATTGAGTTTCCTGGAAGTGGCTGGGGAGAGAAGGAAATTAAAGAGGTAGTACAGACCTTGTCCCCAGATAAAAAAGCTTATGTGGTCTCAGTGAGGCCCGGCCATGAGACTGACTGCACCTACGCGCTGATAGAGTGAAGGCAAGATATCCCTGAAAACTTCCACGGTGCTAGCCTAAAAATGTCTGAGAGAATGGAATTTCTATTGACACACCCTAGTAAGAAAGTGTGGGACTCTCCAACTCAGAAGCAGCTGGAACCCTTAAGTCATGAAACAAGGCTTTCTACTCAGCAGGGAGTTGGAACAACAGGTAGCTGATCTGAAACGACACTTTGAAGAAATTAATGTGAAATTCCAGGAGGCCTCCAGACTTATGGCTGAACGCATTGGTGGAGCCCACACCTCTCAGGAAGGTCCTCCTGTTAGCTAAACAGCTGAGAGCCCAAGCCCAGTGCAGAAGATGCGCCCTTTGCAAGAAATAACCATCCGGAAAGATTTCCGCATAGATGGTCAAATAGGAGAAAAAGGGCAGAAAGACAAACTGTCCTACATCAGTCTATCACACCAAGTAGAGTTGGGACTAGAGAAAGGATACTCAGACTCTGAAATTAAGGAGGCAGTAATCCAGGCTATCAGTCCCGGGTCTAGCGTCAGAGCTAGAAGGAAGAGCAAGGAAGGCTGGACTGGCCCTGAATCAGTTGATGATGGTTCTGAAGAGCTACTATGAGGAGGAAGATACTCCCGAGTCGTATTATAAACTGATGAACATTACGCAAGACGATAATGAGACCTCCCAAAACTTTCTATTCCGGGCTATTGAACTCAAAGATCACCTGTTGGCAGCCACACAGGAGGAAGGACTCAGAGATCACTTTGGGGCTGAACTCATAAAACGGAAATTCCAGAGATCAGTAACCACAGGGTTAAAGAGTGACCATGTCAAGGTGGCTCTGAGACAGTACTTGGAGACAGGCCCGGACTGGGACAAAAAATAGGCCCGGGCAATTTAGACTGAGCAGCCAATTTTCCAGCAACCGCCCGTTCGCGAGGGCAGTTGGTGACGGAATAATCACAGAGTCAGTCCTCTGCACTGTAATGTAATGGGGGCACTGTGATATAAAGTGAACTGCACTGTAAATGAAACTGTAATGATTACAGTCCCCCTGAACAGTGCAGTTCCCTTTTCATCACAGTGCCCCTACCAATCACAGCCTTCCATTACAGTGCCCCTTACAGTCATGCCCCCTCATTTTTCTCTGTAATCACAGTGGCCCCTTTTACTCTCTGCCTCCCCTGCACAGTCCTACCTTTGGCAGGGCAGAGGCAGGATTCAGCCTGTGTGTCCTCTACCATCTCTCCCACCCCTCCAACGATGTCCTCCTATAAGCAGAGTAGGCGGGAGGAGCTGTAGATCAGGATTATATTAACGGGTGATTACCTGCTTGTTGATATTAAGACTCCCACTTTATTGAACCTGTATTACCATTGATTAGGTCTTTCTGCACCAAGGCTGTGTTCTCTTCTTTTTTCACCTATAATATTTTAGGTTTTCCCATTTTCCATTTTTCTTTTTTTCCTTATTCCGGTTTCTTACTCTTTGTGTTCTTTCATTTTTATCCTTTATTATGTTATCCTTTATTATTATTTTTTTCTCCTTTTTTTCCTTTTCTTTTATTATTATTTATATATTTTTTTATATTTATGTTTTATTATTTTTTTTCCACACTTTATTTATATATTTATTTTTATTACTTAGTTAATTGTCTTTACTTGTTTTTTTTTTAAAGTGTATTTTCATCCATTTTTCTCAGTTGCACCTTATCCTCTTAAATTGTCTCCTTTTCCCACTCATTTCTTCCTTTTTTCCTATTTTCATTTCTCTATATTCTTTATCCTTTTTTATTTTTGACTCATATTTTTCTCATTTTCCTCTCCTTTTTCTTTTTATTTTTTTCCTTGTTTTTCTCTTTATATATCCCCCCTTTTTTTCCTCTATCTGTGCTTCTTCCTTCCTTCCCCTCTTCTTCCCCCTTTCTGCCGCCATTCATTTTTAATCTATTCACACTTTCCTGTGTCCTCCATTACTCCTTTTATCGTTTACCTGTTTTCCTTCTGTGCCTCCTTTCCTTGTCTCCTGATCTGATGGCTTCACTTCTCTCTATGCACGTTTACTTTCTTCTCACTCCTGTTGGTTTTTTTGAATGGACGTAATCTGCCTGGGTGGGCAGGGTCTCCAGACATCATACGTTTCCATTACATGAGCGGCCCCAGCCCTGGCAGCGTCCCCGTTGCCTAGCTATTGCCGGCAGCAGTGCGCGTGCGCGGACAGCAATCGCTGTTTTGATTGGATCCGACCTGCTGCCTAGCAACCACGGATCCCTGCACTCATGCTTTTCAGTGTCTCTGGCTCCTCCTGCCCCTGCTCTGCTGATAGATTACATTGTCGGCAGGGCAGGAGAGCCTGGAGAGGAGACACAGGCACAGCCGCACAGCGGGAGGTGACCGCGGCCTGTGTTAACCCTCTCCAGGCCGTGGTCAGCGCTTACCCACCGCTGTGCGGCCCGGTCATCACCAGATATCGGACTGCGGCCCCAAGATTGATCCCGGCGGGCCCGGCCCACCGGGCAAATGCCCGGTGTGCCCTATGGCCAGTCCGGGCCTGCTTGGA
Organism: Lithobates pipiens; assembly: GCF_037356315.1. Taxonomy (NCBI): domain Eukaryota; kingdom Metazoa; phylum Chordata; class Amphibia; order Anura; family Ranidae; genus Lithobates; species Lithobates pipiens. Next base: position 1,535,900 of record NW_027507917.1, read on the forward strand.
GAACCCCTCCACGTCAGATGAAGTTCTTAAAGAGAAGGGGAACGTAGCAGAAAAAGTAGAGCTTGAGAGAGACCAGAAACAGAGGAAACTCCACCCTCCTAGCTCTTCCTGTGTTGAGGTGCGGCAAGTGGATGCTCCCTCGGATGTCTGGGAGCCCAGTGTACTGGCAGCAAGGGCTGAACAAGGATCATGGCTCTCGCCCAATCATCACCTTTCCGCAAGTCAGACCGGACTGGAAAAGTTGCTCCAGACCCAGAGAGAGATATTGGAAATGATGACAATACTGGTGACTCAGCTGGCGAACCCTCATTTGGAGAAAGTACTATCGAAAGAAACCCCAGAGACCTTTGACCGCCCTACCAAACCCACACCTAGAACTTGCTTTAAATGTGATGGGGTAGGACATCTCAGGTGAATGTGCCCGGAGCCCAGTGGCAGAAACAAAGTCCAAACAGCCGACGGAAAACTTCAGAGGGCCCCAGTGAAGGAGTCAACTGGCTGCCCGGCTATTGGAAAACCTCTTACACCGACTCCAACTACCCTATCCAGCATGCACTGCATATCAGAGTGTAGTGCAGCCGATCCCACTCCGGAGCAGTGGTGAGGCTCTACTTCAGTCGTCTAAAGGCCTCCTCACACTCTGGGGTCCACTGATCCTGGATAGGGTATAAAAGGGACTGCAGCGGCCATATTTGGTCTCTTGGGACCACGCTGCCTGCCTGTGCGGAACTGTGAGGAGGTTCCTGGGATACATAGGCAGACAGTCACCGCAGACTGCAAACTGGATTGTTTGCGAGGTGACTTGACAGAGCCTGAGAGCGGGTGATCGGATTGACGAGACTCGGAGACGCTTGTCGAAGTAGCGGAGGACTGGATCCAGTCAGCGGGGCGACACGGAGCATCTGGCCCAGTCTAAGCTGAAGCAAGCTGCAGTTACGGGACCCAAGGCATCATCCAGAACTCTGATCCAGTTGGTGAGCAGGTTACGGCCCAGCGTTTGTTTTTACGGCACGCAGTTAGACTCACTCCCAGGCCTTGCTGGAACCTGTTGTTCCACGGAAGCGTAACCGAGCAACTGACATTTAGTAGGCTTGAGGCCTAGTTCACTTTAGCGCCCAAGTGCGATTACAAGTTCTTGGAGTTATACCTGGAGCATTTTAAGTTAACTTTCCCACCCACCCCTTTGGATTACAAATACCTGAGGAACTATTTATGCTAGCGAAGAAAGAAGATAAATGAGAAAGTACTCTAAGTGAGGCCTCATGTAAAAAACTTTAAGTAGTGGGAGCTCCCAGGTCCAGATAATAACATACTTATATATTGCTTACTGTATTTGTATTGTTGATTCATACTGTGCTGGCGTCCTACGTTTGGGACGACAGTGCAGGTTCTGTAACCATCTGTTTGCAATACTTCCAGTAAAGGTATTTCTGGTTAAGAATACAATTGTGTGGCATACTGTTTTCCCCCCCAGGTGGAGCCAAAGGATCCTGAGGGATCAATACAGGTACCTGATACTGTTTCATATTGTACTGTATTATTATTGTACCACAGCTGTGTCAAGTGGACAGAGTTACGTTAAAGGGGGGTTTCTCAGAAGAGTGCAGGCCCAATTCAAACTAGCAGCTCCTTCAGGGGTCAGTGCTACATGGGATTGTATTATTATTATTTTTTTTGGTTTAACTAGATGGACTTGTGTCTTTTTTCAACCTGACTAACTATATAACTATGACATTGGTGGCACTGCGTAATTCATTAAGGGACTTTCGTTCATTTCTATCTAAATTATCTTGACTTTTTATGCCCCAGTTAATTGACTTAAGGTCAGCATGAACCAAGTCCACAAATAGACTTGCTCATTTATTCTCGCTGAGATTCGGCATTCTTTTGAATTTCATGTTTGATCTTGTTTTTTTCTCTTTCATGAATTGGTTTCTACCTCATCATCGCTATTTTTACATTTCTCACTTTCATTAAATAATTCAATTAACTCTACTCAACTCTTAATGCCTGTTTTTTCCCGTCACTCTGGGCTATGTCCGTACTCCTTTAGTTACATAGTAGGTGAGGTTGAAAAAAGACCATCAGGTCCAACCTATGTGTGTGATTATATATCAGTATTACATTGTATATCCCTGTATGTTGCGGTTGTTCAGGTGCTTATCTAATATTTTTTTGAAACGATCAGTGCCCCCCGCTGAGACCACCGCCTGTGGAAGGGGAGACCACCGCCTGTGGAAGGGAATTCCACATCCTTGCCGCTCTTACAATAAAGAACCCTCTACATATCTTTTCTTCTGTAGCTCTAACCCCCGAAGGTGCTGCTGGTTAGATTTGGGCTTACCGTTACCTTCTGTTCTACTCGCTTCACATCTAGGGGTGTCCCGTGGTAGGTGGCCCAGTAACTCGAGAGACTGACAACAGATCCACTTGAATGGATTTTATTTGCAAAACGTAGACAATGAACAGCCTCTTAAATTGGGATTGGAGGGTTGGAAAGGAAATTCAGGTACGCTTAGTGTCAAAGTCAAAATGTTGAAGAACTTGCTTACTTTGACTTCATCCAGAGAATAGCCATTCCCAACTGGATGATCACTCAGGTTGGATAGTCCCTCTCTCACAAGGACTAGCAGCCAACAAGGTGCTTTACTCAGGAACAAGTCTCTGCCACAGACGTTGTTGTAGAACACGTAGGGAAACTAAACTTGTAGAACACCCGTGTGATATCTGGATCTTTCAGCCAGCTTGGCGATATCCACAAGACCGGATTCTCTTGGGTACTCCAGCCCTTCCAGGCTCTTACTAAGAAACCAACCCGTACGTGGTCTTCTTCTGAAGAGTCCTCCCCTGGAATGCTATGAAGTTAATGGGTCTCTCCCAAACTGCAGACGGCACCCAACCACCTCAGAATCCTCCTTTAGTTTCCTTGCCTCGGGCTAGCCAGCCCCGAGACATCAAGATCGGGTGGATCCGCAACCCCAGGCCTTAGCCTTCCTTGGGGCTGGTCAGGAGGACCAGGACCATGAAGTCAGTACATCATTCTGGACCGGAACCCTGGAACCACGTGACATCCGCATCTTAAATACCCTCTCCCAGAGAGCACAGCAACACTCCCACTGGGCAGGCTCCGAGAGAGAGTAACTTAAGCACCTAACCAGACCATAGTTCAATGCCTGCCAGAAGAGACAGTGCCCCCCGTGGTCAGGCGGAACATCTCACAGTCCAGTCAGACTGATGCTGAATTCCAAATTTAGACAATTGTACCCAAACCAAACTGCAGTTTAGGTATAACCTTAACTTTGAAAAACGCTACACTTCAAATTTTAATGAGTGACCACGAGTCTTGTTAAACTCTCTTCAGCAAAAAAGTTTTATCTCTATTGGGGTTTCACCAGTCCGGTATTTATATATTGTGGGGTCACCAGTACGGTATTTGTATAATGAAACCATATCCCCTCTCAGGCTTCTCTTCTCCAGAGAGAATAAGTTCAGAGCTCACAACCTTTCCTCATAACTGATATCCTCCAGACCCTTTATTAGCTTTGTTGCCCTTTTTTGTACTCGCTCCATTTCCAGTAGGGATGGGCCGAACACCCCATGGTTTGGTTCGCGCGAACATGAATTTTATTATTATTATACATGATTTATATAGCGCCAACAGTTTACACATCACTTTACAATGTATGGAGGGGGACAACACAAATTACAGTACAGTTCAATACAAAAGGTACCTATATCCTTATATATGACCCTATATAAGTCGCCGTACAATGTGTCCCTGTTATTGCGGCCAGAGAGAGCATCGAGTCAACATCGCAAGGAAGAAGAAGAGAAGGTGACGGCGGCGACGACAGAAGACCGGGCCAACGCTAGTAAAAGAGCTGGAAGAAGAAAGAGGAGGCCCGGCAGAAGAACCGAAGAGGGGGACAAGACCCCGAAGAGCGGGACACGACCCCAGAAGAGCGGGACAAGACCCCGAAGTCAGAAGAAGACCCTCGGACGGCGGCGGGGACGAACAAGAAAGCCAGGCTCCTCCGCTAGTAAAAGAGCTAGTAAAAGAGCAGAAGATAGTGGAGGAGTCCGGCGAGAAGACCCCCAAGACGGAAGAAGAGAAGGCCATGGAGCTGTCCAGTAAATTATTTTAAAAACTTGTGTTGTGTTTTTTATTTACACTTTTTTCACCAGGTGAATGAGTAGGGGTACATCGTAGCTAGTCCTGTCTACCTGGACTCACGTTCAAAATGAACGGAATTTTCTCTGTGTGTGGGCAAGTCCGTTCATTTCAAAAGTCTGGCGGACTAGCACACAGACGGCGGACAATTTTGAGACAAAACGTCTTTCTAAGTCCGCCGGACTTTTGGGGAAAAAAAGTCAGCCGGATCCCACACATGGGCAGATGGTCCGCTGGACCAAGTCTGCCGGATAGTCCGATCGTGTGTACACGGCATTAGAGTCAGTCACAAATCAACATCATGGGTCAGATGGTAGATGCACCAACTAGAAATAAAGCCTTACTGGATCTACTGAGTACCAACAAAACAGACCTGATTGTGGATGTGGAAATACGGGGCAATTTAGGAAACAGTGATCTCAGGTCAATTGGCTTCAGTATAAATCACACAAATAGCAAACATAAGGGGAATACAAAGACACTGAATTTCAAAAGAGCCAACTTCCCTAAACGACGATCCTTGTTATAAGGCATGAATTGGGATAAAATCTTAGGAAAAAAGAACACAGAGGAGAGATGGGTTTGCTTTAAGAGCATATTGAATAAGGGCATTAGCCAATGCATCCCATTGGGTAATACATTTAAAAGAGTGAACAAAAGTCTTGGATGGCTTAACTTCAATGTAAAAATGCACATAAAAGCAAAGGAGAAGACCTTCAAAAAATACAAGGTTGAGGGATCATCAGCAGCATTCAGACTTTATAAAGAATGCAACAAGAAATGTAAGGGTGCAATTAGGGCGGCTAAGATAGAACATGAAAGACACAAATCCTAAGAAATTCTTTAAGTATGTAAACAGTAAAAAAGGGAGGACAGACCATATTGGCTCCATAAAGAATGAGTAAGGACATCTAACCAAAACTGCAGTGTTTATCCTCATGACACATCAGAGGAAGCACCTCCATGGTTAACAGAGGATAGAATTAAAATTAGACTTGGGAAACTTAACATTAATAAATCACCGGGACCAGATGGTTTGCACCCGAGGGTACTTAGGCAATTCTGTCAAGTAATTGCCAGACCATTGTTGCTAATTTTTACTGACAGTCTACTGACTGGAATGGTAGCAGCTGATTGGAGAAAAGCCAATGTAGCTCCAATATTTAAAAAGCATCCAAAATACATCCCTGGGAATTACAGACCAGTTAGCCAAACATCAATAGTATGCAAGCTCTTGGAGGGGATGATAAGGGACTATATACAAGATTTTAGTAACGAGAACAGTATCATTAGCAATAATCAGCATGGATTCATGAAGATTAGTTCTTGCCAAATCTACTAACCTTCTATGAGGAGGTGAGTTGCTATCTAGATAAAGGAAGGCCCGTAGACGTGGTGTATCTTGATAAAGGAAGGCCCGTAGACGTGGTGTATCTAGATAAAGGAAGGCCCGTAGACGTGGTGTATCTAGATAAAGGAAGGCCCATAGATGTGATGTGTCTGGATAAAGGAAGGCCTGTAGACATGGTGTATCTGGATAAAGGAAGGCCCGTAGCCGTGGTGTATCTAGATAAAGGAAGGCCCGTAGACGTGGTGTATCTAGATAAAGGAAGCCCCGTAGACGTGATGTATCTAGATAAAGGAAGGCCCATAGACATGATGTGTCTGGATAAAGGAAGGCCCGTAGACGTGGTGTATCTAGATAAAGGAAGGCCCATAGACGCGGTGTATCTGGATAAAGGAAGGCCTGTAGACGTGGTGTATCTGGATAAAGGAAGGGCCGTAGACGTGGTGTATCTAGATAAAGGAAGGCCTGTAGACGTGGTGTATCTAGATAAAGGAAGGCCCGTAGACGTGGTGTATCTAGATAAAGGAAGACCTGTAGACGTGGTGTATCTAGATAAAGGAAGGCCCATAGACGTGATGTGTCTGGATAAAGGAAGGCCTGTAGACATGGTGTATCTGGATAAAGGAAGGCCCATAGACGTGATGTGTCTGGATAAAGGAAGGCCTGTAGACATGGTGTATCTGGATAAAGGAAGGCCCGTAGACGTGGTGTATCTAGATAAAGGAAGGCCCATAGACGTGGTGTATCTGGATAAAGGAAGGCCTGTAGACGTGGTGTATCTGGATAAAGGAAGGCCCGTAGACGTGGTGTATCTAGATAAAGGAAGGCCCGTAGACGTGGTGTATCTGGATAAAGGAAGGCCCGTAGACGTGATGTGTCTGGATAAAGGAAGGCCTGTAGACATGGTGTATCTGGATAAAGGAAGGCCCGTAGACGTGGTGTATCTAGATAAAGGAAGGCCCATAGACGTGGTGTATCTGGATAAAGGAAGGCCTGTAGACGTGGTGTATCTGGATAAAGGAAGGCCCGTAGACGTGGTGTATCTAGATAAAGGAAGGCCCGTAGACGTGGTATATCTAGATAAAGGAAGACCTGTAGACGTGGTGTATCTAGATAAAGGAAGGCCTGTAGACGTGGTGTATCTAGATAAAGGAAGACCCGTAGACGTGGTGTATCTGGATAAAGGAAGGCCCGTAGACGTGGTGTATCTAGATAAAGGAAGGCCCGTAGACGTGGTGTATCTAGATAAAGGAAGACCTGTAGACGTGGTGTATCTAGATAAAGGAAGACCTGTAGACGTGGTGTATCTAGATAAAGGAAGGCCCGTAGACGTGGTGTATCTGGATAAAGGAAGGCCCGTAGACGTGGTGTATCTAGATAAAGGAAGGCCCGTAGACGTGGTGTATCTAGATAAAGGAAGGCCTGTAGACATGGTGTATCTAGATAAAGGAAGGCCCGTAGACGTGGTGTATCTAGATAAAGGAAGGCCCGTAGACGTGGTGTATCTGGATAAAGGAAGGCCCATAGACGTGGTGTATCTAGATAAAGGAAGGCCCGTAGACGTGGTGTATCTAGATAAAGGAAGGCCCGTAGACGTGGTGTATCTAGATAAAGGAAGGCCTGTAGACATGGTGTATCTGGATAAAGGAAGGCCCGTAGACGTGGTATATCTGGATTTTTCAAAAGCATTTGAAACAGTTCCCCATAAACGTTTACTGTACAAAATAAGGTCTGTTGGCATGGACCATACGGTGAGTACATGGATTGAAAACTGGCTACAAGGGTGAGTTCAGAGGGTGGTGATAAATGGGGAGTACTCGGAATGGTTGGGGTGGGTAGTGGGGTCCCCCAGGGTTCTGTGCTGGGACCAATCCTATTTAATTTGTTCATAAATGACCTGGAGGATGGGGATGGGGTAAACAGTTCAATCTCTGTATTTGTTGACAATACTAAGCTAAGCAGAGCAATAACTTCTCTGCAGGATGTGGAAACCTTATAAAAAGATCTGAACAAATTAATGGGGTGGGCAACTACATGGCAAATCAGGTTTAATGTAGAAAAATGTAAAATAATGCATTTGGGTGGCAAAAATCTGAATGCAATCTATACACTGGGGGGAGAATCTCTGGGGGGATCTAGGATGGAGAAGGACCTGGGGGTCCTAGTAGATGATGGGCTCAGCAATGCCAAGCTGCTGCTAACAAAGCAAACAGAATATTGGCATTAAAAAGGAATTAATTCCAGAGATAAAACGATAATTCTCCCGCTCTACAAGACTCTGGTCCGGACGCACCTGGAGTATGCTGTCCAGTTCTGGGCACCAGTCCTCAGGAAGGATATACTGGAAATTAGGGATGGGCAAACGGTTTAGCCCAAGCATAAGTTTGGGCCAAACTTTGGTTGTTCGGATATTCTGCGAACACCGAACAATATGCGGTGTTTGGGGAAAATTCGGAACACCATTAAAGTCTAAGGGATATTAACATGAAAAATCAAAAGTGTTCATTTTAAAGGCTTATATGCAAGTTATTGTCATAAACATTCCCATAGACACCCTCCTAAACCTTGTGGACGGCCTTCCCAGAAGAGTTGAAGCTGTTATAGCTGCAAAGGGCAGAGCCAACTCAATATTGAACCTTACGCACTAAGACTGGGACGCCATTAAAGTTCAAGTGCATGTAAAGTCAGGTGTCCCAATACTTTTGGTAAGGTAATACAGTGTACATCTGCCAATTTGGAGACTGACGTGGTGTCTCCATCTATGTCATGGAGGGTCGTGCCCCATTGTAAGAAAGTTCCCCTTACAGTATATATAGCAAACGCTAATTGTGATGATAGGACAGTCAAAACTTGACTGCCGCAGAGGCACCCTACATATGTATGGGCTGCCCTCCCCATGGCGGCCCTGCCAGTATTATCACACCAGCATCAGTGTGGCCACCCTATGGGGGCGCCAGACCAATTTGCCTCCTGACCCAGTCCACCCCATAAGACTGTTGCTGCACTAAAAGTGTAGAGCAAGCTGGCTGGGGCTATTTTCATGTTGCTCTACCCCCCCCCGCAAAGTGCCGCCCTAGGCCCGAGCTTTGTCTTCCTGGGTCAAGATAGAGCATTGATTGCTGCACAGATCGCTAAAATACCTAATAGCTTAATAGCTATATCCCCCCCATAACTTCTACTACAAGCAGTTGTCAGTGAGGGAAAAAACACAATGTTTCTGTTATATCAATTGAAGAAATTGTGAAAAAAACAGAACATTAAAGTGACTAAAGGCCCCCGAAGCTGCTCTTCTGGGGTCCCCCGGCGCAGGGCCGTCTTTAATATTGATTGGACCCTGGGCAAAACTTTTCTTGGGGCCCCCCATGCAGTTTCGCTCTCCATCTGCTCTGAGACATACAATAAATAGCAGCTAGACTCAAAATCAGTTTACTGAATCATATCATGCAGCTAATGCAATTGGTTGCCAGAGGTTACAGTGTATCATTACCGCTCACTGACTGGTTGCTAGAGGTTACAGCACACATTACGGCTCACTGATTAGTTGCTAAAGCTTACAGCACATGATTTCTGCTTGTTGATTGGCTGCTAGAGATTACTGTGCATATGATCTCAGGGGGGCAAGATATACATATGAATGCCGCAGCTATTTACATATGAATGCTGGTAATTTACATGTAAACACAGGGTCTGCAGGTGAGTCATCTGTACACAACAAAAGGGTAGAGCTGGGCAGCATTAGTAGCAGCACTTCACACTGAGATATTGGGACACAGCACGGGACTAGGGATGAGCTTCGTGTTCGAGTCGAACATACGTTCGACTCGAACATCGGCTGTTCGCCCGTTCGGCGAATTCCGAACGTTATGGGCCGTTCGCGCCATTTGTGTGGCGCTCACGGCCCACAATGCACTGCGATGGCGCAGTGCATTGCTGGCTCATGATTGGCCAAGCATACACTGTGACCCCGCATGCAGCGAGGAGAGCCATGATTGGCCACAGGCAGGATGCCTGTGGCCAATCATAGCTCAGGCTGTGTAGTACAGCCTTGTGTAGTGTGTTGGCGTCTGTAGGAGTTAGTGGGTGTTCTGTGTACCTTCAACACAGCCGATCGTTATCGGCCTATTTTTCGTTCTTGCTCTTCTGTAGTGGTTGTTGTCTGCGTGCCCCGACCGCAGTATACACCGCTATATCCACCTATATAGCTAGCGATATATCTATCTTTTATAATAGAGCTTGCAGTCAGTGTTAGGAGATTGTGCGTGCTGTCTGCGTGCTCTGAACCCAGTATACACCGCTATATCCACCTATATAGCTAACTATCTTGCTCGTTTTAAATAGAGCTTGCAGTCAATTTGTAATCAGTTTAATTACAATTTTTGATGCAATGCTTTGCAGCAGGGCTAATTCCTGCTCTAAAACTAGAGTATATGGGAAAGGTTGCTGTGTCGTGGCACCAGTGCCAGCAGTCCAATAATTTTTCTGCCCCTGTTTAACAGGGGCATGTAATTACAATTCTTGATATAATATTTCACAGGAGGGCCCCTTCCTGTGCCCACCCAGAGTAACTGTGAGGACTTATAGTGTTGTGGCACCAGCACCACAACCACCAAAGGTCAATTTTTCTACCACTGTTCAACAATGGCATGTAATTACAATTCTTGATATAATCATTCACAGCAGGGCCCACATGCCTTAATAGGATAGGATGCATTAAGGTGAAAAAACATGAACCTTTACAACCCCTTTAATGAGGAAAACAAAAACGATGAAGATAAATTTGTGCATATATAAGACCTAACCCTCCATATGAAAATTGGAAGGTCAGTCACAATCTGCAGAGGATTGGGGGGGGGGGGGGGGGGACATTTCAAGAGACAGTAGTTTTTAGACCTGGCACTGTCATCCTTAGGTAACCTATCCTATTCCTTGGTTGGTATTTTGGTTAGTCAACTTTTCCGGAAATTAAAACCTTCAAAAAAGACCTATAACTCTTGTTTTCATTCAAATTTGGAGGAACTTTTAGGAAATGTATCCAGCGCATATCGCACTGTAAAATTTTTTTTTCCAATTGCCCCCCCCCATGTGGGATGTGTATTCTATCCAGTGCCGTAAATGCCACTCTCGGCATTTTATGATTGTATGTTTTTGCCACGTGGCCACCCACAGGGAGATATAAATGACCTATTTTTGCATGCTGTGTACATGTTTCAATATTCTCTTCCAGAATTTTTTTGTTTTTGTTTTCCTCGCGTAAAAGGAACCGCACTCACATTGTAACAAATAGACAATACCCATAGCGTTGCAATTTGTAAGTGCTTGGGCTGGAACAAATCACCATTCACAATTTTGTCCCGGGACAGAATATCTAAACATGTACGCAGCATGTAAAAAGGTCATTTGGAGACCAAAGAGGTGGATGGGGTGGTTCACTGTGTCAAAGGCAGCAGAGAGGTCCAGACGTAGGAGTACAGAATAGTGTCCATTCGTTTTAGCCGGCATGTGGGGACAGGTTGATAGTGGCACCATCCATCTTGACAGTGAAATCGAGGGCAGAGGCACGTCGGGGAAGAAATATTATGAGCTCAGTTTTGGATAAATTGAGTTTGAAGAAGTGGTGTGACGTCCAGACTGATATGGCTGTTGGTAAATTAGAGATGCATGAGGAGACTGAAGGAGTGAGCTGAGGGGTAAAGAGATAGATTTGGGTGTCGTCAGCGTAGAAATTATATTGAAAGTCATGAGAGGCTATCAGCTGACCCAGGGAGGAGGTGTAAAAGAATAGGAGAAGTCTAAGCCCTTGTACACACGGTCGGAGATTCCGACAACCAAATCCGTCGGATTTTGTCCGTCGGATTTTGTCGGACGGATTTTGTCCGAAACTGTTGCATACACACGGTCGGACAAAGTTGTCAGAAAATCCAACGTGATGACGTTATTTCGTTACGACGGGACTACGTTCAGGTTAGTAGCCAATAGCTTTGATGTAGGAATTTGATCTGAGCATGCGTGGCACTTTGTCCGATTCTCCACACATGATCGGAGTATGTCCGATCGGAGCATTTTGTCGGAAAATACTTCCGGCAAGTTGGAAAAGTTGGTCCGACGGATATTCCGACGGAAACAGTCCGATGCAGACCACACACAGTCGGAATATCCGACAAAATGCTCCGATCGGACACATTCCGACGGAATCTCCGACCGTGTGTACAAGGGCTAACAACAGAACCTTGGGGGGACCCAGACGAAGAAAGGAAAAGTAGTGGAGGAAGTAGAGTTGTAAGTGACACTGAAGAGAGGACCGGAGCGTAAATGGAACGAAGGGGAATGTAGGGGAGGGCCGGACATGACAGTGTGTCGAGTGACACACTAGTGGGTGGGGTTTTTGGTGAAAATAGGCGGGGCAGAGGAAGGGGAGCAGCCATTATAAAAAAAGGGGCGGAGTCGGGAGCGGGCAGTCGGTACGGAGGAGCACGCGAGGAGGCAGTTTTTCCCACCCACCCTCCCTATTTGGTTATGGTGTTTAGCTTTGGATGTGTTAATGGTTTTTCTTGTCATTTCAGGTTTGAACACGGTGGGTCGTCACGACAGCTGGTGGGTTGGCGGTATTTATTTGTTGGTCAGTGACGGTAGCAGTAATAGAGGTGGTAAAGTGGGTGGGGGGGGCTCATCGGTAGATGGCCCCTCCGGTATGTACATCAAAAGTTTTGATGATAATGGTGTTGTTGCACTGCGGGAAAGGTGGTTGTCTCCGAGCGGTACAGCTGGAGGCCGGTAAGGTTGTGGTAAAGGTCCTGCAGTGCCCCCTGGTGTGTATACATATATATGTATACGGTAAAAGGAGTTAGCTCCGTCACTGACCAACAAAATTGGGTAGGCCGGTAAGGTTGTGGTAAAGGTCCCGCAGTGCCCCCTGGTGTGTATACATATATATGTATACGGTAAAAGGAGTTAGCTCTGTCACTGACCAACAAAATTGTGTAAAACATGTTGTTTTATATGTGTGAGAGATATGTTTATTTTTGGAGTTTTTTATTTCGGTTGGTTTAATAAAGGCTGTTGTGGCCATTTTACTCCACAAAAAGAATGGTGTGGTCTCTTACTAAGGGGTAAGAAAGGCTGGGAGTAAAAGGGGCTGTATCAGCAGAGTGGGTCTTATCTGGGCTACACTGGTCAAGGTGCGGTGGGATAGTTAGGATGAGAACCAGCAAAGAGTACCGTCATAGAAACCAAATGAGTGGAGTTTTTTGAGGAAGAGGGGGAGGTCCACTGTTTCAAAGGCAGCAGAGAGATCCAAAAGTAGGAGTACCGAATAGTGTCCATTCATTTTAGCCGGCATGTGGGGGACGGGTTGATAGTTGCACCATCGATCTTGACAGAAAAGGCAGAGGAAGAGTCACGTGGGGGAGGAAATATTATGAGCTCAGTTTTGGACAAGTTGAGTTTGAGGAAGTGGTGTGACATCCAGACTGATATGGCTGTTAGTAAATTAGAGTTGTGTGAGGAGACTGAAGGAGTGAGCCAGTAAGTGAGGAGTGAGGAGTAGAGAGATAGATTTGGGTGTCATCAGTGTAGAAATGATATTGAAAGCCATGGGAGGCTATTAACCGACCCAGGAAGTGTAAATAGAGAATAGGAGAGGTCTAAGAACAGAACCTTGGGGGAACCTCGATGGAGAAAGGAAGAGGAGAGGAGGAAGTAGAGTTGTAAGTGAGTTGTAAGTGACACTGAATGTGCGGTGGGATAGGTAGGATGAGAACCAGCAAAGAGTACAGTCACGGGGACCCAAGGAGTGGAGTTTTTTGAGGAGGAGTGGGTGGTCCACTGTGTCAAAGACAGAGAGGTCCAGAAGTAGTGTCCAATAATTTTAGCCATTAGTAAATAATTTGTGAGTTTTAGGAAAGCAGTTTCTGTGGAGTGTCGAGGGCGAAATCCAGACTGAAGGGGAACAAGAAGTTTGTTCTCAGTCAGATGGTCGCTCGGTCGGTTGTAGACCAGAAGTTCAAGGCGTTAGGAGGAAAAGGGGAATAAGGAGATGGGGCGTAGGTTGTTAAGATTGGTGGGGACCAGTGAGGGCTTTTTAAGTATGTAGGCGTCTAGTGCATGTTTTAGAGAGTTGGGGAAGATGCCAGAAGAGAGGGAGAAGTTGAAGATGTGAGTTAGAGAGTATAAAATAGAGAAAGACGGAGAGCGTAGCATTTGCGAGGGAACAGGGTCCAGGGGGCAGGTGGTTAGGTGAGCGTTTTAGAAAAAAGTTTTGTAACTTTGTAAATAGTAGCAGAGTTGAATAAGGGAAGTGTTGATTGAACCTGTAGACATGGGGTGTTAAGTGAGGATGATATCCGTAGAGTAGAGATTTCATCACAAATTGTATCAATCTTATGTTTGAAGTGATTGGTGATCTCCTGGGCAGTGAATGAGTTAGTGTAGGGGTCTTCAAACTATGGCCCTCCAGTTCAGGAACTACAATTCCCATCATGCCTAGTCATGTCTGTGAATGTCAGAGTTTTACAATGCCTCATGGGATGTGTAGTTTCGCAACAGCTGGAGGGCTGTAGTTTGAGGATCCCTGAGTTAGTAGGTGAAGGCGGTGGAGGATGAAGAAGAGACTTTAAGGCAGAGAAGAGTTGACGAGGAGGGGATAAGAAGGTGTTAATGAGAGTGATGAAACAGGTCTGCTTGGCAGTGAGGAGGCAGGAATAGTCATTTTCGGAGGGCAGATTTGTATTGGTTTCTAGTCTATGCGAGACGTTGTCTTACGCCAGAAATGCTCAAGAGTGCTTCTACATTTATTTATGGCTTCTGGTGTCATCTGTTTGCCAAGCTTGTAGGGGCCGGGGCCTGATTCTATGTGTAGTGGGGGGATGGGCAAGCTGGTCTAGGGAAGATGACAGTAAGCTGTTGTAGACAGAAGTGACTAGGTTGGGGCAGGACAGGGGTGAGATTTTGTCATAGAGGTGGCGAGCAGCAGAGTAGGGAAGAGAAGGGTTGAGGTGATGAAGGTTTCTATTAGTAACTGTAATGCCGCGTACACATGACCGGACTTTGACGGACTTGGTCCGGCGGACAATCTGACGGACTTTGCAGCTGAGGTCCACCGGACTTTCAAATGAACGGACTTGGCCACACACGATCACTCCAAAAGTCGGTCGGATTCTAACGTGATGACGTAGAATAAGGAAGTTCATAGCCAGTAGCCAATAGCTGCCCTAGCATCGGTTTTAGTCCGTCGGAACCAGCACACAGATGACTGGATTTTTCAACCGGACTCGAGTCCGTCAGAAAGATTTGAAGCAAGTTTTATTTCTAGGTTCGCTGGACTTTTGGGAAGAAAAAAGTCCGCTGGAGCCCCCACACACGATCGAATTGTCCGACGGATTCCAGTCCGCCGGACCAAGTCCGTTGAGAAGTCGCGTGTAGGCGGCATTAGACGGTTTGGAGGGAGAGGAGATGGAAGACGGGGAGAGAGAGCGAAACTAATATGGTGGTGATCAGAGAGGTGGGGGGAGAGGATTATTGGAGAGGTTGCACGGGGTGCATAGATAGGAGAATACAAGGTCTAAGGCGTTGCCATCAGAGTGAGTAGAAGCCTGTGTCCATTGCTTCAGGTCAAAAGAGGAGGTTAGACTGAGAAGTTTGGACGTAGCAGTACTATTTGCATTAAGGCTGGGTTCACACTGAAGCGATGCGGGAACGCCGCGAATCCGCGGCGGGTTCCCGCATCGCATGCCTCCCACCGGCAGTTCACACTGCCCTATGCGGACTGCTGGGAGTGTCAGTGAAACCTTAATGACACCCCCAGATCAGTTTGCATATCGCAGTGCGATCTGCAAACTCGGACAGGAATCGGATCGCATGGTGTGAACACCCATGCGATCCGATTCTGCTGCGGACCAAAAAAAGGGTCCTGTGCGAGTTTGGAGCGGGTGCGATGCGAATTCATCCATACTATCTGTATGGCTGAACTCGAATCGCACAAGAGATCGGATGTGATTTGCACTGCAGTGCGGTGCTAATCACATCCAGGTCTCCCAGTCGCAGCAGTGTGAACCCAGCCTTACAAGGGTTTTGAAGTCAGCGAGAATGATTTTGGTTATTTCAGAAGAGGGAAAGTAGGGTAGCCAGGCAGAGAAGTCATCAAGGAAGGTCGATACTGGTCCAAGGGGGGGGGGGGGGGGGGGGGGGCGTTAGATGACAGCAATTTTTAGAGAAACGGGAGAAGATAACAAAAAAAAATAATATATATATATATATATATTTTTTTTTTTTTTTTTGCACAGTTGTTTGTCCTTTTATTACTTAAAACAATTGAAAGCACTTTAATGTTTAATTTATAGGGGTATGATGGTTTAAGGGCTTTCAATTTTATTAGATGATTTGTGATAATATATATATATATATATATATATATATATATATATATATATAAATATATAAATATATATATATATATATATATATATATATATATATATATATATATATATATATATATATATATATATTTTTTTTTTTAACAGCAAAATTTGTATTAATGATACTTGTATTTTTATCACAAACCATTTAATATAAAATCCCGTTTGGCTTTTTTAATTTTTTTTATTTTGTAGAACATTCAGAGAATAACTCAGCCACAAATGAAGGTCAAATTAACATAACAACCCTTGTATATGTTGTAAACATTTGTATCCCCCATTGATACTTCTGCTATGGCAAAAGTCTATCAATCCCCAGAGGTCACAGGTCATTTATTCCCAGAGAACTATTCCCTTATCACTTTCCAATTAGGAAAGTAAAAAAAATAAAAAAAATAATGCTTTTAAAATCATCAAGACTAACAGCTGCCCTGCTATAAATAGGGGTGGATATACATTTCAGTGGCAAAAGGTGTGAAAAAAAGGACTTCAGCAGGAGGAAACCAGCCCCACATTATGTAAAAATAGGTAAGTGATGATTTTTTTTGATTTTTTTTTTGGTTGTATTAGGAAATGTTATACAATTTAAATTTTAAAGGTTTAAAGGTTCAACCTGCTTTACATATAAAGCAGCATACAAATAAAAACATTTTTTTTTTCAGAAAGGGAAGAGGGCGACCAAAGGACAAGCTGAGCTAGCTGCACACCCCATAACAAACATGGAAAAAAGAGAAGAAGTTCCCCGTGGGTTTTTTTTTTTTTTTTAGCAGCAATGAGGATGCAAAAGATTCATAAAAATTTACTTGGTTTTATTGGTCAAAAAACTAGTCATACCATATACCATTGATATGCAATTAGCGAACCTCCAGCTGTTGCTAAACTACAAGTCCCATCATGCCTCTGCCTCTGGGTGTCATGCTTGTGGCTCTAAGAGTCTTGCTATGCCTCATGGGAATTGTAGTTCTGCAACAGCTGGAGGTCCGCTAATTGCATATCCCTGCTATATACAATACATGCAGGAATTAAAATGTGAGCTCCGGTGTACAGCAGACAATAGATCCTACTGTGGTAAAGATACAAGGTACAGAGTACAGATATAATGCATACATTCATTCTAAAAGAGTAAAAAAGTATTCAAATCAATATCCATTTTGTCATTTCAATAATAATCTGGCATGCTTAATACCCCAACGCATTTCAGCCTTGGACTATTTACGGCCTTCTTCAGGGGGGATTTTTTCTCTTATCTCCGCATTTCTGCAGGAATATCAAGATGACAATTATTTATCATTGAGCTATAGGACTGTTCTATATTCATGTACATTAACCAGTAATATTTACCCTTTACCAGAGGAGTCCTTTCCACATAAACCACAGTCTTTTATTCTAAAAGCCCCAAACAAGCTTCCTCCCTGAATGTGATTCCAGGAATCACTGCACACACGTCCACATCACACCTACCCACCTAGGTGGGGGCAGGGGGGGGGGTCCAGCCAGAGAGCCCACCGGCCTACAAGTGGTGACAGTGTTAGAGAGTCCACCCACAGCAGCAAGAGCGCCCACTATTGGGGGAGCAAGGCACCTGAAAGTAATGATTGACATAATCATGGTCTGTATTGTTACATAAACATGGCACATTTTTTTTTTTTTTTTGTATGTAGATGCACAGGGAACAGGTAAAACAAAAACATAAGGCATGAGATGCAATTTTAGTATGCACCACGTGCTCATTATTTATATGTTATATTAATTAATGAATTAATCAATGTAATATATTGAATACTTTTTAACCACTTCCCGACCGGCGCACGCCGATG
Organism: Lithobates pipiens; assembly: GCF_037356315.1. Taxonomy (NCBI): domain Eukaryota; kingdom Metazoa; phylum Chordata; class Amphibia; order Anura; family Ranidae; genus Lithobates; species Lithobates pipiens. Next base: position 1,553,648 of record NW_027507917.1, read on the forward strand.
TACGTCAGCAGAATGGCACGGGCAGGCAAATGGGCGTACCTGTACGTCCCTTTAAATTTGCCGCCCCTGCCGGCGGCGCGCTGGCGTGCCGGTTGGGACCCCCGTGAGTTCCGGTCGCGGGTCCCGCGGACTCGATCCCCGCAGGCATACCCGCGATCGTCTCACGGGGCGGCTGAACTGGGAGATGTAGTTATAAACAGCATCTCCCCGTTCTGCCTAGCAACAAGTGACGCTGATCTCTGCTCCATGTGATTGGAGCAGAGATCAGTGTTCACTAAATGAAAGCCCAGCCCCCCAACAGTTAGTAACACACCCCCTAGGAACACTTAACCCCTACACTGCCACCCACTGGTTAACCCCTTCACTGCCAGTGTCATTTACACAGGAATCACTGCATTTGTATAGCAGTGATTGCTGTATAAATGACAATGGTCCCAAAAATGTGTCAAAAATGTCCGACGTGTCCGCCGCAATGTCGCAGTCACAATAAAAATCGCTGATCGCCGCCATTACTAGTAAAAAAAAAAAAATTATTAATTAAAATGCCATAAAACTATCCCCTATTTTGTAAACGCTATAACTTTTGCACAAACCAATCAATAATCGCTTATTGCAATTTTTTTTTTACCAAAAATATGTAGAAGAATACGTATCGGCCTAAACTGAGGGAAAAAAATGTTTTTTTTTATATATTTTTGGGGGATATTTATTATAACAAAAAGTAAAAAATAATGCGTTTTTTTTTCAAAATTGTCGCTCTATTTTTGTTTATAGCGCAAAAAATAAAAACCGCAGGGGTGATCAAATACCACCAAAAGAAAGCTCTATTTGTGGGAAAAAAAGGACGTCAATTTTGTTTGGGAGCCACGTCGCACGACCGCGCAATTGTCAGTTAAAGCGACGCAGTGCCGAATCGCAAAAAGTGGTCTGGTCTTTGACCAGCAAAATGGTCCGGGGCTGAAAGTGGTTAACTAATAAGGAATATGTAAGGGGTTTATGGCATAGTGTATCATTACACATATTTTTATACACATTTTGTTATGAGGACACATTATATTTATCACATTTCACCTAAATGTAACATTGTGGTTTATTATCACTTTATTTTAGGCACTGATTTCAGCCAATTATAGACATGCATTTTTTATTTTTTATTTTTTTTCACAGGGTGTTTTCACTCTAAATCATTGCGGGCTCACCTGCAACACCATTTTATGTTAAATTCATCACACAATTAAATCACTATTTGGTAGCTTTAATAATTGATACTAAATGAATAAAATATATTACATTGACTATTAATTAACATAACATATAAATAATGAGCATGGGGTGCATACTAAAATTGCATCTCATGCCTTATGTTTTTGTTTTACCTGTTCCCTGTGCATCTACATACAAAAAAAATAAATAAAAAATTTGCTATGTTTATGTACCGTATTTATCGACGTATAACACACAACCCCAAGTTTAGGAGGGAATTTTAAGGAAAAAAACTTTTAGGAGGGAAGTTTAACCACTTACAGACCGGACCATTTTACTGGTCAAAGACCAGACCACTTTTTGCGATTCGGCACTGCGTCGCTTTAACTGACAATTGCGCGGTCGTGCGACGTGGCTCCCTAAACAAAATTGACGTCCTTTTTTTCCCACAAATAGAGCTTTCTTTTGGTGGTATTTGATCACCTCTGCGGTTTTTATTTTTTGCGCTATAAACAAAAATACAGCGACAATTTTGAAAAAAAAACGCAATATTTTTTACTTTTTGTTATAATAAATATCCCCCAAAATATATATAAAAAAAACGTTTTTTTCCCCCTCAGTTTAGGCCGATACGTATTCTTCTACATATTTTTGGTAAAAAACAAAAAATTGCAATAAGCGATTATTGATTGGTTTGTGCAAAAGTTATAGCGTTTACAAAATAGGGGATAGTTTTATGGCATTTTTATTAATATATTTTTTTTTTTTTACTAGTAATGGCGGCGATCAGCGATTTTTGTTGTGACTGCGACATAATGGCGGACACATCGGACATTTTTAACACATTTTTGGGACCATTGTCATTTATACAGCGATCACTGCTATACAAATGCAGTGATTCCTGTGTAAATGACACTGGCATCGAAGGGGTTAACCAGTGGGTGGCAGTGTAGGGGTTAAGTGTTCCTAGGGGCGTGTTACTAACTGTTGGGGGCTGGGATTTCATTTAGTGAACACTGATCTCTGCTCCAATCACATGGAGCAGAGATCAGCGTCACTAGTTGCTAGGCAGAATGGGGAAATGCTGTTTACAACGGCATTTCTCCATTCAGCCGCCCCTTGAGACAATCGCGGGTATGCCCGCGGCGATCCAGTCCGCGGGAACCGCGACCGGACTCAAGGGGGTCCCGACCGGCGCGCGGCAAATTTAAAGGGACGTACAGGTACGCCCATTCGCCTGCCCGTGCCATTCTGCCGACGTACATCGGCGTGCGCTGGTCGGGAACCGGTTAAGGAAAAATAAAAACGTACATTTAAATGCCCATCAATGCAGCCTTATCAGTGTCCATCTGCAGCCTTGTCCACCATTGCAGCCTTTTCAGTTTTATTTGCCTCTTTTTTATTTTTTAACCACTTAACGACCGCCGCATGCCATTGTACGTCATCACAATGGCATGTACGTGCTTGCCTTCCAGCGGGTGGGGGGTCCGATCGGACGCCCTACCGCTGGATGCGGCGGTCCGTTTCACTTCTGGAGCGATCCAGGATGAGGGGATGGCCGTTGGTTTCTGGCCAACCCCTCTCGATCGCTCCTGGCGAATGAGAAGCTTCCTCCCACTGTGTATTGTATACACAGGCAGGGAGGAAGTGATGTCATTCTTCTCGGGGCGGTCTTATTGACCGGACTACGAGGAGAGGACACAGTAAGTGCACCAAACACTACACTGACACTAACTAACACACAGGCACACAAACCCCCCCGATCACCCCCCCCGATCGCCCCTGTCCCCCCCCTCCCCCCCCAGTCACAGTGTCACTGATTGCAGTGATCATTTATTTACTGATCAGGGCTGTGTCAGGGCAGTTAGTGTTAGGTCCAGGGTAGCCCCCTACCCCCCCAATAAAGGTTTAACCCCCTGATTGCCCTTAGAGTTAACCCTTTCACCCCCTTTTGCCAGTGTCACTAAGCAATCGTTTTTCTGATCGCTGCATTAGTGTCGCTAGTGTCGCTAGGTAGCTAGTTATTTTTTTAGGCTCACCGCCAGGTTTTTATAGCGATAGGTACCCCCATATACTACCCAATAATGGTTTTAACCCCCTGATTGCCCCTAGTTAACCCTTTCACCAGCGATCACAGTATAAGTGTCACTGGTGACGCTGGTTAGCCACTTAGTTATTTAGGTTCCTCGTCGGGTTTTTATAAAGCGCCAGGGACCCCCATATACTACTTAATAAAAATGTGAACCCCCTGATTGCCCCTAGTTAACCCTTTCACCAGTGATCACCGTATAAGTGTTACGGGTGACTCTGGTTAGTTAGTTCGCTTTTTATGGCATCAGGGCACCCACCATTTATTACACAATAAAGGTTTAACCCCCTGATCACCCGGCGGGTGATATCAATTAGGTTTTAGGGTCAGGGTCTGCGTCGCCCCAGGCAGCGCTAGGTTAGTGCCAGTACCGCTAACACCCACACGCAAAGCATACACCTCCCGTAGTGGTATAGAATCTGAACAGATCAATATCTGATCTGATCAGATCTATACTAGCATCCCCAGCAGTTTAGGGTTCCAAAAAAACGCATTGTTAGCGGGATAATCCCAGATACCTGCTGGCACCTGCGTTTTGCCCCTCCGCCCAGCCCACCCAAGTGCAGTATCGATCGATCACTGTCACTTACAAAACACTAAACACATAACTGCAGCGATCACAGAGTCAGGCCTGATCCCTGCGATCGCTAACAGTTTTTTTGGTAGCGTTTTATATTTAAATCCGGAAGGCAGTGCTTGGTTTTCGGGGTCCCGTACGTGGCTAGGCTCCCAAAAAGTCCCCCACATGTGGTATCCCCGTACTCGGGAGAAGCAGCAGAATTTATTTTGGGGTGTAATTTGACTTATGCCCATAGCGTGTGTGAGCAATATATCATTTAGTGACAACTTTGTGCAAAAAAAAAAAAATTGTAATATTTCTGCAACTTGTGGCAAAATATAAAATATTTCATGGACTCAACATGCCTCTCAGTAAATAGCTTGGGGTGTCTACTTTCCAAAATGGGGTCATTTGTGGGGGTTTTGTGTTATTTTGGCATTTTATGGCCTTCGAAACTGTGATAGGTAGTGAGGAGTGAAATCAAAAATTTGCACCCTTAGAAACCCTGAAGGCAGTGATTGGTTTTCGGGGTGCCGTACGCAGTTAGACTCCCAAAAAGTCCCACAAATGTGGTATCCCCGTACTCAGGAGAAGCAGCAGAATATATTTTGGGGTGCAATTCCACATATAACTATGGCATGTGTGAGCAATATATCATTTAGTGACAACTTTTTGTAAACTTTTTTTTTTTGTGTCATTATTCAATCACTTGGGAAAAAAAAAAAAATTCAATGGGCTCAACATGCCCCTCAGAAATTTTCTTGGGGTGTCTACTTTCCAAAATGGGGTCATTTGGGGGGGTTTTGTGTTATTTTGGCATTTTATGGCCTTCGAAACTGTGATAGGTAGTGAGGAGTGAAATCAAAAATTTGCACCCTTAGAAATCCTGAAGGCAGTGATTGGTTTTCGGGGTGCCGTACGCGGCTAGACTTCCAAAAAGTCCCACATATGTGGTATCCCCATACTCAGGAGAAGCAGCAGAATATATTTTGGGGGGCAATTCCACATATAACTATGGCATGTGTGAGCAATATATCATTTAGTGACAACTTTTTGTAAACTTTTTTTTTTTTTGTGTCATTATTCAATCACTTGGGACAAAAAAAAAAATATTCAATGGGCTCAACATGCCTCTCAGCAATTTCCTTGGGGTGTCTACTTTACAAAATGGGGTCATTTGGGGGGGGGGTATGTACTGCCCTGCCATTTTAGCACCTCAAGAAATGAGTCATAAATTAAAAGCTGTGTAAATTCCAGAAAATGTACTCTAGTTTGTAGACGGTATAACTTTTGCGCAAACCAAAAAATATACGCTTATTGACATTTTTTTTACTAAAGACATGTGGCTGAATAAATTTTGGCCTAAATGTATGACTAAAATTGAGTTTATTTGATTTTTCTTATAACAAAAAGTAGAAAATATATTTTTTTTCTCAAAATTTTCGGTCTTTTTCCATTTATATCGTAAAAAAATAAAAATCGCAGAGGCAATCAAATATCATCAAAAGAAAGCTCTATTTGTGGGAAGAAAAGGAAGCAAATTTCGTTTGGGTACAACATTGCATGACCGCGCAATTACCAGTTAAAGCAGTGCAGTGCGAAATTGTAAAAAGACCTCTGGTCCTTAGGCTGTTAATTGGTCTGGGGGTTAAGTGGTTAAAAATGCCGCCGCCGAGATACAGAGTCGGATGGAGTATCTTGGCGGCGCGCGGTAGTTCTCGGCGGCCTCCGGCCGGCTTCGGCTCTTCTCGGCTGCTTTCGGCCCTTTTCGGCAACTTTCGGCCGCGGAGAACGGCCGAAGGTGGGTGGAAGCTGCCGAGAACGGCTGAGAAGAGCCGAAGGCGGCCGAAAGCCACCCAGAGGGTCAGAACTGCGGGGGATCGGCGTATAACACACACCCGTGATTTTCCCCTGCTTTTAAGGGGAAAAAAGTGTGTGTTATACGCCCATAAATACGGTAAGTAACAATACAGACCATGTCAATCATTACTTTCAGGTGCCTTGGTCCCCCAATAGTGGGCGCTCTTGCTGTTGTGCGTGGATTCTTTAACACTGTCACCACTTGTAGGCCGGTGGGCTCTCTGACTGCCCCCCCCCCCTGCCCCCACCTAGGTGGGTAGGTGTGGTGTGGACGTGTGTGCAGCAATTCCTGGAATCACCTTCGGGGAGGAAGCTTGTTTGGGGCTTTTAGAATAAAAGACTCTGGTTTATGTGGAAAGGACTCCTCTGGTAAAGGGTAAATATTACTGGTTAATGTACATGAATATAGAACAGTGATATAGCTCAATGATAAATAATTGTCATCTTGATATGCCTGCAGAAATGCGGAGATAAGAGAAAAAATCCCCCCTGAAGAAGGCCGTAAATTGTCCAAGGCTGAAATGCGTTGGGGTATTAAGCATGCCAGATGGTTATTGAAATTACAAAATGGATATTGATTTGAATACTTTTTTACTCTTTTAGAATGAATGTATGCATTATATCTGTACTCTGTACCTTGTATCTTTACCACAGTAGGATCTATTGTCTGCTGTACACCGGAGCTCACATTTTAATTCCTACATGTATTGTATATGGTATGACTAGTTTTTTGACCATTAAAACCAAGTAAATCTCACAAATAAAAACATTGACCTGACAGAACGTAAAATTCTCCTAATTTATTACATTAAGAGAAAAATGTTTTTTCTTGTTTTTGGATAGAATCAGGAGGGTTAGCTCCTCTGCCAAATTGCTGTCTGATTCATAACCTGCCAGACCGTTTTTTCACATTCACATTTAAATTTATACAGTGCCTTTCAAAAGTATTCACCCCCCTTGTCTTTTTACCTATTTTGTTACATTACAGCCTTTAGTTAAATTTTTTTTAAATCTGAACACAATAGTCTAAGTTGGTGAAGTAAAATTAGAAAAATATATACACAAAACTGATAATTGTCATGTGTGTATGTATTCACCCCCTTTGTTATGAAGCCCATAAAAAGCTCTGGTGCGACCAATTACCTTCAGAAGTCACATAATTAGTAAAATGATGTCCACCTGTGTCCAATCTAAGTGTCACATGATCTGTCATTACATAGACACACCTTTCTGAAAGGCCCCAGAGGCAGCAACACCTAAGCAAGAGGCACCACTAACCAAACACTGCCATGAAGACCAAGGAACTCTCCAGACAAGTAAGTGACAATGTTGTTGAGAAGTACAAGTCAGGGTTAGGTTATAAAAAAATCTCCAAATCTTTGATGATCCCCTAAGAGCACCATCAAATCTATCATAACCAAATGGAAAGAACATGGCACAACAGCAAACCTGCCAAGAGACGGGTGCACACCAAAACTCACGGTGCGGGCAAGGAGGGCATTAATCAGAGAGGAGCACAGAGACCTAAGGTAACCCTGGAGGAGCTGCAGAGTTCCACAGCAGAGACTGGAGTATCTGTACATAGGAGGAGAATAAGCCGTACGCTCCATAGAGTTGGGCTTTATGGCAGAGTGGCCAGAAGAAAGACATTAATTTCAGTAATAAACAAAATGGCATGTGGGAGACTCCCAAAATGTATGGAGGAAGGTGATCTGCTCTGATGTATGGAGGAAGGTGATCTGCTCTGATGTATGGAGGAAGGTGATCTGCTCTGATGTATGGAGGAAGGTGATCTGGTCTGATGTATGGAGGAAGGTGATCTGCTCTGATGTATGGAGGAAGGTGATCTGCTCTGACGTATGGAGGAAGGTGATCTGCTCTGATGTATGGAGGAAGGTGATCTGGCCTGATGTATGGAGGAAGGTGATCTGCTCTGATGTATGGAGGAAGGTGATCTGGTCTGATGTATGGAGGAAGGTGATCTGCTCTGATGTATGGAGGAAGGTGATCTGATCTGATGTATGGAGGAAGGTGCTCTGCTCTGATGTATGGAGGAAGGTGCTCTGGTCTGATGTATGGAGGAAGGTGATCTGGTCTGATGTATGGAGGAAGGTGATCTCATCTGATGTATGGAGGAAGGTGATCTGATCTGATGTATGGAGGAAGGTGATCTGCTCTGACGTATGGAGGAAGGTGCTCTGCTCTGATGTATGGAGGAAGGTGATCTGCTCTGATGTATGGAGGAAGGTGATCTGGTCTGATGTATGGAGGAAGGTGATCTCATCTGATGTATGGAGGAAGGTGATCTGATCTGATGTATGGAGGAAGGTGATCTCATCTGATGTATGGAGGAAGGTGATCTGATCTGATGTATGGAGGAAGGTGCTCTGCTCTGATGTATGGAGGAAGGTGCTCTGGTCTGATGTATGGAGGAAGGTGATCTGGTCTGATGTATGGAGGAAGGTGCTCTGGTCTGATGTATGGAGGAAGGTGATCTGGTCTGATGTATGGAGGAAGGTGATCTGATCTGATGTATGGAGGAAGGTGATCTGCTCTGACGTATGGAGGAAGGTGATCTGGCCTGATGTATGGAGGAAGGTGATCTGGTCTGATGTATGGAGGAAGGTGATCTGCTCTGATGTATGGAGGAAGGTGATCTGCTCTGATGTATGGAGGAAGGTGATCTGCTCTGATGTATGGAGGAAGGTGATCTGGTCTGATGTATGGAGGAAGGTGATCTGGTCTGATGTATGGAGGAAGGTGATCTGGTCTGATGTATGGAGGAAGGTGATCTGCTCTGATGTATGGAGGAAGGTGCTCTGGTCTGATGTATGGAGGAAGGTGATCTGGTCTGATGTATGGAGGAAGGTGATCTGGTCTGATGTACGGAGGAAGGTGATCTGCTCTGATGTACGGAGGAAGGTGATCTGCTCTGATGTACGGAGGAAGGTGATCTGCTCTGATGTATGGAGGAAGGTGATCTGGTCTGATGTATGGAGGAAGGTGATCTGGTCTGATGTATGGAGGAAGGTGATCTGCTCTGATGTATGGAGGAAGGTGATCTGGTCTGATGTATGGAGGAAGGTGATCTGGTCTGATGTATGGAGGAAGGTGATCTGCTCTGATGTATGGAGGAAGGTGATCTGGTCTGATGTATGGAGGAAGGTGATCTGCTCTGATGTATGGAGGAAGGTGCTCTGGTCTGATGTATGGAGGAAGGTGATCTGGTCTGATGTATGGAGGAAGGTGATCTGGTCTGATGTATGGAGGAAGGTTCTCTGGTCTGATGTATGGAGGAAGGTGATCTGGTCTGATGTATGGAGGAAGGTGATCTGGTCTGATGTATGGAGGAAGGTGATCTGGTCTGATGTATGGAGGAAGGTTCTCTGTTCTGATGTATGGAGGAAGGTGATCTGCTCTGATGTATGGAGGAAGGTGATCTGGTCTGATGTATGGAGGAAGGTGATCTGGTCTGATGTATGGAGGAAGGTGATCTGGTCTGATGTATGGAGGAAGGTTCTCTGGTCTGATGTATGGAGGAAGGTGATCTGGTCTGATGTATGGAGGAAGGTGATCTGGTCTGATGTATGGAGGAAGGTGATCTGGTCTGATGTATGGAGGAAGGTTCTCTGTTCTGATGTATGGAGGAAGGTGATCTGCTCTGATGTATGGAGGAAGGTGATCTGGTCTGATGTATGGAGGAAGGTGATCTGGTCTGATGTATGGAGGAAGGTGATCTGCTCTGATGTATGGAGGAAGGTGATCTGCTCTGATGTATGGAGGAAGGTGATCTGCTCTGATGTATGGAGGAAGGTGCTCTGCTCTGATGTATGGAGGAAGGTGATCTGCTCTGATGTATGGAGGAAGGTGATCTGGTCTGATGTATGGAGGAAGGTGATCTGGCCTGATGTATGGAGGAAGGTGATCTGGTCTGACGTATGGAGGAAGGTGATCTGGCCTGATGTATGGAGGAAGGTGATCTGCTCTGATGTATGGAGGAAGGTGATCTGCTCTGATGTATGGAGGAAGGTGATCTGCTCTGATGTATGGAGGAAGGTGATCTGCTCTGACGTATGGAGGAAGGTGATCTGGCCTGATGTATGGAGGAAGGTGATCTGGTCTGATGTATGGAGGAAGGTGATCTGCTCTGATGTATGGAGGAAGGTGATCTGCTCTGATGTATGGAGGAAGGTGATCTGCTCTGATGTATGGAGGAAGGTGATCTGCTCTGATGTATGGAGGAAGGTGATCTGGTCTGATGTATTGAGGAAGGTGATCTGGTCTGATGTATGGAGGAAGGTGATCTGCTCTGATGTATGGAGGAAGGTGCTCTGGTCTGATGTATGGAGGAAGGTGATCTGGTCTGATGTATGGAGGAAGGTGATCTGGTCTGATGTACGGAGGAAGGTGATCTGGTCTGATGTACGGAGGAAGGTGATCTGCTCTGATGTACGGAGGAAGGTGATCTGCACTGATGTATGGAGGAAGGTGATCTGGTCTGATGTATGGAGGAAGGTGCTCTGGTCTGATGTATGGAGGAAGGTGATCTGGTCTGATGTATGGAGGAAGGTGATCTGCTCTGATGTATGGAGGAAGGTGATCTGGTCTGATGTATGGAGGAAGGTGATCTGGTCTGATGTATGGAGGAAGGTGATCTGCTCTGATGTATGGAGGAAGGTGATCTGGTCTGATGTATGGAGGAAGGTGATCTGGTCTGATGTATGGAGGAAGGTGATCTGGTCTGATGTATGGAGGAAGGTGATCTGCTCTGATTTATGGAGGAAGGTGATCTGCTCTGATGTATGGAGGAAGGTTCTCTGGTCTGATGTATGGAGGAAGGTGATCTGCTCTGATGTATGGAGGAAGGTGATCTGGTCTGATGTATGGAGGAAGGTGATCTGGTCTGATGTATGGAGGAAGGTGATCTGGTCTGATGTATGGAGGAAGGTTCTCTGGTCTGATGTATGGAGGAAGGTGATCTGGTCTGATGTATGGAGGAAGGTGATCTGGTCTGATGTATGGAGGAAGGTGATCTGGTCTGATGTATGGAGGAAGGTTCTCTGTTCTGATGTATGGAGGAAGGTGATCTGCTCTGATGTATGGAGGAAGGTGATCTGGTCTGATGTATGGAGGAAGGTGATCTGGTCTGATGTATGGAGGAAGGTGATCTGGTCTGATGTATGGAGGAAGGTGCTCTGGTCTGATGTAAGGAGGAAGGTGATCTGGTCTGATGTACGGAGGAAGGTGATCTGCTCTGATGTATGGAGGAAGGTGATCTGGTCTGATGTATGGAGGAAGGTGATCTGGTCTGATGTATGGAGGAAGGTGCCCCGGTATGATGTATGGAGGAAGGTGCTCTGGTCTGATGTATGGAGGAAGGTGATCTGGTCTGATGTATGGAGGAAGCTGATCTGGTCTGATGTATGGAGGAAGGTGATCTGGTCTGATGTATGGAGGAAGGTGATCTCATCTGATGTATGGAGGAAGGTGATCTGCTCTGATGTATGGAGGAAGGTGATCTGGTCTGATGTATGGAGGAAGGTGATCCGGTCTGATGTATGGAGGAAGGTGATCTGCTCTGATGTATGGAGGAAGGTGCTCTGCTCTGATGTATGGAGGAAGGTGATCTGCTCTGATGTATGGAGGAAGGTGATCTGGTCTGATGTATGGAGGAAGGTGATCTGGTCTGATGTATGGAGGAAGGTGATCTGATCTGATGTATGGAGGAAGGTGATCTGGTCTGATGTACGGAGGAAGGTGATCTGGTCTGATGTATGGAGGAAGGTGATCTGGTCTGATGTATGGAGGAAGGTGATCTGATCTGATGTATGGAGGAAGGTGATCTGGTCTGATGTACGGAGGAAGGTGATCTGGTCTGATGTATGGAGGAAGGTGATCTGCTCTGATGTATGGAGGAAGGTGATCTGCTCTGATGTATGGAGGAAGGTGATCTGGTCTGATGTATGGAGGAAGGTGATCTGCTCTGATGTATGGAGGAAGGTGATCTGCTCTGACGTATGGAGGAAGGTGATCTGCTCTGACGTATGGAGGAAGGTGATCTGGCCTGATGTATGGAGGAAGGTGATCTGCTCTGATGTATGGAGGAAGGTGATCTGGTCTGATGTATGGAGGAAGGTGATCTGCTCTGATGTATGGAGGAAGGTGATCTGCTCTGATGTATGGAGGAAGGTGATCTGCTCTGACGTATGGAGGAAGGTGCTCTGCTCTGATGTATGGAGGAAGGTGATCTGCTCTGATGTATGGAGGAAGGTGATCTAGTCTGATGTATGGAGGAAGGTGATCTGGTCTGATGTATGGAGGAAGGTGATCTGATCTGATGTATGGAGGAAGGTGATCTGATCTGATGTATGGAGGAAGGTGATCTCATCTGATGTATGGAGGAAGGTGATCTGATCTGATGTATGGAGGAAGGTGCTCTGCTCTGATGTATGGAGGAAGGTGCTCTGGTCTGATGTATGGAGGAAGGTGATCTGCTCTGATGTATGGAGGAAGGTGATCTCATCTGATGTATGGAGGAAGGTGATCTGATCTGATGTATGGAGGAAGGTGATCTGCTCTGACGTATGGAGGAAGGTGCTCTGCTCTGATGTATGGAGGAAGGTGATCTGCTCTGATGTATGGAGGAAGGTGATCTGGTCTGATGTATGGAGGAAGGTGATCTCATCTGATGTATGGAGGAAGGTGATCTGATCTGATGTATGGAGGAAGGTGATCTGATCTGATGTATGGAGGAAGGTGATCTGATCTGATGTATGGAGGAAGGTGCTCTGCTCTGATGTATGGAGGAAGGTGCTCTGGTCTGATGTATGGAGGAAGGTGATCTGGTCTGATGTATGGAGGAAGGTGATCTCATCTGATGTATGGAGGAAGGTGATCTGATCTGATGTATGGAGGAAGGTGATCTGCTCTGACGTATGGAGGAAGGTGCTCTGCTCTGATGTATGGAGGAAGGTGATCTGCTCTGATGTATGGAGGAAGGTGATCTGGTCTGATGTATGGAGGAAGGTGATCTGGTCTGATGTATGGAGGAAGGTGATCTGATCTGATGTATGGAGGAAGGTGATCTGCTCTGACGTATGGAGGAAGGTGATCTGGCCTGATGTATGGAGGAAGGTGATCTGGTCTGATGTATGGAGGAAGGTGATCTGCTCTGATGTATGGAGGAAGGTGATCTGCTCTGATGTATGGAGGAAGGTGATCTGCTCTGATGTATGGAGGAAGGTGATCTGGTCTGATGTATGGAGGAAGGTGATCTGGTCTGATGTATGGAGGAAGGTGATCTGGTCTGATGTATGGAGGAAGGTGATCTGCTCTGATGTTTGGAGGAAGGTGCTCTGGTCTGATGTATGGAGGAAGGTGATCTGGTCTGATGTATGGAGGAAGGTGATCTGGTCTGATGTACGGAGGAAGGTGATCTGCTCTGATGTACGGAGGAAGGTGATCTGCTCTGATGTACGGAGGAAGGTGATCTGCTCTGATGTATGGAGGAAGGTGATCTGGTCTGATGTATGGAGGAAGGTGATCTGGTCTGATGTATGGAGGAAGGTGATCTGCTCTGATGTATGGAGGAAGGTGATCTGGTCTGATGTATGGAGGAAGGTGATCTGGTCTGATGTATGGAGGAAGGTGATCTGCTCTGATGTATGGAGGAAGGTGATCTGGTCTGATGTATGGAGGAAGGTGATCTGGTCTGATGTATGGAGGAAGGTGCTCTGGTCTGATGTATGGAGGAAGGTGATCTGGTCTGATGTATGGAGGAAGGTGATCTGGTCTGATGTATGGAGGAAGGTTCTCTGGTCTGATGTATGGAGGAAGGTGATCTGGTCTGATGTATGGAGGAAGGTGATCTGGTCTGATGTATGGAGGAAGGTGATCTGGTCTGATGTATGGAGGAAGGTTCTCTGTTCTGATGTATGGAGGAAGGTGATCTGCTCTGATGTATGGAGGAAGGTGATCTGGTCTGATGTATGGAGGAAGGTGATCTGGTCTGATGTATGGAGGAAGGTGATCTGGTCTGATGTATGGAGGAAGGTTCTCTGGTCTGATGTATGGAGGAAGGTGATCTGGTCTGATGTATGGAGGAAGGTGATCTGGTCTGATGTATGGAGGAAGGTGATCTGGTCTGATGTATGGAGGAAGGTTCTCTGTTCTGATGTATGGAGGAAGGTGATCTGCTCTGATGTATGGAGGAAGGTGATCTGATCTGATGTATGGAGGAAGGTGATCTGGTCTGATGTATGGAGGAAGGTGATCTGCTCTGATGTATGGAGGAAGGTGATCTGCTCTGATGTATGGAGGAAGGTGATCTGCTCTGATGTATGGAGGAAGGTGCTCTGCTCTGATGTATGGAGGAAGGTGATCTGCTCTGATGTATGGAGGAAGGTGATCTGGTCTGATGTATGGAGGAAGGTGATCTGGCCTGATGTATGGAGGAAGGTGATCTGGTCTGACGTATGGAGGAAGGTGATCTGGCCTGATGTATGGAGGAAGGTGATCTGCTCTGATGTATGGAGGAAGGTGATCTGCTCTGATGTATGGAGGAAGGTGATCTGCTCTGATGTATGGAGGAAGGTGATCTGCTCTGACGTATGGAGGAAGGTGATCTGGCCTGATGTATGGAGGAAGGTGATCTGGTCTGATGTATGGAGGAAGGTGATCTGCTCTGATGTATGGAGGAAGGTGATCTGCTCTGATGTATGGAGGAAGGTGATCTGCTCTGATGTATGGAGGAAGGTGATCTGCTCTGATGTATGGAGGAAGGTGATCTGGTCTGATGTATGGAGGAAGGTGATCTGGTCTGATGTATGGAGGAAAGTGATCTGCTCTGATGTATGGAGGAAGGTGCTCTGGTCTGATGTATGGAGGAAGGTGATCTGGTCTGATGTATGGAGGAAGGTGATCTGGTCTGATGTACGGAGGAAGGTGATCTGGTCTGATGTACGGAGGAAGGTGATCTGCTCTGATGTACGGAGGAAGGTGATCTGCTCTGATGTATGGAGGAAGGTGATCTGGTCTGATGTATGGAGGAAGGTGCTCTGGTCTGATGTATGGAGGAAGGTGATCTGGTCTGATGTATGGAGGAAGGTGATCTGCTCTGATGTATGGAGGAAGGTGATCTGGTCTGATGTATGGAGGAAGGTGATCTGGTCTGATGTATGGAGGAAGGTGATCTGCTCTGATGTATGGAGGAAGGTGATCTGGTCTGATGTATGGAGGAAGGTGATCTGGTCTGATGTATGGAGGAAGGTGATCTGGTCTGATGTATGGAGGAAGGTGATCTGCTCTGATGTATGGAGGAAGGTGATCTGCTCTGATGTATGGAGGAAGGTTCTCTGGTCTGATGTATGGAGGAAGGTGATCTGCTCTGATGTATGGAGGAAGGTGATCTGGTCTGATGTATGGAGGAAGGTGATCTGGTCTGATGTATGGAGGAAGGTGATCTGGTCTGATGTATGGAGGAAGGTTCTCTGGTCTGATGTATGGAGGAAGGTGATCTGGTCTGATGTATGGAGGAAGGTGATCTGGTCTGATGTATGGAGGAAGGTGATCTGGTCTGATGTATGGAGGAAGGTTCTCTTTTCTGATGTATGGAGGAAGGTGATCTGCTCTGATGTATGGAGGAAGGTGATCTGGTCTGATGTATGGAGGAAGGTGATCTGGTCTGATGTATGGAGGAAGGTGATCTGGTCTGATGTATGGAGGAAGGTGCTCTGGTCTGATGTAAGGAGGAAGGTGATCTGGTCTGATGTACGGAGGAAGGTGATCTGCTCTGATGTATGGAGGAAGGTGATCTGGTCTGATGTATGGAGGAAGGTGATCTGGTCTGATGTATGGAGGAAGGTGCCCCGGTATGATGTATGGAGGAAGGTGCTCTGGTCTGATGTATGGAGGAAGGTGATCTGGTCTGATGTATGGAGGAAGCTGATCTGGTCTGATGTATGGAGGAAGGTGATCTGGTCTGATGTATGGAGGAAGGTGATCTCATCTGATGTATGGAGGAAGGTGATCTGCTCTGATGTATGGAGGAAGGTGATCTGCTCTGATGTATGGAGGAAGGTGCTCTGCTCTGATGTATGGAGGAAGGTGATCTGCTCTGATGTATGGAGGAAGGTGATCTGGTCTGATGTATGGAGGAAGGTGATCTGGTCTGATGTATGGAGGAAGGTGATCTGATCTGATGTATGGAGGAAGGTGATCTGGTCTGATGTACGGAGGAAGGTGATCTGGTCTGATGTATGGAGGAAGGTGATCTGGTCTGATGTATGGAGGAAGGTGATCTGATTTGATGTATGGAGGAAGGTGATCTGGTCTGATGTACGGAGGAAGGTGATCTGGTCTGATGTATGGAGGAAGGTGATCTGGTCTGATGTACGGAGGAAGGTGATCTGGTCTGATGTATGGTGGAAGGTGCTCTGATCTGATGTATGGAGGAAGGTGATCTGGTCTGATGTATGGAGGAAGGTGATCTGGTCTGATGTATGGAGGAAGGTGCTCTGGTCTGATGTATGGAGGAAGGTGATCTGGTCTGATGTATGGAGGAAGGTGATCTGGTCTGATGTATGGAGGAAGGTGATCTGGTCTGATGTATGGAGGAAGGTGATCTGGTCTGATGTATGGAGGAAGGTGATCTGGTCTGATGTATGGAGGAAGGTTCTCTGGTCTGATGTATGGAGGAAGGTGCTCTGGTCTGATGTATGGAGGAAGGTGATCTGGTCTGATGTATGGAGGAAGGTGCTCTGGTATGATGTATGGAGGAAGGTGCTCTGGTCTGATGTATGGAGGAAGGTGATCTGCTCTGATGTATGGAGGAAGGTGATCTGGTCTCATGTATGGAGGAAGGTGATCTGGTCTGATGTATGGAGGAAGGTGCTCTGGTCTGATGTATGGAGGAAGGTGATCTGCTCTGATGTATGGAGGAAGGTGATGTGGTCTGATGTATGGGGGAAGGTGATGTGGTCTGATGTATGGAGGAAGGTGATCTGCTCTGATGTATGGAGGAAGGTGATCTGGTCTGATGTATGGAGGAAGGTGATCTTGTCTGATGTATGGAGGAAGGTGATCTGCTCTGATGTATGGAGGAAGGTGCTCTGGTCTGATGTATGGAGGAAGGTGATCTGCTCTGATGTATGGAGGAAGGTGATCTGGTCTGATGTATGGAGGAAGGTGATCTGCTCTGATGTATGGAGGAAGGTGATCTGGTCTGATGTATGGAGGAAGGTGATCTAGTCTGATGTATGGAGGAAGGTGATCTGGTCTGATGTATGGAGGAAGGTGCTCTGCTCTGATGTATGGAGGAAGGTGATCTGCTCTGATGTATGGAGGAAGGTGATCTGGTCTGATGTATGGAGGAAGGTGCTCTGCTCTGATGTATGGAGGAAGGTGATCTGGTCTGATGTATGGAGGAAGGTGATCTGGTCTGATGTATGGAGGAAGGTGATCTGGTCTGATGTATGCAGGAAGGTGATCTGCTCTGATGTATGGAGGAAGGTGATCTGGTCTGATGTATGGAGGAAGGTGATCTGCTCTGATGTATGGAGGAAGGTGATCTGGTCTGATGTATGGAGGAAGGTGATCTGGTCTGATGTATGGAGGAAGGTGATCTGGTCTGATGTATGGAGGAAGGTGCTCTGGTCTGATGTATGGAGGAAGGTGATCTGCTCTGATGTATGGAGGAAGGTGATCTGCTCTGATGTATGGAGGAAGGTGATCTGCTCTGATGTATGGAGGAAGGTGATCTGGTCTGATGTATGGAGGAAGGTGATCTGGTCTGATGTATGGAGGAAGGTTCTCTGGTCTGATGTATGGAGGAAGGTGATCTGGTCTGATGTATGGAGGAAGGTGATCTGGTCTGATGTATGGAGGAAGGTGATCTGGTCTGATGTATGGAGGAAGGTTCTCTGTTCTGATGTATGGAGGAAGGTGATCTGCTCTGATGTATGGAGGAAGGTGATCTGGTCTGATGTATGGAGGAAGGTGATCTGGTCTGATGTATGGAGGAAGGTGATCTGGTCTGATGTATGGAGGAAGGTGATCTGGTCTGATGTATGGAGGAAGGTGATCTGGTCTGATGTACGGAGGAAGGTGATCTGCTCTGATGTATGGAGGAAGGTGATCTGGTCTGATGTATGGAGGAAGGTGATCTGGTCTGATGTATGGAGGAAGGTGCTCCGGTATGATGTATGGAGGAAGGTGCTCTGGTCTGATGTATGGAGGAAGGTGATCTGGTCTGATGTATGGAGGAAGCTGATCTGGTCTGATGTATGGAGGAAGGTGATCTGGTCTGATGTATGGAGGAAGGTGATCTCATCTGATGTATGGAGGAAGGTGATCTGCTCTGATGTATGGAGGAAGGTGATCTGCTCTGATGTATGGAGGAAGGTGCTCTGCTCTGATGTATGGAGGAAGGTGATCTGCTCTGATGTATGGAGGAAGGTGATCTGGTCTGATGTATGGAGGAAGGTGATCTGGCCTGATGTATGGAGGAAGGTGATCTGGTCTGACGTATGGAGGAAGGTGATCTGGCCTGATGTATGGAGGAAGGTGATCTGGTCTGATGTATGGAGGAAGGTGATCTGCTCTGATGTATGGAGGAAGGTGATCTGCTCTGATGTATGGAGGAAGGTGATCTGCTCTGACGTATGGAGGAAGGTGATCTGGCCTGATGTATGGAGGAAGGTGATCTGGTCTGATGTATGGAGGAAGGTGATCTGCTCTGATGTATGGAGGAAGGTGATCTGCTCTGATGTATGGAGGAAGGTTATCTGCTCTGATGTATGGAGGAAGGTGATCTGGTCTGATGTATGGAGGAAGGTGATCTGGTCTGATGTATGGAGGAAGGTGATCTGGTCTGATGTATGGAGGAAGGTGATCTGCTCTGATGTATGGAGGAAGGTGCTCTGGTCTGATGTATGGAGGAAGGTGATCTGGTCTGATGTATGGAGGAAGGTTCTCTGGTCTGATGTATGGAGGAAGGTGATCTGGTCTGATGTATGGAGGAAGGTGATCTGGTCTGATGTATGGAGGAAGGTGATCTGGTCTGATGTATGGAGGAAGGTTCTCTGTTCTGATGTATGGAGGAAGGTGATCTGCTCTGATGTATGGAGGAAGGTGATCTGGTCTGATGTATGGAGGAAGGTGATCTGGTCTGATGTATGGAGGAAGGTGATCTGGTCTGATGTATGGAGGAAGGTGATCTGGTCTGATGTATGGAGGAAGGTGATCTGGTCTGATGTACGGAGGAAGGTGATCTGCTCTGATGTATGGAGGAAGGTGATCTGGTCTGATGTATGGAGGAAGGTGATCTGGTCTGATGTATGGAGGAAGGTGCTCCGGTATGATGTATGGAGGAAGGTGCTCTGGTCTGATGTATGGAGGAAGGTGATCTGGTCTGATGTATGGAGGAAGCTGATCTGGTCTGATGTATGGAGGAAGGTGATCTGGTCTGATGTATGGAGGAAGGTGATCTCATCTGATGTATGGAGGAAGGTGATCTGCTCTGATGTATGGAGGAAGGTGATCTGCTCTGATGTATGGAGGAAGGTGCTCTGCTCTGATGTATGGAGGAAGGTGATCTGCTCTGATGTATGGAGGAAGGTGATCTGGTCTGATGTATGGAGGAAGGTGATCTGCTCTGATGTATGGAGGAAGGTGATCTGCTCTGATGTATGGAGGAAGGTGATCTGGTCTGATGTATGGAGGAAGGTGATCTGGCCTGATGTATGGAGGAAGGTGATCTGGTCTGACGTATGGAGGAAGGTGATCTGGCCTGATGTATGGAGGAAGGTGATCTGGTCTGATGTATGGAGGAAGGTGATCTGCTCTGATGTATGGAGGAAGGTGATCTGCTCTGATGTATGGAGGAAGGTGATCTGCTCTGACGTATGGAGGAAGGTGATCTGGCCTGATGTATGGAGGAAGGTGATCTGGTCTGATGTATGGAGGAAGGTGATCTGGTCTGATGTATGGAGGAAGGTGATCTGCTCTGATGTATGGAGGAAGGTGCTCTGGTCTGATGTATGGAGGAAGGTGATCTGGTCTGATGTATGGAGGAAGGTGATCTGGTCTGATGTACGGAGGAAGGTGATCTGGTCTGATGTACGGAGGAAGGTGATCTGCTCTGATGTACAGAGGAAGGTGATCTGCTCTGATGTACGGAGGAAGGTGATCTGCTCTGATGTACGGAGGAAGGTGATCTGGTCTGATGTATGGAGGAAGGTGATCTGCTCTGATGTATGGAGGAAGGTGATCTGGTCTGACGTATGGAGGAAGGTGATCTGGTCTGACGTATGGAGGAAGGTGATCTGGTCTGACGTATGGAGGAAGGTGATCTGCTCTGATGTATGGAGGAAGGTGATCTGCTCTGATGTATGGAGGAAGGTGATCTGCTCTGATGTATGGAGGAAGGTGATCTGCTCTGATGTATGGAGGAAGGTGATCTGCTCTGACGTATGGAGGAAGGTGATCTGCTCTGACGTATGGAGGAAGGTGATCTGGCCTGATGTATGGAGGAAGGTGATCTGCTCTGATGTATGGAGGAAGGTGATCTGCTCTGATGTATGGAGGAAGGTGATCTGCTCTGATGTATGGAGGAAGGTGATCTGCTCTGATGTATGGAGGAAGGTGATCTGGTCTGATGTATGGAGGAAGGTGATCTGGTCTGATGTATGGAGGAAGGTGATCTGCTCTGATGTATGCAGGAAGGTGATCTGCTCTGATGTATGGAGGAAGGTAATCTGGTCTGATGTATGGAGGAAGGTGATCTCATCTGATGTATGGAGGAAGGTGATCTGCTCTGATGTATGGAGGAAGGTGCTCTGCTCTGATGTATGGAGGAAGGTGATCTGCTCTGATGTATGGAGGAAGGTGATCTGGTCTGATGTATGGAGGAAGGTGATCTGGTCTGATGTATGGAGGAAGGTGATCTGGTCTGATGTATGGAGGAAGGTGATCTGGTCTGATGTATGGAGGAAGGTGATCTGGTCTGATGTATGGAGGAAGGTGATCTGGTCTGATGTATGGAGGAAGGTGATCTGGTCTGATGTATGGAGGAAGGTGCTCTGGTCTGACGTATGGAGGAAGGTGATCTGGTCTGATGTATGGAGGAAGGTGATCTGCTCTGATGTATGGAGGAAGGTGATCTGGTCTGATGTATGGAGGAAGGTGATCTGGTCTGATGTATGGAGGAAGGTGATCTGCTCTGATGTATGGAGGAAGGTGATCTGCTCTGATGTATGGAGGAAGGTGCTCTGGTCTGATGTATGGAGGAAGGTGCTCTGGTCTGATGTATGGAGGAAGGTGCTCTGGTCTGATGTATGTAGGAAGGTGATCTGGTCTGATGTATGGAGGAAGGTGATCTGGTCTGATGTATGGAGGAAGGTGATCTGGTCTGATGTATGGAGGAAGGTGATCTGCTCTGATGTATGGAGGAAGGTGATCTGGTCTGATGTATGGAGGAAGGTGATCTGCTCTGATGTATGGAGGAAGGTGATCTGGTCTGATGTATGGAGGAAGGTGATCTGGTCTGACGTATGGAGGAAGGTGATCTGGTCTGATGTATGGAGGAAGGTGATCTGCTCTGATGTATGGAGGAAGGTGATCTGCTCTGATGTATGGAGGAAGGTGATCTGCTCTGATGTATGGAGGAAGGTGATCTGCTCTGATGTATGGAGGAAGGTGATCTGCTCTGACGTATGGAGGAAGGTGATCTGCTCTGACGTATGGAGGAAGGTGATCTGGCCTGATGTATGGAGGAAGGTGATCTGCTCTGATGTATGGAGGAAGGTGATCTGCTCTGATGTATGGAGGAAGGTGATCTGCTCTGATGTATGGAGGAAGGTGATCTGCTCTGATGTATGGAGGAAGGTGATCTGGTCTGATGTATGGAGGAAGGTGATCTGCTCTGATGTATGGAGGAAGGTGATCTGGTCTGATGTATGGAGGAAGGTGATCTGGTCTGACGTATGGAGGAAGGTGATCTGGTCTGATGTATGGAGGAAGGTGATCTGCTCTGATGTATGGAGGAAGGTGATCTGCTCTGATGTATGGAGGAAGGTGATCTGCTCTGATGTATGGAGGAAGGTGATCTGCTCTGACGTATGGAGGAAGGTGATCTGCTCTGACGTATGGAGGAAGGTGATCTGGCCTGATGTATGGAGGAAGGTGATCTGCTCTGATGTATGGAGGAAGGTGATCTGCTCTGATGTATGGAGGAAGGTGATCTGCTCTGATGTATGGAGGAAGGTGATCTGCTCTGATGTATGGAGGAAGGTGATCTGGTCTGATGTATGGAGGAAGGTGATCTGGTCTGATGTATGGAGGAAGGTGATCTGGTCTGATGTATGCAGGAAGGTGATCTGCTCTGATGTATGGAGGAAGGTAATCTGGTCTGATGTATGGAGGAAGGTGATCTCATCTGATGTATGGAGGAAGGTGATCTGCTCTGATGTATGGAGGAAGGTGCTCTGCTCTGATGTATGGAGGAAGGTGATCTGCTCTGATGTATGGAGGAAGGTGATCTGGTCTGATGTATGGAGGAAGGTGATCTGGTCTGATGTATGGAGGAAGGTGATCTGGTCTGATGTATGGAGGAAGGTGATCTGATCTGATGTATGGAGGAAGGTGATCTGGTCTGATGTACGGAGGAAGGTGATCTGGTCTGATGTACGGAGGAAGGTGATCTGCTCTGATGTACGGAGGAAGGTGATCTGCTCTGATGTATGGAGGAAGGTGATCTGGTCTGATGTATGGAGGAAGGTGATCTGGTCTGATGTATGGAGGAAGGTGCTCTGGTCTGACGTATGGAGGAAGGTGATCTGGTCTGATGTATGGAGGAAGGTGATCTGCTCTGATGTATGGAGGAAGGTGATCTGGTCTGATATATGGAGGAAGGTGATCTGGTCTGATGTATGGAGGAAGGTGATCTGCTCTGATGTATGGAGGAAGGTGATCTGGTCTGATGTATGGAGGAAGGTGCTCTGGTCTGATGTATGGAGGAAGGTGCTCTGGTCTGATGTATGTAGGAAGGTGATCTGGTCTGATGTATGGAGGAAGGTGATCTGGTCTGATGTATGGAGGAAGGTGATCTGGTCTGATGTATGGAGGAAGGTGATCTGCTCTGATGTATGGAGGAAGGTGATCTGCTCTGATGTATGGAGGAAGGTTCTCTGGTCTGATGTATGGAGGAAGGTGATCTGCTCTGATGTATGGAGGAAGGTGATCTGGTCTGATGTATGGAGGAAGGTGATCTGGTCTGATGTATGGAGGAAGGTGCTCTGGTCTGATGTATGGAGGAAGGTGATCTGGTCTGATGTATGGAGGAAGGTGATCTGGTCTGATGTATGGAGGAAGGTTCTCTGTTCTGATGTATGGAGGAAGGTGATCTGCTCTGATGTATGGAGGAAGGTGATCTGGTCTGATGTATGGAGGAAGGTGATCTGGTCTGATGTATGGAGGAAGGTGCTCTGGTCTGATGTATGGAGGAAGGTGATCTGGTCTGATTGTATGGAGGAAGGTGATCTGCTCTGATGTATGGAGGAAGGTGCTCTGGTCTGATGTACGGAGGAAGGTGATCTGGTCTGATGTATGGAGGAAGGTGATCTGGTCTGATGTATGGAGGAAGGTGATCTGGTCTGATGTATGGAGGAAGGTGATCTGCTCTGATGTATGGAGGAAGGTGCTCCGGTATGATGTATGGAGGAAGGTGCTCTGGTCTGATGTATGGAGGAAGGTGATCTGGTCTGATGTACGGAGGAAGGTGATCTGGTCTGATGTATGGAGGAAGCTGATCTGGTCTGATGTATGGAGGAAGGTGATCTGGTGTGATGTATGGAGGAAGGTGATCTCATCTGATGTATGGAGGAAGGTGATCTGCTCTGATGTATGGAGGAAGGTGATCTGCTCTGATGTATGGAGGAAGGTGCTCTGCTCTGATGTATGGAGGAAGGTGATCTGCTCTGATGTATGGAGGAAGGGGATCTGGTCTGATGTATGGAGGAAGGTGATCTGGTCTGATGTATGGAGGAAGGTGCTCTGGTCTGATGTATGGAGGAAGGTGCTCTGGTCTGATGTATGGAGGAAGGTGCTCTGGTCTTATGTATGGAGGAAGGTGATCTGGTCTGATGTATGGAGGAAGGTGATCTGGTCTGATGTATGGAGGAAGGTGATCTGCTCTGATCTATGGAGGAAGGTGATCTGGTCTGATGTATGGAGGAAGGTGATCTGGTCTGATGTATGGAGGAAAGTGATCTGGTCTGATGTATGGAGGAAGGTGATCTGGTCTGATGTATGGAGGAAGGTGCTCTGGTCTGATGTATGGAGGAAGGTGATCTGGTCTGATGTATGGAGGAAGGTGATCTGGTCTGATGTATGGAGGAAGGTGCTCTGGTCTGATGTATGGAGGAAGGTGATCTGCTCTGATGTATGGAGGAAGGTGCTCTGGTCTGATGTACGGAGGAAGGTGATCTGGTCTGATGTATGGAGGAAGGTGATCTAGTCTGATGTATGGAGGAAGGTGATCTGGTCTGATGTATGGAGGAAGGTGATCTGCTCTGATGTATGGAGGAAGGTGATCTGGTCTGATGTATGGAGGAAGGTGATCTGCTCTGATGTATGGAGGAAGGTGCTCTGGTCTGATGTATGGAGGAAGGTGATCTGCTCTGATGTATGGAGGAAGGTGATCTGGTCTGATGTATGGAGGAAGGTGCTCTGGTTTGATGTATGGAGGAAGGTGCTCTGGTCTGATGTATGGAGGAAGGTGCTCTGGTTTGATGTATGGAGGAAGGTGATCTGCTCTGATGTATGGAGGAAGCTGATCTGGTCTGATGTATGGAGGAAGGTGATCTGGTCTGATGTATGGAGGAAGGTGATCTCATCTGATGTATGGAGGAAGGTGATCTGCTCTGATGTATGGAGGAAGGTGATCTGCTCTGATGTATGGAGGAAGGTGCTCTGCTCTGATGTATGGAGGAAGGCGATCTGCTCTGATGTATGGAGGAAGGTGATCTGGTCTGATGTACGGAGGAAGGTGATCTGGTCTGATGTATGGAGGAAGGTGATCTAGTCTGATGTATGGAGGAAGGTGATCTGCTCTGATGTATGGAGGAAGGTGATCTGGTCTGATGTATGGAGGAAGGTGCTCTGGTCTGATGTATGGAGGAAGGTGATCTGGTCTGATGTATGGAGGAAGGTGATCTGGTCTGATGTATGGAGGAAGGTGATCTGGTCTCATGTATGGAGGAAGGTGCTCTGCTCTGATGTATGGAGGAAGGTGATCTGGTCTGATGTATGGAGGAAGGTGATCTGGTCTGATGTATGGAGGAAGGTGCTCTTTTCTCATGTATGGAGGAAGGTGATCTGGTCTGATGTATGGAGGAAGGTGATCTGGTCTGATGTATGGAGGAAGGTGATCTGGTCTGATGTATGGAGAAAGGTGTGTGTTACACGCAGAGTGCAGAGTTTAGGGGTGTGCTGCATACAGAGTGCAGAGTTTAGGGGTGTGCTGCATACAGAGTGCAGAGTTTAGGGGTGTGCTGCATACAGAGTGCAGAGTTTAGGGGTGTGCTGCATACAGAGTGCAGAGTTTAGGGGTGTGCTGCATACAGAGTGCAGAGTTTAGGGGTGTGCTGCATACAGAGTGCAGAGTCTAGGGGTGTGCTGCATACAGAGTGCAGAGTTTAGTGGTGTGCTGCATACAGAGTGCAGAGTTTAGGGGTGCGCTGCATACAGAGTGCAGAGTTTAGGGGTGCGCTGCATACAGAGTGCAGAGTTTAGGGGTGCGCTGCATACAGAGTGCAGAGTTTAGGGGTGCGCTGCATACAGAGTGCAGAGTTTAGGGGTGCGCTGCATACAGAGTGCAGAGTTTAGGGGTGCGCTGCATACAGAGTGCAGAGTTTAGGGGTGCGCTGCATACAGAGTGCAGAGTTTAGGGGTGCGCTGCATACAGAGTGCAGAGTTTAGGGGTGCGCTGCATACAGAGTGCAGAGTTTAGGGGTGCGCTGCATACATAGTGCAGAGTTTAGGGGTGCGCTGCATACAGAGTGCAGAGTTTAGGGGTGTGCTGCATACAGAGTGCAGAGTTTAGGGGTGTGCTGCATACAGAGTGCAGAGTTTAGGGGTGCGCTGCATACAGAGTGCAGAGTTTAGGGGTGCGCTGCATACAGAGTGCAGAGTTTAGGGGTGCGCTGCATACAGAGTGCAGAGTTTAGGGGTGTGCTGCATACAGAGTGCAGAGTTTAGGGGTGTGCTGCATACAGAGTGCAGAGTTTAGGGGTGCGCTGCATACAGAGTGCAGAGTTTAGGGGTGCGCTGCATACAGAGTGCAGAGTTTAGGGGTGCGCTGCATACAGAATGCAGAGATCAGCCTTCTTCCACAGCTGCCTATGTCTGCATCCCCCATCCACATCTCACTTTCACCCTTCATTAGCTCTGACCTCTGCATGCAACCCCCCTCCGCTGCCCCTATCTTCTCACCCCCCCCCCCCCCCCCCCTTAAAAGCTCCACCTTCTTCACGTGTCTTCCTTTTGTTGCTGTATTAAGCTGAAGCTTCCAGCCGACTCTAGTACCTCACCACACACTGTAGCTGGCTCCCCCTCTTTCACTTGTAGGGAGATCGTTCAATGGGGGTGTCAGCATCCACACTCCACCCTGGGCACCTGCATCTCTCTCGTCTCCGCCCTGAACTTAGTGGGAGATGTTGAGGAGATCAGACCCGTGGGAGCCATTGGGAGACCAGCCATCACTTGTAAACCCAGAAGCCGGACTTCTGTGTTTACAAGTGATAGTGGTGAGCGGGGAGCAGAGGGCCTGAGCCAGAGGTGGCGGAACTGGGTTTCACCAGTTCCAGCTGGAAAAAAAATCCCCGGGCCTACCAGATTGAGATAGTCAGGACCTTCCAGTACAAATGTGGTAGTACTACTTACAGTATCTCACAAAAGTGAGTACACCCCTCACATTTTTGTAAATATTTTATTATACCTTTTCATGTGACAACACTGAAGAAATGACACTTGTCTACAATGTAAAGTAGTGAGTGTACAGCTTGTATAACAGTGTAAATTTCCTGTCCCCTCAAAATAACTCAACACACAGCCATTAATGTCTAAACTGCTGGCAATGAAAGTCAGTACACCCCTAAGTGAAAATATCCAAATTGGGCCCAATTAGCCGCTTTCCCTCCCTGGTGTCATGTGACTCGTTAGTGTTACAAGGTCTCAGGTGTGAATGTGGAGCAGGTGTGTTAAATTTGGTGTTATCGCTCTCAATCTCTCATACTGGTCACTGGTAGTTAAACATAGCACCTCATGGCAAAGAACTCTCTGAGGATCTGAAAAAAGAATTGTTGCTCTACATAAAGATGGTCTAGGCTATAAGAAGAACGGGCCTCGCCATGGTCGACCAAAGAAGTTGAGGTCACGTGCTCAGCGTCATATCCAGAGGTTGTCTTTGGGAAAAAGACGTATGAGTGCTGCCAGCATTGCTGTAGAGGTTGTAGGGGTGGGGGGTCAGCCTGTCAGTGCTCAGACCATATGCCGCACACTGCTTTAAATTGGTCTGCATGGCTGTCGTCCCAGAAGGAAGCCTCTTCTAAATAGGATACACAAGAAAGCTCACAGTTTGCTGAAGACAAGCAGCCTAAGGACATGGATTACTGGAACCAAGTCCTGTGGTCTGATGAGACCAAGATAAACTTTTTTGGTTCAGATGGTGACAAGCAGGTGAGGAGTAGGGATAAGCTGAACACCCCCCGGTTCGGTTCGCACCAGAACTTTCGAACGGACCCCAAATTCGTATGAACTTTAGAACCCCATTGAAGTCTATGGGACTCGAACGTTCGAAATGAAAAGTGCAAAATTTAACGGCTAATATGCAAGATACCGTCCTAAAAAGGGTTTGGCGACCTGGCTCCTGCCCCAGGGGACATGGGTCAATGCCTAAAATGTTTTTAAAAACGGCCGTTTTGGCGGGAGCACTGATTTTAATGACGATTAAAGTGAAAAAAAAAAGTGAAATATTCCTTTAAAAATGGTGCCTGGGGGGTGTCTGTAGTATGCCTGTGAAGTGCCACGTGTTTTCCGTGTTTAGAACAGTCCCTGCACAAAATGACATTAAACGGAAATAACACCATTTAAAACTGCTTGCGGTTTTAATGTTATATCTGGTTCCTGCAATATGGTTGAAAATCATTGAGAAAAATGGCATGGGTAGCCCTCCCTGCCCATTACCAGCCTATTTGGGTCTTGTACGCATATTAAGGGGAACCCCGTACCCATATTAAAAAAAGGAAATGCGTGTGGCCCCCAGGCCCTATATACTCAGAACAGCAGTATACAGGCGGTGCAAACAAGACAGGGACTGTGTAGATTTGTTGTGTTAAGTTGAATCTGTTTGTAATTTTCAACTGGTACATTTTTAAAGTGTAGCTCCAGTCAAAAAAACTATTTTTAAGCTTTTTGGAAAACATAGGGAAGGGTTATCACCCCTGTATAATTTGTTTTGTCGTCCATCTTTTTTCATCTCACTTGCTGTTGTCTCCTTGCGTTTGCAAGTAGGAGATGTTTGTAAGTTGGATGTTTGAAAGTAGGGGCCTGCCCTATATGCTCTGCAGAAATGGCGGAACAAGGTGTTGGTTTTGCCACAACATTGTAAGCCCTCAAAGTGACTCTTGGTGGGCGCTGGAGCGCCCTGCTGTGAACGATTATATCAAGAATTGTAATTACATGCCATTGTTGAACAGTGGTAGAAAAATTGACCTTTGGTGGTTGTGGTGCTGGTGCCACAACACTATAAGTCCTCACCGTTACTCTGGGTGGGCACAGGAACGGGCCCTCCTGTGAAATATTATATCAAGAATTGTAATTACATGTCCCTGTTAAACAGGGGCAGAAAAATTGGGCCTTAGGCACTGGTGCTGGTGCCACGACACAGCAACCTCTCCCAGATACTCTAGTTTTATTGCAGGAATTAGCCCTGCTGCAAAGCATTGCATCAAGAATTGTAATTAAACGCCCCTGTTAAACAGGGGCAGAAAAATTGGGCTGCTGGCATCACCCAGAACCAAAAATGTTCTTCCAACATATCAGAGGAGGAGGAAGAGGATAGACAATCAACATAACAGGACAGTCACTCAGCATCAGCATAGGCAGTCTTGAAGGGATGTGATATTTCAAAAAAAATTATTCAGTTACATCAGCTTCAGGTGCTTGGTAGCTGTGGGTGATCCAAGACTGATTCATCTTGATGAAGGTCAGTCGATCAACTGATTCAGTGGACAGGCGCACCCTGTGATCGGTAACAAAGCCACCAGCAGCACTGAAGGTGCGTTCCGAAAGAACGCTGGATGCAGGACAGGCCAGTAGCTCAATTGCATACTGTGCAAGCTCTGGCCAGTGATCCATCCTCAAGACCCAGTAAGCCAGAGGATTTTCGGTGGGAAAGGTGTCCAAGTCTGACCTTGCCCCTAGGTATTCCTGCACCATGTAAATCAGACGCTGGCGATGGTTGCTGGAACCGATCATACCTTGGGGCTGCGGACTAAAAAATTGTCTGAAAGCATCGGTCAGACGGCCACCTTCTCCACCGCTCCTTCTGACCGATGCCTCAGCAACACATTGTCCAGGACCAGGAGTTTGTAACCTCCCAGTCTCTGGGAACGCATTGCACAGACCTTTCTGCAAGGCCTCCCGGAGATGTCTCATCCTCTGCTCCCTCTGCGATGGCAAGATAAGGTCGGCAACCTTACCCTTGTACCGTGGATCAAGGAGAATGGCCAGCCAGTAATGGTCCCTCTCCTTGATCCGAAGAATACGAGGATCCTTCCGCAGGCTTTGCAGGATCAGGGAGGCCATGCAGCGTAGGTTAGCTAAGGCATTCCGTCCGGAGTCCTCTGGGTCACTAAGGACAACATGATCCGCAGCTACCTTCTCCCAGCCACGTACAAGTCCACGTGTTTCTTGGGACTGTAAATCATCCCTACAAGACTGCTGCTGCTGATGCTGAGTGCCAGCCTCCACCTCCATGCTGACACAATCATCCTCCTCCTCTTCCTCCTCCTCATCCTCTTCCTGTGTGATGGGTGGCACAGCAGGAACACTGTCTGGATGAAGGGGGCCTTGAGAGGCAAGGAAGTCCTCCTCTTCCTGCCTCAAGTGCCCTGTCCATTATTCCACGCAGCGTATGCTCCAAGAGGTGGACAAGAGGTACAGTGTCACTGATGCATGCACTGTCACTGCTCACCATCCTTGTGGCTTCCTCAAACGGTGAAAGGACAGTGCATGCATCCCTGATCATGCCCCACTGGCGTGGTGAGAAAAAACCGAGCTCCCCTGACCCTGTCCTGGTGCCATAGTCGCACAGGTACTCATTGATGGCCCTCTGCTGCATGTGCAGCCGCTGCAGCATGGCCAACGTTGAGTTCCACCTGGTGGGCATGTCACATATAAGGCGGTTCTTGGGCAGGTTCAACTCCTTATGGAGCTCAGCCAGCCGAGCAAAGGCATTAAATGATCGGCGGAAATGCACACAGACTTTCCTGGCCTGCTTCAGGACATCCTGTAAGCCGGGGTACCTGCCCAAGAACCGCTGCACCACCAGGTTAAGGACGTGAGCTACACAGGGCACATGGGTCAGTTGTCCCTGTCAGAGGGCGGAGAGGAGGTTGGTGCCATTGTCACAAACGACCATTCCTGGCTTAAGCTGGCGTGGCGTCAACCACCTCTCGGCCTGCCCCTGCAGAGCTGACAAAACATCCGCCCCAGTGTGGCTCCTGTCCCCCAAACAAACCAGCACAAGCACGGCATGGCATCGTTTTGCCTGCGTACTTGCATAGCCCCTGGAACGCCTACGGAGCACCGCTGGTTCTGAGGACAGAGCACTGGAAGAGGCCATGGAGGAAGAAGAAGAGGAGGGGGTGGAGGAGAGAGGTGTGTCACAACCAATAGTAGAATTTTGGAGGCGTGGTGGTGGAACAACCTCCAACACTACTGCACCTTGTCCTGCATCCTTCCCAGCTGCCAGAAGAGTGACCCAATGGGCCGTGAAAGACAGGTAACGTCCCTGTCCATGCCTGCTGGACCATGAGTCAGCAGTAATATGCACCTTACCGCTGACTGCCCTGTCCAGCGAGGCAAGGACATTGCCTTCCACATGCCGGTAGAGAGCCGGAATCGCCTTCCGTGAGAAAAAGTGGCGTTTGGGGACCTGCCACTGAGGAACCGCACATTGTACAAACTCACGGAAGGGGGCCTGAGTCTACCAACTGAAAAGGCAGCAGTTGAAGTGCTAGCACTTTAGCCAAGCTAGCATTCAACTGCTGGGCATGTGGATGGCTGGGAGTGAACTTCTTTCGCCGGTCCAGCAGCTGGGGCAGGGACATTTCGGACGTGGGTGTACTGCTAGCAGAGTGCCCGGAAGCACTTGGCTGTGGCACACCTAATTTTACACCTTCATTCCTCTCAGAGCAGGTTTCAGAGAGGACTGAAGGTCTACTGGGGTTGGAGATGCCAGCTGATGAGGAGCAAGGAGAGGTCCGCTTTGTTCTTTGGTGTGGGTCTTTGAGGTACGCTTGCCAGCGAGCTGCATGGCAGGTCAACATATGTCTGGTCAAGCATGTGGTGCCCAAGCGGCTGATGTTTTGGCCACGCGAGATACGCTTGAGACATATGTTGCAAATAGCAGCGGTGCGATCTGATGCACTCATCTCAAAAAAGGCCCACACCAAAGAACTTTTAGAATAACGCGCAGAGGCAGCGCCCTACACAGGCGGAGCTCTGCGGTGTGATTCAGTCGGTGTGCTGCCCCTAAGCTGCCCCCCGGAGGGCATCCTGCCTCGTTGGACATGTGCCTCCTCCTCCTCCTCTCTCCTTCCAGGCACCCACGTGGAGTCAGTGCCCTCATCATCCCCTCCCTCTTCATCGCTGGAGCAAACCTGGCAGTATGCTGCAGCTTGTGGAACATGACTGTCAGATTGCTGTCCTTCTTGAGCATCCCCTCTCTCTGCGCTCACGCTACTGCCTTCCTCTAGCTGAGTGTCATCATCAGAGCCTACAAAACACTGGGCATCCTCCTGGAGCATGTACCCAACACTGTGCTCAAAGAGTTCAGGAGACTCCTCAGGAGGACGTGGTGGGTCTAGGGAAGGAGTCACTGATGATGACATTGAGAGGAGGGAAGACGATGCGTTGGCAGCTGCTTTGCTAGTACCCTGAGACTGGGTGAGAGAGGATGAGGAGGATGAAGAGGGCTTGGTCATCCACTCTACCAAGTCGTTGGCATGTTGCGGTTCAACATGTCCAGCTGCCGAAAGGAAGGACAAGCGTGTCCCATGGCCACATGCTGATGACGATGCACCGCGTCCACGACCAGCACTGTTGTCTCTAGACACAGAGCCTGCTTGCCCTCTTTTATCGGCTCGCGCCTGTCTGCCTCTCCTTGCTGGCCTTCCAGACATGGTAATGGCCTAAAGGGAGTTGGGTAAAACAGCAGTGTAATGGAGTCACACAACACCCACTAAGCCCTGCAGATGCCTCTATTAGAGAACAGCAATAAAGGGTAGATACAGGTGTATATTGTGCTGGAGGCACAAAACACCCACTAACTCCTGCAGATGCCTTTTTTATAGAACACCAGAGATAAAGGGGTATATACAGATGTGTGCTGTGCTGGAGGCACACACAACTTCCAATAACTCCTGCAGATGGCAAGTGGGCTCAAATAGAGAAGAGCTATGTAGGTGGATATAGCGGTGTGTACTGGGTACAGAGCACGCAGACAGCACGCACAAGCTCCTAACACTACTGACTGCAAGCTCTATTATAAAAGATAGATCACTAGCTATATAGGTGAGGTGAATATAGCGGTGTATACTGCGGTCAGGGCACGCAGACAACAACCACTACAGAAGAGCAAGATCGAAAATCGTCCGATAACGATCGGTGTGTACTGTATTGAAGGTACACAGAACACCCACTAACTGCTTCAGACGCCAACACACTACACTAGGCCGCCGCGCTGGCGGCCTTATATAGTGTGGGGCATGTACTACACAGCCTGAGCTATGATTGGCCACAGGCATCCTGCCTGTGGCCAATCATGGCTCTCCTCGCTGCTGGCGCTGTGATTGGCCAAGCATGCGGGGTCACAGTGCATGCTTGGCCAATCATGAGCCAGCAATGCACTGCGATGACGCAGTGCATTGTGGGCCATGAGCGCCACACGAATTTGGCGCGAACGGCCCATAACGTTTGGAATTCGCCGAACGGGCGAACAGCCGATGTTCGAGTCGAACGTATGTTCGACTCGAACACGAAGCTCATCCCTAGTGAGGAGTACAAAGACAAGTGAGTTTTGCCTACAGTCAAGCATGGTGGTGGGAATGTCATCGTCTGGGGCTGAATGAGTGCTGCCGGCACTGGGGGGCTACAGATCATTGAGGGAACCATGAATGCCAACATGTACTGTGACATACTGAAGCAGAGCATGATCCCCCTCCCTTCAGAGACTGGACCGCAGGGCAGTATTCCAACATGATAACCACCCCAAACACACCTCCAAGATGATCACTGCCTTGCTAAAGAAGCTGAGGGTAAAGGTGATGGACTGGCCAAGCATGTCTCCAGACCTAAACCCTATTGAGCATCTGTGGGGCATCCTCAAATGGAAGGTGGAGGAGCACAAGGTCTCCAACATCCACCAGCTCCATGATGTTGTCATTGAGGAGTGGAAGAGGACTCCAGTGGTGATCTGTGAAGTTCTGGTGAACTCCATGACCAAAAGGGTTAAGGCAGTGCTGGAAAATAATGGTGGCCACACAAAATATTGACACTTTGGGCCCAATTTGGACATTTTCACTTAGGGGTGTACTGACTTTTGTTGCCAGCGGTTTAGACATTAATGGCTGTGTGTTGAGTTATTTTGAGGGGACGGCAAATTGACACCGTTATACAAGCTGTACACTCACTACTTTACATTGTAGACAAGTGTCATTTCTTCAGTGTTGTCACGTGAAAAGGTATAATAAAATATTTTCCAAAAAAATGTGAGGGTGTACTTACTTTTGTGAGATACGTCATATATAAAGCTGTGTATTTTAACTACTTTCCCTTTTCACCTTTCAGCGGTGATGATGAACTCCTCGGGAGTGTATGGCCTAATGCCTTCTGAATTTGTTCTCTTGGGTCTCTCATGGATTGAGGGCCAGAAGCAGTTGGCTGCTTTCATTTTCATGTTGATGTATCTAACAACAGTACTAGCCAACTGCTCCATAGTTACGCTGGTGAAGATGGACAGAAAGCTGCATGAACCCATGCATATATTCATATCTTTTCTGGCAGTTATAGACCTCAGCGTGTGCTCCACCGTCATCCCGAAAGCTATGGCAATTTTGTGGTTCGGTTTCAACACCATCAACAGCAACTCTTGCCTGGTTCAGATGTACGTCTTGTATACGATGTTGGGGATGCAGTCTTCACTCTTTGCCCTAATGTCCTTCGATAGGTACGTGGCCATATGTCGCCCTCTCCATCACTCCATAGTAATGAAAAGCTCTTTTATTGTTAAATGTGTGGTGCTCATCATCTCACGCTCTACTCTCCTGCTGATTCCCATTCCGGCCATGGCAGCACGAATGACTTATTGCAAGCCCAACGTAATTCCTCACTCATACTGCGAGTACATTGACGTTATAAAGCTTTGGTGTGGAGACCCGACCTCCGTCGTTGTATACATGATCATCCTCCTTTGCCTCTTCCCCGGTGGGGACAACGTGCTGGTCGTGTTCTCCTACGTCAACATCCTGAATGTCATCAACAGGCTTCGATCTTCCCAAGCTTGGTGGAAGTCGTTCAGCACTTGCAGCTCCCACGCGATCTTGCTCTCCTTGTTTTATATCTCTTCGGCCTTCCCGCTCTTCCTGTTCCTCTATTATCCGGATTCTCCACTGTATCTTAAAACCATAACAGAGATTCTGAGTTTTCTTCTCCTGCCAATGATAAACCCAATTGTGTATGGTGCGAAGACCAAGGAAATTCAAGATGGATTCAAAAGACTTTACTGTAGAATGTTCAGGATCAAAGCTTGATAGAGAAAGAAATGTAAAAAGGGTCAATTTACTCGAAAGTGACAGAGGAGATCTTGGGCTGGAATTGTTGCTCTTGCTCTAACGCATGCGGCGATACCCCACATGTGTGATGTGTTTACTTCCTCTTTGATTCCCTGCAAAGGTAAAGCATAATGGACTACTATGCATCACATTGCATCGTTGCTCTTGCTCTAACGCACGCGGCGATACCCCACATGTGTGATTTGAACGCTGCTTA
This sequence comes from Lithobates pipiens, assembly GCF_037356315.1. Lineage (NCBI taxonomy): Eukaryota > Metazoa > Chordata > Amphibia > Anura > Ranidae > Lithobates > Lithobates pipiens. The sequence goes on from NW_027507917.1 coordinate 1,588,687, forward strand.
CATATGTGGGCTTGACTTAAAGAGGAAGTAAACCCTTATGGGTTTACTTCCCCTTTGATTCCCTGCAAAGGTAAAGCATAATGGACTACTATGAAATGCATCGCATCGTTGCTCTTGCTCTAACGCACGCGGCGATACCCCACATGTGTGATTTGAACGCTGCTTACATATGTGGGCGTGACTTAAAGAGGAAGTAAACCCTGATGGGTTTACTTCCTCTTTGATTCCCTGCAAAGGTAAAGCATAATGGCCTACTATGCATCGCATCGCATAGTAGTCCATTATGTGTCACTTACCTGACACAGGAGCCAGCGAAGTCACCGCTATCCCTTGTAGTCTGGAGCATCCATCTTCTCAGTGGGTCTCGCTGCTCCGCCGCTGTCATTCAACGAAGCCGCGATGACGTCACTCCCGCGCATGTGCACGGGAGCCGCCACTCGCGGCATATAGCCGTTGACAGCGGTGCCTGTCTTTTGGCAAATATCTCCTAAACCGTGTAGGTTTGGGAGATATTTCTTGGACATACAGGTAAGTCTTAATCTAGGCTTACCTGTAGGTCAAAGTGGGTTGTAAGGGTTTACGACCACTTTAAGTATGTGTTCGCTTCTGTGCACGAGCACGCAGGGACGGGAGCACTTTAAATTATTATTATTTTTTATTCAAAGAATTACCGCTCTAAAGTAATGACTTCTCCCAAAACAGCTGTCTCCACAATCCCACAGGGTGCCCGCTCTGTTTGCAACAGGAACTGAAGTAGAAAAGATGTAGCTGTAGCTGTAGACTAACTGCACAGCCGCTGACATGTTTCACACCGAACACGGTGCTTAATCATAGCTATGACTAAGCACCGTGTATTCTTTCATTTACTTTTTTTTTATTTTTACACTTTCTTTAACCACTTCAATACCGGGCACTTAAACACCTTCCTGCCCAGACCAATTTTGAGCTTTCAGCGCTGTCGCACTTTGAATGACAATTGCGCGGTCGTGCTACACTGTACCCAAATGAAATTTTTATCATTTTTTTCCCACAAATAGAGCTTTCTTTTGGTGGTATTTGATCACCTCTACGGTTTTTATTTTTTGCGCTACAAATAAAAAAATACCGAAAATTTTGAAAAAAAAAATGTTTTTTTTTGTTTCAGTTTCAAAACTTTGTAAATAAGTATGTTTTCTCCTTCACTGATGGGCACTGATGGGGCTACACTGATGGGCACTGATAAGGCGGCACTGATGGGCACCAATGAAGCGGCACTGATGAGGTGGCATTGATGGACACTGATATGTGGCACTGATAGGCGACACGGATGGGCGACACGGATGGGCGACACAGACGGACACTGATAGGTGGCACAAATTGGCACTGATAGCTGGCACGGATTGGCATGGATGGGCATGGATGGGCGGCACAGATGGGCGGCACAGATGGGCATGGATAGGCGGCACAGATGGGCATGGGTGGGCACTGATAGGCGGCACAGGTGGGCACTGATAGGCGGCACAGGTGGGCACTCATAGGCGGCATTGGTGTTATACTATAGTAATGGATGCCAATCAGTGCCAAACAATAATGCATGCCAATCAGTGATGCCCATTGTGGGCACTGATTGGCATCCATTATGGGCACTGATTGGCATCCATTGTGCTGACTGGCATCCCTGGTGGTCTAGGGAGGATTACCTTTTCCCTGGTGGTCTGGTGGCATCCCTGGTGGTCCAGTGTGGGCATCCTCGGGGGGGCTTTGCTGATAATCGATCAGCACAGACCCCCCCTGTCAGAGGAGCAGCCGATCGGCTCTCCTCTACTCACGTCTGACAGACGCGAGTGAGGGAAAGCCGATCACCGGCTCTTCCCATTTACACTGTGATCAGCCGTGATTGGACACGGCTGATCACGTGGTAAAGAGTCTCCGTCGGAGACTCTTTACCGAGATCGTAGTTGCGGGGGTCAGACTGACACCCCGCAACAACGATCGCCGCGATGCGCGCCCCCGGGGGCGCGCAGCGGCTCATAATCCTGATCACGTCATATGACGTCCGGTCAGGATTATGAAACCACTTTGCAGCCGTCAATTGCCTATAGGGCGGGCGGTAAGTGGTTAAAAAAAAAAAAAAATGTGATCACTTTTATTCCTATTACAAGGAATGTAAACATCCCTTGTAATAGGAATAGTGCTTGACAGGTCCTCTTTATGGAGAGATGTGGGGGAAAGGCTGAGATCAAAAATAAAAAAAACTTTCTCGGCTATTCCAGTCGCATCCTCGGCTTTGTTTACTTCTGCAGGCACAGATGTCACAACGTTGCGCCCGGGCCTTTGAGGGTCATAGAGAGGACTGAGGACTATCTGGTCACCAGAAATCTCTATGGTAAACTTCTGGCTGCGATTGATTCGTTCTCCGGCTTACCAATCGCATGGGTGAGCCGGGAGAAGCACCGGAGGGCGGCGGGAGCTGGGAGTGTCCCCTCCCACTGCCTGTAAGCCCTTGTACACACGGTCGGACATTCCGACGGAAAATGTCCGATCGGACCGTGTTGTCGGATAATTCGACCGTGTGTGTGGGCTCCACCGTTTCCGTCGGAATATCCGACCGACAAAGTTTTAGAGCTGGGCTATAAAATTTTCCGACAACATGATCCGATTGGACTTTGTCCGATCGTTTGTAGAGAATTTCGATCGGACAAAGTGCCACGCATGTTCAGATGAAATATATCGTTTTGTTTTTGTTTTCAAAATTATCGCAATTTTTTTGTTTATAGCGCAAAAATAAAAAATCGTAGGGGTGATCAAATACCACCAAAAGAAAGCTCTATTTGTAGGAAAAAAGGGACATCAATTTTGTTTTTGTACAACGTCACGCAATTGTCAGTTAAAGCGCAATTGTCAGTGCCATATCACAAAAAATGGCCTGGTCATTAAGGGGCCAAATCTTCCGGGGCCTAAGTGGTTAATATACGTGTTATGTTTCTTCATATCTGTTTCAGTATTCATTTTGTGTTTTTATTTTTATTTTGTTGAGGTTTTTTTCTTATTACTTTTGTAGCTGCCATTAGAGCGTGTACCCTGAAGAAGCATATGCAGCGAAACGCGTCCGAATTCACACGCTTGCTATACCTATCTACATTTGTCTAATTGTTTTGTACCGTTGATTTTATTCTAGAGGGCATTGTATAGCAAGATACAATAAAACTGATGTTTTTATGACGTGAGTTTTTTTTAATATATATTATTTGGTTTCTCACTTGCTTGGCACATTGAAAGTCCCTTCCCCGGTGGAGGAATAGCCTCGTATCCGGTTGGATCCCGGCTCTCCTTCATTAGGGGAATTTACATTGCATTGAATTTGATAATTATTTAGCAGGCATGTACTGGCCATCGGGACTACCGGGAGTTTCCCGGTGGGCTGATGGCTCAGTGGGACACTGATGTAAGGGGGCTGGTGATGGGACACTCTGATGTAAGGGGGGGTGCTGATGGGACACTCTGATGTAAGGGGGCTGCTGATGGGACACTCTGATGTAAGGGGGGGGGGTGCTGATGGGACACTCTGATGTAAGGGGGCTGGTGATGGGACACTCTGATGTAAGGAGGCTGGTGATGGGACACTCTGATGTAAGGGGCTGGTAATGGGAAACTCTGATGTAAGGGGGTTGGTGATGGGACACTCTGATGTAAGGGGCTGGTGATGGGAAACTCTGATGTAAGGGGGTTGGTGATGGGACACTCTGATGTAAGGGGGCTGGTGATGGGACACTCTGATGTAAGGGGGCTGGTGATGGGACACTCTGATGTAAGGGGGCTGGTGATGGGACACTCTGATGTAAGGGGGCTGGTGATGGGACACTCTGATGTAAGGGGGCTGGTGATGGGACACTCTGATGTAAAGGGGCTGGTGATGGGACACTCTGATGTAAGGGGGCTGGTGATGGGACACTCTGATGTAAGGGGGCTGGTGATGGGACACTCTGATGTAAGGGGGCTGGTAATGGGACACTCTGATGTAAGGGGGTTGGTGATGGGACACTCTGATGTAAGGGGGCTGGTGATGGGACACTCTGATGTAAGGGGGTGCTGATGGGACACTCTGATGTAAGGGGGCTGGTGATGGGACACTCTGATGTAAGGGGGCTGGTAATGGGACACTCTGATGTAAGGGGGCTGGTGATGGGACACTCTGATGTAAGGGGGCTAGTGATGGGACACTCTGATGTAAGGGGGTGCTGATGGGACACTCTGATGTAAGGGGGCTGGTGATGGGACACCCGGGTGTAAGGGGGCTGGTGATGGGACACCCGGGTGTAAGGGGGCTGGTGATGGGACACTCAGGTGTAAGAGGGCTGGTGATGGGACACTCGGGTGTAAGGGGGCTGGTGATGGGACACTCTGATGTAAGGGGGCTGGTGATGGGACACTCGGGTGTAAGGGGGCTGGTGATGGGACACTCTGATGTAAGGGGGTGCTGATGGGACACTCTGATGTAAGGGGGTGCTGATGGGACACTCTGATGTAAGGGGGTGCTGATGGGACACTCTGATGTAAGGGGCTGGTGATGGGACACTCTGATGTAAGGGGCTGGTGATGGGACACTCTGATGTAAGGGGCTGGTGATGGGACACTCTGATGTAAGGGGCTGGTGATGGGACACTCTGGTGTAAGGGGGCTGGTGATGGGACACTCTGATGTAAGGGGGCTGGTGATGGGACACTCTGATGTAAGGGGGCTGGTGATGGGACACTCTGATGTAAGGGGGTGCTGATGGGACACTCTGATGTAAGGGGGTGCTGATGGGACACTCTGATGTAAGGGGGCTGGTAATGGGACACTCTGATGTAAGGGGGCTGGTTATGGGACACTCTGATGTAAGGGGGCTGGTGATGGGACACTCTGATGTAAGGGGGCTGGTAATGGGACACTCTGATGTAAGGGGGCTGGTAATGGGACACTCTGATGTAAGGGGGCTGGTAATGGGACACTCTGATGTAAGGGGGCTGGTGATGGGACACTCTGATGTAAGAGGGCTGGTGATGGGACACTCTGATGTAAGGGAGTGCTGGTGATGGGACACTCTGATGTAAGGGGGCTGCTCATGCGACACTCTGATGTAAGGAGTCTCCAAAACTCCCCGTATGGTCATAGCACACAGGTGTCCAGCCTCTAGCTAGCTTGACTGATTGTTACAATCACTGGGACACCTCCACAATAATAATAATAAGGGGGTTTCACTTACCCGACGCAGGGCAGCTTAGAAACTAAGAGCCTAATCTTCACCCTTCGCGGCAGGTTTCTGTCACTTGAGGACCTTCAAGGACTGGGTACCCTTTTCATGTTTAGGGTCCACTCCCTTGGACCTGTACAGCACCCTGCAGGAATGCTTTAGCGCTGTGGTGTCCAGGATTCCACTTCGCAAGGTGCAGTGCCCCGGAGGCCGCATTACAGGCAAAACCTCGCTGGATCTTGAGTCTTCTTTGCGAGGCTCGGGTACCATTTACCTAAGCATATAAAGCCTGTGTCAAATGGATCCGATCAGTCAATCCCTTGATTCATTTAAGAACCATTTGCGGGACTAAAGACCTGGAGCTCAGAGAGCTCAAACAACCGTGCCATCCACCTTGCAGACACTGGTACAAAATTGAAGTACTTCCTGTATGGGAGGAGTTATATAGGGGATCGCTTCCTGTCTAAAGACTACCGGTCTACCAGTGTCCATTCACCTGGACATGAAGTATAACCCAGCAGGTAATAAATATTTGCCCAGCTCTGTGTCCCCAGATTTATGAAGATAAAACTTTTTTTTTAATTTATTTTTAGGATGATTTATGATTGCTAAAAATCTATCCATAAAAAAAACGCACAGAGAAGAGATCACGAATTACAATTTTATTCCTTTTATTCAAAGCCAGCCATTAATAATGCTGATAATAAAGTGTTTTCTGGATAAATGTGGAAGAATAATGACCTCTCCCGGGGAGCGGCGCAGGCACCAGAGGACAGCAGATGGTCAGAGGAATCCTAATTATCATGGTATAGAAAATATAAGAAGTCCTGCCTAGGAGGGTCTCCGATGGCGCCTCTGCTTTTGTTCCAACCGGTTCCCAGTGGGTAGAGCTCAATTATTTATATATATAAATATTCCCTGTGAATGTTTGAGTTAGAACAATCGTTCATAATTACTGTAAAATCTTTTCTTCTATACATAAAGATAAATCACCCCCCTCAGCCTGTATGATATAATCAAGGAGATTGCTTCCCATCACACACACTCAGGGGCGGACTGACCATTGGGGCACTGCCCGAGGGCCCCGAGCCACTAGGGGGCCCCATCAGGGTTGCCAGCCTCAGTAAAAATTTGTGTTTTTTTTTTTTTTTACATTCATCTCTGAAATGTCACTTACCGACATCCTTTTGGTCAAAAAAAAAAATCCAGAGGGAGGGAGAGGGGGAGGGGGAGGGGGAGGGGGAGAGGGAGAGGGAGAGAGAGAGAGAGAGAGAGAGAGAGGGGGAGAGGGGGGAGAGGGGGAGAGGGGGAGAGAGAGAGAGAGGGGGAGAGAGGGAGGGAGGGAGAGAGAGAGAGGGAGGGAGAGAGAGAGAGGGAGGGAGAGAGAGGGGGAGAGGGGGAGAGAGGGGGAGAGAGGGGGAGAGAGGGGGAGAGAGGGGGAGAGGGAGAGAGAGAGAGGGGGAGAGAGAGGGAGAGAGAGGGAGAGAGGGAGAGGGAGAGAGGGAGAGGGAGAGGGAGAGGGAGAGAGAGACCCATAATCTCTGAGTACCTGGGGGGCCCCTTAATCTCCTATTGCCCGGGGGCCCCATGCACACACTGGATGGTCTTCCTATTCAGTGTTACATCCACAGTGAGCACACTCCAACGCCCTTCCCGCTCTCCTCCTCATGGCAATCACAGCATATGATATGCAATCAGGGCACATATATACGGTAGACATGTGCAAAAGGAAAAAACATGTTTAGTTTTGTTTCGTGTTAATTAATTTCATTTAGTTAAATTCGTTTTCGGATTTCGTTTTCTTCCGAATTCGAAAAATCGGTCGCATTCGAAAATATTTCAACCACATTCGAAACAATTTCAACCGGATTCGAAAATATCTTGCGACCCGACTTTAGGGCAATGTATCTTGGGGTCACTTGGTGCTAAAAAACCCCATGTTTGGAGATGTTGTAGTACTAGTTCTATTGTGTTTGCATACCAAATTTGGGGTTTCTAGCTATAAGTGACCCCGAGATATGTGGGCCCCAAATTCGGGTCGCAAAAATGTAATTCTCTGTTGCAGAAAAGTGCTTGACATTTTGTGACCCGAGTTTGGGGCCACGTATCTCGGGGTCACTTGGTGCTAGAAACCCCAAATTTGAGATATTGCAGTGCTAGGTCTACTGTGTTTGCATACCTAATTTAGGGTTTCTGGCTATAAGTGGCCCTGAGATACGTGGCCCCAAAGGTCACCCGACTTTGGGGCCCCCGTAACTCGGGGTCACTTAGAGCTAGAAACCCCAAATTTGGAGATGCTGTAGTACTAGGTTTGCATAGCAAATTTGTGGTTTCTAGTTACAAGTGGCCCCAAATTTGGGTCGCAAAATGTAATTTTTCGAATTTGATTCGAATTTCGTCCAAATTCGGTTGAATTCGTTAGCATTGTAATTCGGATGCATCCGAATAATGAAAATTCATCCGAATTTCGAATCGGAACGAAACGAAATGCACATGTCCAATATACGGGCAGAGCACACAGCGAACATGCATGTAAATGGTAAAAATCAGGGGTGTCCAACCTTTTCACCTTCCTGGGCCGCATTGGAAGAAGAGGACACGTTTCAAGTCGCACATAAAATACACCAATAATGAGAGCTGATGATCAGAGTGAGTCGGGCAGATCGCAAGGTAATGATCACTGATATACAGTGCCTTGAAAAAGTATTCATACCCCTCGAAATATTCCACATTTTGTCATGTGTCCTCCAAAAAAACGTAAAAATTTTTTTTATTGGAATTTGATGTGATAGACCAACACAAAGTGGCACATAATTGTGTAGTGCAAGGAAAATGATAAATGGTTTTCAACATTTTTTTTTACAAATAAGTGTGGGGGGCATTTTTTATTCAGCCCCCCCGGAGTCAATACTTTGTAGAACCCCTTTTTACTGCAATTACAGCTGCAAGTCTTTTTGGGTCTATCTCTACCAGCTTTGCACATCTAGAGAGGACCTTTAAGCTGACCCTGCGATACTGTAAACACATTTTAGATTGTAGGGCAAGATCCAGCTTCAGCGTCAGAACCTTTAAGCCGACCCGGTAACACTGCAAGCACGTTTTAGATGTAGGTGTGTCCTCCAAACGAGTCACCAGGACCCTCCTGAGAGACCAGCCTTCGCCCTGGCTCTCTCCAGCAGGAGTCCTCCCCTGGATCTTCTCAATTTGGCATGGCTTCTTCCACTCCAGGCAAGACAGCCTAAGGACCACCTCTGGATTAGTAGGCCCCAGACAGGCTTCTGGGCCTACTTGCAGAGTTCACTTCAGCAGCACATACCCAAGACCAGGAGGGCCTGAGGCAAGAGAGCGAGCACATGGCCCCACCCAAATATTTATCCTCTCCCAGAATGCACCAGTGGTCAAGAACCTCCTACTGGGCTGGCTGAAAGAAAAATAGTTGTGTAATCTCACACTGACCTGTGGTCACAGTGGCACCTACTGGCAACAGTAAGAAATGCGCAACCTAATCGAGATTAGGGAAAGACCAGAAATATACCGTTCAATCTGTCTGAGCTATCTACATCCAAGCCAAAAACGAAATTTACATCCTAGCCCCAGTTTAGGACCAGGGGGCTATACCGGTTTACACTGTGATTGGACACAGCTGATCACATGGTAAAGGGCTGCTGTGATTGGCCCTTCACCTCAATCTGTGATAAGCTGAGTCCAAAGGACACAGTGATCACAGAACGATCCCGATGCATGCTGCGGGGAAGTGCTGAGGGGCAGGCTTCTGGGAGGATGTTAATAGACGCCCTCTTAGAACTAGCTGAGCACGCTGTAACCGTCGTTGAGTTATAGCATGGTCAGAAAGGGGTTAAAGTTAAATTCCAGCCTTTCCTAAGGGGGAGGAAAGAATCAGAGAAGGAAAAAATAGATTAAACTTCAGCAATAAAGAAGAACTCCGGGCAAAATGTTTATTTTCCCATGAAGTGGGGCTGTGCCCTTAACTGCACAGGTTAAAGAGGAAGTAAACCCTGATGGGTTTACTTCCCCTTTCATTCCCTGCAAAGGTAAAGCATAATGGACTACCGTGCATCGCATCGCATCGCATAGTAGTCCATTATGTGTCACTTACCTGACACAGGAGCCAGCAATGTCACTGTTGTCCCCTGTAGTCCGGCGCATCCATCTTCTTGGTGGGTCTCGCTGCTCCGCCTCTGTCATTCGGCGAAGCCGCGATGATGTCGCTCCCGCGCATGCGCCGTAACCACGGTGCCTGTCTTTCGGCAAATATCTCCTGAACCGTGTAGGTTTAGGAGATATTTCTTGGACCTACAGGTAAGCCTTAATTTAGGCTTACCTGTAGGTCAAAGTGTGTTGTAAGGGTTTACAACATTTTTGTCTAGGGGTTCTGCAGAGCAGAGATATACTTCCCTAATCCACCGATTCTCCAAGCACTAGACTGGTCCCTGTCGCTCCTGCCCCCCCCTGCACACAAGCCATCTAGTGTATGGAATGTTCCATGACGTCATCACACCCAAAGACTGGCTCTGGACGTGAGGACGGCAGGAACAGCCCACCGCTGGACATAGGGGAGCACAGTTTTCCGGAGGATCATGCAAGTATAGCCTTTTGGTGTGCCCCTAGACAAAACAAGCAGTTACTCCACAGCCCCACTGCATGGGAGAAAAAAAAATGTATGGAGTCCTTCTTTAAGGATTACCATTGCTCCTTACAGTGACCATGTGTAGTGGTGATCATTGATTCCAAAGCTATCCAATGTGCCCATATAGGCTTATTTATCACCTACCTTCTTGGGCAACGACTGGGTACTGCTAAAAAGTGGGCTTTCCATCCAAAGGGCGCCATATGTGATGACATTCTGTAAAATAACGCAAAGTGCAGGAGTCAAGGATAATACATTCTGGGGAAAGGTGACCTGTGTTGGGTGTTGAAGTGAAGGTGACCTTTAGCTGGTGTGTGCGTGAGTGTTTGAGTTACTTACGTGGCACAGGTACATAGATGTCATCTTTTTTCCACATAAGCATGTAGCTAATAAATGAAGGTGTATCCTAAAGTACAGCTAAAGGCTCCCGATACTGAAAGTCGAAAAAAAAAAAAAAATTCCCAAATCCATCTACAATATGGTACACAAGCCTCAAAAGACTACCTTTACCTCCCCTGATTGAGACAATTTTTCTTCATTTTGTGTCTCACACGTTCTCCGCACCCAGGTACGGCAGCTCACGTGGGAGGGTTTCAGCAACAAGAGGCAGTGGTGTTAATCCAGAAAACAGTGGGCGGGGCGAGGTGTGGTTAGTAGCCGAATTGACAAGTTGCAGGGTTGTAAATTTACAATGACAACGCTGATAGCCACAACCCCTGCAACATTTTAGTGGCATCAGGCACAACCTACATGAGAGTAGCATGAATTCAGGAGCAGTGCAGCATTGTTGCCACCCCATCACAAGGAAGCTGCAAAATGTTGACTTCACTGGCAGGATTAACAAGGTCAATTGGAGGAAGCCAAAAGGCGGTGGTGTGAAAGGCAGAGGCGCCCATAATCGTGCATTCAGCAAGTTACCAGTTTTGGTACTTCTCGCAGGTGGGTCTATGAGAGCTCAAAGAAGCAGCAAAATGGGGGGAACACTGAGCGAGCGTTCACAGGTAACTCTTCTGCTTGGGCCTTTTGACCTCCTCCAACCAACTCAATACAGCACCCTCCTAAGAGCCCTTCAGAGGATCCAGGATTGGGAGCACCAAGGCATTAAGAGGGACCTACTTAACCCTGCGTGGAAACAGGATTTTATGCCACCTGCGCCCAAAAAGGGTTTGTGTGTTTACCCTGCTGGGCTACCGCAAACTCAACAGATGTAAGTAATTTATTTTCCTATCCCAATGATTAACCTTTTTTGAAGGTATAACTACATTAGAGTCATATATTACACTATAAGGGCTCCTCCTCCCCTATTTTTGGGTGGGCACCCGAAGCCTTCCAATGAGTCTCTAATCTGCCCTTGAGGCTGGATCCCTCCTTTAAGATATGTGGACCACCACACCTTAAAGGAGTTGTAAAGGCAGAAGGTGCATTCTATGCATTAAGATAAAAAACCTTCTGTGTGTAGCAGCCCCCCTAATTACCTACCTGAGCTCCTTCTCTTTCCAGCGATGTCCACGATCCTCACAGCTATCCCTTACACTCCTCCTGATTGGCTGAGACAGAGCAGCGGCGCTATTGGCTCCCGTGGCTGTCAGCTAATCAGGAGAGAGAGAGGGGGGGGGGGCAGGTCCGGGCACTGTGTCTCAATGGATACACAGAGCTCTGACTTGGCTTGGGTGAGCACTGTAGCAAGCTGCTGGCTGAGAGGCACTCAAAGGAGGGAGGGGCTAGGAGCAGCATAGAGGGACACAAGAAGAGGAGGATCCAGGCTGCTCTGTGCAAAACCAACTGCACAGAGGAGTATCACAAGTATAACATGTTTGTTATTTTTTTTTTTTTAAACAAGCCTTTACAATCACTTTAAATCCCACGATGAACAGGTATTTGCCGGACTTTGCAAGTGAAAAGGCCAATCAACTTCCTCCTCCCCAAACTCGCTCATCCATGTCTTTATGGACCATGCTTTGTGCACTGGTGGGCAGTCAATTTGGAACAGGAAGTTCCCACAAACTTTGTTTTCTTTTCATACATCAGGGGACACAGAGCCATAGTAGTTAGTATGTGGGATGTCCCATAGCAATGGCAACTGAAGGGGGGGAGACACAACAAAAAAGTAGGGCAAAAGAGAGGCCAGAGGACTCATACTGCAGAAGATTGCACCCAAAGGCAATATCCTCATGACCTTTAACAACGATTTGATAAAATCTAGTAAATATATGAACTGAAGTTGCGGCCTTACCGATCTAAGCCATAGAGGCCTGATGATGCACCACCCAAGAGGCACAGATCGCCCTGGATGAGTGTGCTTTAACGTGAAAAGGAAGAATTTTCTTCTTTAAGCCATAAGCTTGAACAATCACTTGACGAATCCATGTGGAAATAGAAGATTTTGATGCTGCATGTCCCCTTTGTGGACCTTCTGGCAGTACAAACAAAACATCTGTTTTGCGAACCTGAGCGGTCGCCTTTAAGTAGACTCTGATCACTCTTACTACATCAAGGGAATGTAGTGCCTTCTCTTCCCTAGATTTAGGCTCTGGGAAAAAAAGAAGGAAGAATAATATCCTGGTTTAAATGAAAACCGGTCACTACTTTTGGTAGAAATTCCGGATGAGGACGCAAAACCACCTTATCCATGATCATTTACAAGACAGGGCCGCTAATTCCGATACTCTTCTAGCAGAAAAAATGTCAACCAAAACGATTATCTTTCTTGTCAAAAGAACAAAGGGAATTTCCTGCAAAGGCTCAAAAGGCTGACTCTGCAAAGCCAATGAGGCCAAATTTAGATTGCAAGATTTAGAGGTGCTTTGATAGGGGGATTGATCCGCGTTACCCCCTGTATAAAGCTACGCACCAGAGAGTGGGAAGCAAGAGGCCGTTGAAAAAACACTGACAAGGCCCAGATCTGGCCCTTGATAGTACTCAATGGCAGCTTCGTTTCTAATCCCATTTATAGGAAATCCATGGGGGTGCCAACCCCTGTATCCACACCAAGAAACATATGCCTTCCAGACTCTATAGTAAATGATTCTGGAAGCCAAGTTCCTGGCATTAACCAAAGTAGACACTACTGAAGGAGATAACCCACGAACCTTTAGAATGTGGGTTTCAATAGACAAAAAGTTAAATTTGGCATCCGTAAGGTAGGATGAAATACCGGACCTTGTGCGAGAAGGTCTGGCCATAATGGCAGAGTCCAAGGGACTCCTACCGCCATCTTTATGATCTCGGCAAACCAAGATCTTCTGGGCCACCAGAATCACCTCCTTTCATTCCTGCGGAGAAGACGCGGAAGTAGCAGAACTGGAGGAAACGCATAGATCAGTGAAAACGGATCCCATGGGAAGACTAATGCATTTGTTTCGCATGCTAGCGGATCCCTTGTTCTCGACACAAAGTTGTCGACTTTGTTGTTGAAACTGGATGCTAACAGGTCCACGTCCGGAATACCCCATTTCTGAAATATCGCTAGGAAGATGTCGGGGTGAAGAGACCATTCCCCCGGAAATTGTTGGCGACCCAAGTAGTCCGTCTGCCAATTTTCTATTCCTGTAATGAAAATCGCAGATAGGCAAGGAATGTTGTTTTCTGCCCAAGCTAGAACATGATTCACCTCTTTTTGGGCTGCACGACTTCTCTTGCTCCCTGGTGATTGATGTAAGCCACAGCCGTGGCATTGTCGGATTGAATCCTGACAGGACAATCCCGTAGCCTGACAGTACAAGACTCTAGGGCCAGACGTACTGCCCGAATCTGAGTTGGACCATGTGCCCTGGACAGAATCTTCTTCCAGGACTGCTCCCCTGCCTAGAAGGCTGGCATCTGTCCTCACCAGCTTTTCTGCCACCACCTGGCAGAAAAGATTTCCCCTTTTGGAGGTTGCTGGATATCAACCACCAATTTAGCCTCTGACGTACGTCGGGCGATAAGCGTATCGGAAAATCCAAAGCCTGAATCTTTTTGTTCCAGACCGACAGGATGGTGTTTTTTAGCAGTCTTGAGTGAAACTGCGCGTATGGGATGGCCTCGAAGGATTGGAAGGATTTTTCTTTGCTTTGACAAGTTGAATTAGTCCTATAATGGAACTGATTCTTGTCTGGGGTAAGAATACCTTCTTCTGTACGGTATCTATGACCAGCCCCAAGTACTGTAATCTCCTTGATGGTTTTAAGGAGGATTTTTCTGGGTTGAGTATCCAACCTAGAGATTCCAGGTAGTTTACAGCTGTGATCAGATTCTGGTTTAGACCTGAATGAGCTATTAAAAGTAGATCGTCTAAATAGGCTAGGACCGTCATGCCTTGAGCCCTTAATCTGGCTAAAGGAGGTGCCAGAATTTTTGAGAACTCCCGTGGTGCTGTGGCTAGACCGAATGGCAGGGCCACAAACTAAAAATTATGATTTTCTATTTCAAAGCGTAGAAATTTCTGGTGAGAGGGAAATATTGGCACATGGAGATATGCATCTTTGATATCGATTGAGGCCAAAAACTCCCCTCCTTGCAGGATGGAAACAACCGATCGGATTGACTCCATGCGAAAGGATCGGATATTTAAGTGCCGATTCAGATCTCCGAGATGTAGAATGGGTCTTACCTCTCTGTTTGGTTTTGGAACCGTGAAAAGGTTTGAATAAAAACCTGTGCCCTGTTCCACCAAGGGAACCTCTGATATCACCAGCTGGGATAATAGATGATCCAAAGCTAGAAGGAGAGACTTCCTTTTTCTCTGGATCCCTGGGAACATTTGATCTTAGAAAACGATGAGATGGAAACTTTCGAACTCTAGTTTGCAACCTAGAGACACCGAAGAAGCCACCCATCTGTCTTGACATTGTTCCTGCCAGACCTTTGAAAATTGCAGGAGCCCAGAGCAAGCGGGGGCACACCTTCATAAGGGGGCTTTAGCATTCTGCTTTGTGGGCTTTCTGCCCCAAGATCTCTTTTGACCCTGGTGCTGCCCTTGGAGACTTCCCCTTGAACCTGACAGTTGAGGCCGTCAAGACTGCCTAGAGGCTGATGTCCCGGACACAGGTGAGGAAGCACGCTTAAAGGAGAAATGTTTGAACGTCTTCTTTACTGGTAAAAGAGCTTTTCCCATTAGAGATCCTTTGGATGTATTTATCCAGATCGTCTCCAAATAACCGTTCACCATAAAAGGGGAAACTGGCCAAGAGTTTTCTACACAGTGCTTCAGCTGACCAATTTTTCAGCCACAGAACTCTGCGAGAATGCACTAGTCCAAGCGCAAGCCATGAGGCTTAAATGATAGAATCTTTCATAGCATCTACTGTGAAACATAGTGCGTCTGATACACCAGCCCACTGCTGGGCCTGCTGATCAGGCAGAATCTTAAGTATCCCCACAAACTGTTCCTTAATGGACTGAGATACACCAATTGCTGCAAGAACCGGCTGCGCTACTGAACTTGCTAAAGACATATTACTTTCAGAAAGAAGTTCCAACTTTTTATCTGTTGAATCCTTTAACATTAGCGCATTATCCACCGGACATGTGAGATTCTTGTTCACTGAGGCATTTGCAGCATCAATTGCTGGAACCCCCCCCCCCCCCCCATTTCTTATAGAAATCCTCTTCCATAGGATATAGTGTAGAGAATTCCTTAGGAGGATAATATTGTTTATCCGGATGTTCCCATTCAGAATACATGAGCTTTTTTAGCCATGAATGAATAGGAAAAGCATCCCCAGATGGGGGAGGTTTTAATGATCCCAAACCATCAAGGGTTCATCAAGAGCCTGCGCTGCAGGCAGCAAAAAGGTTGAACGAACCAATTTAGTAAGAGAGTGCACAAGCAACCTGTCTTGTGATGCTACTCCCTCTATATTAGGATCCTCAGAAGAGGATATATTAGTATCTTGCAAATCTCTTGCAACATCTTCCTGATCCCCAGCCCCTTGCACCTCAATAAGAGGGTCCTGAGCACTAGATGGGGATCTGCTACATTTAGACCCACAATGGAGAGATATCATAACAGCAATCTTCTTTACCAAATTACAAATGGTAGAAGAGAAAACCTCCTGTGTGATATATACAGGGACTGAAGTGTCTAGTGCAGCTGCAACAACAGTCTCCCCTGACGGCTCAATCTGACCGGCCGCATCACTCTCAGAGGAGGAGGACATTCTTTTGGAAATGGATTTAGTTTGTTGTGAAACCATTGACCCTTTAGAACCCTTAGGGGAGTTCCTGGTCCCTCTTTCATTCATAGCCTGAAGCACAAAAGCAGAGGCACTACCAAAAAGAATGTACACTGCTAGGTTATAGTCCAGCGCTATAAGCTGCTATTAATACCTAGCCTGGTAAAGTAATAATGTGTCACAGGGAAATGCCAGTGTCACCAAACCTGAAGTAAGCCACCTCCTGCTCATTTGTCCATCCACAGCCAGCAGCAGCTACACACACAGTGCTTTAAAAACTTCGTCCACATGCGGCCGGCGTCTGACACCTATAGCCCTGCCCGCGTGCTAATTACGCCCCCCATCTTTCAAAAGAAAGTGTGTTCCCGCACGAGTGGCGGACTTCAGGCACTCTGCAAACAGCTGACATGGCGGCGGTGGGGGGGGGGGGTGAAAACCACTGCTGAGCGGCCACGCGGTCTTTTTTAAAAAAAAAAAGCAATGCTTTCAGCATATAGTTCCGCCGAAGGGGTTAAATTCAACATTGGGGGCGCAGGAGGACCCAGTCCCCCCTTTTCTTACCGGAGGAGAGGAGGACATGAGGGCTTCTGACACAGCGCTGTTTCCAGCATCAGGCGGTGAGTGCTCAATACAGCCCCCAGTGGTAACACATAGGCATGACAACATTATAAACTTAAAAGGAGAAATTCATAAGAAAATCTCCACTTACCTTCCCGCCACAGGGCTATCTGAGATAAACCCAATCTTCACCCTTCACGGTGGGCTCTGAAACCTTCAGAAAACCTTCAGGAACAGGGGAAAAAAAAAGAAACTTTATGGCCTTACTACCAAAAATACTGGATCCCAGGGTCCAACTCTCTAAAAAGAGAAGCATTTGCAAGCAAAACCTTGTTTCTTCGGATACAAGGCCCGGGTACCATTCCTTAGGCCCATGAAAGGACACTCTGAATGGATACGGTCAGCATGGCTAGCCCCCGCAAGGGTTGCTCCAGTGGAGCTCAGCACAGCACATCTTTACTCGTGACCAATGCCTTAGACACCAATGAAAAAACTGAGGTACTCCCAGTAGTGGGAGGGGTTATATAGGGAGTACACTTGCCTTAGGGCGTGCCAGTGTCCATCACCTATTAGTGGCCCTATAACCCACATAGTAACTACTATGGCTCTGTGTCCCCTGATGTATGAAAAGAAACCACAATGGCCAATGGAAAGAATGCCCCCTTACATTGGCCATCAGAATGCCACCCTTACAGACAGCTAAAAAGATTATTGGTGACATGTAGCTGGTTCTGTCAATGGCATCGGCCCTGGATCTTTGCAGGTACCATTAAATGGAAGACCAGTCAGCCAAAGCTCAAGGAACCCCTAGGAACCTGCTGAGGAATCTTGAGTTTCATGGAGCCCTGGTTCAGTATGGCAGGGCTCGACAAAACCCGGGCGCCAGGTCGCATTTGCGACTAGAATTGGGGACCTGGCACCTGGAGCAGCACAGCTGGGTGTATCCTATCTCCGTGGACCCCCCCGGCGTGATCGCGTCGGGCCGCGCCGCCGGCGGCCGATAATTGAGCCCCCGGCTTTGAGGCCTTCTTTGATCCTATGGTTCCTTCTGGAATCTGGCGCCCTCTTGTGGTGGCCGTTGGAATTACAACCAGCAATGCTAATGAGGCTGGCAGGCAGGGCAAGCTCCATCTCCTTCCCTTTACTTAGAACCCCTAAACACACACACACACACACACACACACACAATTTTATTTTATTTTTATTTATTCTAACACTCTAGAGAGTAAAATGGTGGTCGTTGCAATACTGTCTGTCACACCGAATTTGCACAGCGGACTTACAAGCGCACTTTTTTGGGGGAAAAATAAATTATTTAATTAAAAAAAATAAGACAACATTAAAGTTAGCCCAATTTTTTTTTTTATATTGTGAAAGATAATGTTACGCCGAGTAAATCGATACCCAACATGTCATGCTTCAAAATTGCGCCCGCTCATGGAATGGCGACAAACTTTTACCCTTTAAAATCTCCATAGGCGACGTTTAAAAAATTCTACAGGTTGCACGTTTTGAGTTACAGAGGAGGTCTGGGGCTAGAATTATTGCTCTCACTCTACCGATCGCAGCGATACCTCACATGTGTGGTTTGAACACCGCTTTCATATATGCGTTCGCTTCTGCACGCAAGCTTGGCAGGACAGGGCGCGTTTAAATTATTATTATTTTTTTCTTACTTTAACTTTTATTTTTTTCACTTTTCTTTTAAAAAAAATGTGTCACTTTTATTCCTATTACAAGGAATGTAAAAATCCCTTGTAATAGAAAAAATCATGACGGGTCCTCTTATATATGAGATCTGGGGTCAGAGAGACCTCACATCTCATATTTACACTAAAATGCAATTTAAAAAAAATTCGTCATTTGAAAAAAATAAAACAAAAAAGAGCTATGGGCAATGACTTGGAGACAGGTGGGGGGCTTGGGGCTATCTTCCCCTCACTCGTCTCCATGTCAGGCCAGGGACAGGTCCAGATCGCCGTCATGGACCTGGCTCCTAACTTTTTTAGCTGGCTCCTAGATTCCAAGCAAATTTGTCAACCCCTGCAGTATGGCCTGCTTGAATCCACTGAAAATGCTGGTTTCTTAGTTACTCCAGAGGAACCCTTGAAAAAAATTTCAGGTTTTGTGGAACCCCCGCTAAAGCCAACTCATTGGGGGTCTCAGTGGGGAAAATGCTCCCTTACATTGGCCTTCAGAATGCCACCCTTACAGACAGCTAAAAAGATTATTGTTGATATGAAGCTGCTCTTCCAATGGCATTGGCCCTGGATCTTTGAAGGCACCATCAAATGGAAGACCAGTCAGCCACAGCTGAAGGAACCCCCTAGCAACCTCTGGAGGAACCCTGGTTGAGAAGGGCTGGACTAAAGGAAAAAAAAAAACACTTTCCTCGACGATATTCCCGTCTTTCTCAAACACGCATTCCAAATAATTCCTCATTTCTGGATGGCAGTTGTAGCCGATGATTCCTTTTACACCCTAATGGCCAACCGTACATGCACAACTGGTGGTGTATGGTACAGCCTAGTGTTATAAAGCCATTTAAAGTAGATTTCCAGGTTTAATAAGACTTTAAATAGTTCAGCTGGGCCAAGCTGGCTTAAAGGAACTATTTTCATTTCATGACTATGCGTCTGTCCCGTTTCTTGTAATGGATGGTAGTAGCACTGGCGCCGTGTTCCGGTAGTCATTCGGGTGATTTCCTGTCTGCTGCCAGGACTAGATTCGGAGGCTGAACGCTTCTCCACTATTCAGAAGCAGCCTTATAGTTTTATCAATACAAGGCTTGTTCTGATTGGCCAAGGTGGAAATTGCATCATCACCTGCCCACTGCTCCACCTCGGCCAAATCAGAGGAAGCCTTATATTCACCGGTTTAAAATGCAAGGCTTCTCCTGAATGGCCGAGAAGCATTCGGCCTGACTTTAGTTCCGGCGGCTGAGAGGAGGTCGCCGGTGCTGCTGCTGGAACTCAAAGCTTACTGTAGGCAACTAATGCTACTACAGTCCATTACAGCACAAAACACGGGGGCCACATTATTTAGAAACGTAAGAAGTTTGGTTGGGCAATCTTTTTTCTTTTTTTCTTTTTTAAGAGTGGCAGTTATGCCGCGTACACACGATCAGATTGTCCGGTGTACTTAGTCCGCCGAAACGCATTTCAGCGGACAATTCGATCGTGTGCGGGCTTCAGTGGACTTTTCCAGCATGAAGTCCCGTGGACTAAAAGTATTTTTGCACTCCAATCTTCCCGTCGGACTTTTCAGCGGACAATACGTTCGTCAGTATGCTAGTACGGCGGACTAAGAATGACGCATGCTCAGAAGCAAGTACGAAAAAGGAAGCTATTGGCTTTTGAATTTCCTTTTTCTAGTCCCGTCGTACGTGCTGTACGTCATCGCGCAAGCGAACGTCGGACTTTGTGTGTCCGCGAGTGGCCAAGTCCGTTCGGTAGAAAGTCCGCCAGACTATCCGCCGCATTGTATGTCGGACTAAGTACGCCAGACAATTCGATCGTGTGTAGAGAGTTAGACAGGTGGGAAAACCAGAGCAGGGATTTTGGTAGAGCTGTGAAGCATAGAACCAAGTATCGGAAGAAACAGAAGGCCACACACAGAAGGATTCCCCAATGTTTTTTTTTTATTGGTTGTCACCATCAGAGATCTCACACCGATTTGGCAGAGAGGCAGTGTGACCTATGTACACATGACTCAAGACTGTACACGCTGCCTCCATTCTAAAATAATCTCATCACAGAACATGCTTCTCTGTATAAGACTTGGCCTGACAGTGGCTCAAGGTCCCGCCCCCGAGGAACAAGCTCAGCCTTTATTTTTTTTCTGAGACAGTGTAGAAGTCAAAGGTGCCACTTTATTGGTAATCAGGCTCAGTCTGCCTCTGAAAAGTCTATTGATACAAGAAACACACAGACAGACAGAAGAGTCAATTCCCTTTTCTTTTTTTAAAGAATTACAGTAAAAATAATTAAAACTTAACAGGCGTGCAAAACAAAAAAAAAAAGCAGAGATCCAAAAGACGGCTGAAATCGCAGCAGCCGCCACACACAAAACAAGAGGTTTCCGACCGGCTGTGACATCATCAAACGAAGATGCGTCTGCCTTGTGTCAGGCCACAACCACCAATCGATTTTGGCAACACAAGAGGATACAAAATGATAAAATCTAGTACAAAACAGATGTGCAAAACAGTCAGACGAGAGGGTCCCCCCCCCACCCCCCTCCGCCGCGGTATGATCATATACACAATCTAACATACAAACATTCTGAGCAAACTAAAATCATCGATTTCATGAGAAACGTCATCAGCTGGAGAGGGGGCGGCTGAGACGCAGAGTGTTCCCCGTACAGACATATTTAAAAGGAAGGGGGTTAGTGCAGTGCGGAACATCGCCACCCTGTGGTTGGGAGGCCCAGGCATGGACAGCGATGGACTGTAAACAGACCGGTCTTTATATTTTTTACGTACAGATTTTCCTCGTTCCAAGAAAAAAATTAAAAACATTGAATTTCGCGTGTCCACCTCATGTGTTTAAAGGTGGAAAGCTTGAAGAATATCTGCAGACCGTATGGCTTTTATGACACACAAAAAAGGCTAAAATGAACTTAACCATATAAAAAGATAACATGATGGTTGATAATAGTAGTGGGAATAGAATTTATTTCTGATAGCGCTGAGGAGGGAGGATTTGAGCCTGCGTCAAGCTGTATAAATGGAGAATCCGAGAACGGATACTAAAAGTTCTGAACCTTGAATTGGAAATTGATGGGTTGGATTGTTATTCCCAATCACAGCTCCATGAATATGCAAACTTCATGGGAGGCACCCTGGAAAAACTTCAGACAAGGAGAGGCAATTCTGAAGAAAATAGCCCTAGCTGTGGTGGTGTATTGGGGACCAACTCGGACCCAGACTATTTAAGACACTCTAGGCCCGGGCTACTTGAGACCGCCCAGGCCCGGGCTACTTGAGACCGCCCAGGCCGGGGCTACTTGGGTCCGCCCAGGCCGGGGCTACTTGGGTCCGCCCAGGCCGGGGCTACTTGGGTCCGCCCAGGCCGGGGCTACTTGGGTCCGCCCAGGCCGGGGCTACTTGGGTCCGCCCAGGCCGGGGCTACTTGGGTCCGCCCAGGCCGGGGCTACTTGGGTCCGCCCAGGCCGGGGCTACTTGGGTCCGCCCAGGCCGGGGATACTTGGGTCCGCCCAGGCCGGGGATACTTGGGTCCGCCCAGGCCGGGGATACTTGGGTCCGCCCAGGCCGGGGATACTTGGGTCCGCCCAGGCCGGGGATACTTGAGACCGCCCAGGCCGGGGATACTTGAGACCGCCCAGGCCGGGGCTAGTTGAGACCGCCCAGGGTAATTTGGGTCCGCCCAGGCCGGGGCTACATGGGTCCACCCAGGCTCGGGCCACTTAGACTGCAAAAAAAACAAACAAAGGGCGCAAAGGCCTGGTGCATTATCATTAGCACTTCATTTAAATAAAAGTACATATTCACAAAAGCAATGACTGTGCATGAACTCCAGAACCAGAAGGTCTTCAAGACAACGAAATCCAATATCACATATCATAAAACTAGCTCACCCATTTGGAGGGCTATGTCCCCTTCTTCATAGCAAAACTCATAAAAAAAAAAAAAAAAAAAAAAAAAAGAAAGTATAGTCCCCGAAAAACACGTCAGCTAGTTTATTGGATTTCATTGTGCTGAAGACCTTCCGGTTCTGGAGTTCATATACAATGCTGTTACATTAATTGCTTTTGCGAGTATGTACTCTTATTTTAAATTAAGTGCTAATGATAATGCACTAGTCCTTTGGGACCTTTCTCTTATTTGAGGGTAGCACCGGCTCTATGCGCTGGTCCCGTTTGGGAATTGATGGTTACCACCTGTGGTTAGGGACCCCTTAGGCCCAGGCTGCTTGGGACCCCCTTAGGCCCAGGCTGCTTGGGACCCCCTTAGGCCAAGGCTGCTTGGGACCCCCTTAGGCCAAGGCTGCTTGGGACCCACTTAGGCCAAGGCTGCTTGGGACCCACTTAGGCCAAGGCTGCTTGGGACCCACTTAGGCCAAGGCTGCTTGGGACCCACTTAGGCCAAGGCTGCTTGGGACCCCGTTAGGCCCAGGCTGCTTGGGACCCCCTTAGGCCCAGGCTGCTTGGGACCCCCTTAGGCCCAGGCTGCTTGGGACCCCCTTAGGCCCAGGCTGCTTGGGACCCCCTTAGGCCCAGGCTGCTTGGGACCCCCTTACGCCCAGGCTGCTTGGGATCCCTTAGGCCCAGGCTGTTTGAGACCCCTTAGGCCCAATGTTTCTTCCTAAAAGATCAGCAGAAGGGGTTCCTTATTGGAACCTTTAGCATCTAAGGTGTAGAGAGGCTGGACAGCCACCAAAGGTGGCAGACACAGGTCGTAAGTTTGACGAAAACAAAAAAGGAAACAGGTTATATTGTGGGTGCCAACACTACAGCTATGCACTGGTCTTGTGGGAGGAAAAAGATGGGCTACTACTACCACATGTATACTGCCACTCTGGTGCCAGGAAAAAAAAAAAAAGCGGTCAGACGATTAGGCTCAATAAAAACAGACTTTGGCTATGGCTATCCACAGACTTGAGACAAGAAAAGGCCAAAGTTTCGACTCTATAGAGATGGAACTGCCAAGTCCATTTTCTCTTTTTTTAGCATCAACTGTGGACATTAGGAACCTAAAATCACTCTTTTGGTAAGTTTTGTCATTGTTGAATGTCAATACCTACTTTGCTTCCGGGGGGGGGGGGGGCAATTTTGTAAAATCTGCTAGAAAATTACCGAAAACAACTATATTCTTTATGAAAGCAGAGGCCACGTAGGAAAATTATTATTATTTTTTTTGGTTGCAACTATTTATCACATCTAAACTTTTAGGGAAAAAAAATCATTAAAACGTCAAATTTTTGGGGGGGTAAAATATAAAAGATGAGGTTGCGTCAATTAGATAGATACCAAACATGTTAAGCCTTAAAGGGGTTGTAAAGGTTTGTTTTTTATTTTCTAAATAGGTTCCTTTAAGCTAGTGCATTGTTGGTTAACTTATCTTTTCCTTTGATTTCCCTTCTAAATGTTTTTTTTTTCTTTGTTTTCTTTGTCTGAATTTCTCACTTCCTGTTCCTCCTCAGTAAGCTGTTCTGGCTGACTAACCACCGCTCGGATGATGGTGAGAAGTTTACTGAGGAGAAACAGGAAGTGAGAAATTCAGACAAAGAAAAAAAACATTTAGAAGGGAAATCGAAGGAAAAGGTAAGTGAACCAACAATGCACGAGCTTAAAGGAACCTATGTAGAAAATAAAAAATGAACCTTTACAACCCCTTTAAAGTAGAATAAAAGGCAAAACATTTATTTTGGAAGGAGTAAAGCTGGGCACACACACTAGTAGAATTTCACTCTTTTTTTTTAAGAACATTCATATTGGATTTCGTAATGGTCAGTGGTGTTAAACCGCCGTTTATATATTTGACCAAACCTGAAGGAGTCGGATGGAACATTTTTCTTGAACGTTGCGAATTTTCTAACAGGGCGTGTGATTTACAGTTCGCTAAACTTCATTCGCTCCAAAATTGAATGCATTTTCTTTTTGAATGGCATTCAACAAGTCTTCGAACGGACTGAGAATTTGCGTAGGAACGTTCGTTTGAAAGCCCACTCGTATTTGGCCAGCTTATAGGAAGATTATAACCCCACTCGTTTTTTTTTTTTTTTTAATCATTGGGGAGATTTTCTGTTCTAAAGTAAAAACAGGAAGTGAGGAAATCGCTACAAAGTTGTATGACCTTCCTCGCTGCCAGCTGTAACCCCCTAAACCCTGCATTGCACGCAGTTAAAGGGTGCTTTGCAGAGCACCCCCCCCCCCCCACCATTTTACTTGCTAGACCGGCCGAAAGTGTCTGCTAAGCAAAGCATTGTGACCATGGCATGTGTATAACCCCCAGCCACAGATGGGGTGGCAGTTGAAAAGGGGGGGGGGGTTTCCATACAAGCGCAGCACAACAGCGCGGTTTTACCGCCCATCAATCGTTAGTGTCAACATTCCACAAGACCTAAAATACAAACAACGCAACGTGCGCTCTTATTACTCAGAGACCACTTAGAAGGTGCTCCACCTTAAGACTTGGAAGGACTATGAAGGTGCTGAATGCCTTCGTTTTTTATCCAAACCCTCCATTTATACAGCTCTGCAGGAAGATTCATTAAGATACGAGTTATAAATTCTCTTTTCTTGTCCAGTAAGTTGGATCCTCCCTATGGGGGGGGGGGGGGGAATGGATGTTCCCGTGATCTGTGGCACCTTGGACCTTCACCTACTGATCATATTAGAATCTCTGGAGGGGGGAACAAGTCCAAGGCAGGACAGCTGCACCCAATCATGAAGCAGAATGCAGCTGGAACTATGAAAGGTGACAGCGGATTGGTCGCTAGAGGTTCCCACACTTCTGATATTATTCTCCGCCATGTTAACCACTTCATGTCCGTCAGCTCGCCCCTCCAGCTGTTTTAGGGATGGGATTGGGGGGGAACGTGGCAGTTAGTATGGCAGTTGTAGACTCTAAATATTGTGGAGAGAAGACTCTCTTCTGCTATTATACATTCATAGGTAGTTGGTTTTCCACTATTTTTATGCTATATAAGAAAAACTACGGAGAGAAATATTTACAAAATGCACCACAGATAAGTCAGTCTCCCTGGTGTGCTGCGGAAATCGCAAACGGGGGTTTTTATTTATTTTTTTACAGCTGACCTACCTGGAGGGTATTGGGCTAGAAGCAGAGTCACCTTTTATATAATAATGAGTATTGTCACTGTGAGCGCTCTGATTGGCCCTGATGCTGATCACATGACTGCACTGATTGGATTGCAGACTGTCATGTTCATCTACTGAGACCGTGATGGCAAACTTCAGGTGTACAATGGGGAGGATATACCCCAAAAACCCCCAGAAAAACAACAATGACGAAGTCCAAATAAAATAACATAAAGAAACTAAATTTAACCCCCCCCCCCCCCCCCCCGAGATGTTTAACTCAAACTGAAAATCTGTGCTGCTATGCTCACCTCCTCTCAAGCACCGTAATTGCTTTCCACCACTAGAGGTCCTCAGTAGGACATCCCATGAGCGCAGGGTGTCATGGACCCACCCCCGAGGTGCCATGTACTAACAGTGTAATGATGCAGACAGCTCTCTGCATGGAGGGCCACCCGATCCTGGAGAAGAGGTAAAATGAAAGAGACCACCCAAAACCTCAGGGTTGGGAGAGGGAAGCTTTAAAGTGTTATTTCACCTTGACAGAACAGATAAAAAAAAAAAAAAGGTGAACACCGCACACCAGGGGTGGGCAACTGCAGCCCTCCGGCTGTTTAGGAACCACATGTCCCATGAGGCACGGCAAGACTGACAGTTACAAGCATGACTCCCAGGGGCAAAGGCATGATAGGGCTTGTAGTTTTGCAACAATTGGAGGGCCTCATTTGCCCACCCCTCTGCACACACCCTCCACTCCTTCCCACCATTCCTCTCCCACCCCCAGTTTCCTGGGACAGACCGGAATGATTGACTGTGTAGGCGCTGACCAATCAGAATCACACTGGTCCATCCCAGAAGTCCTGCACAGAGAAATCCCCGGACCACTGGGCTGGCTGCATGGGCACTGATAGCTCTGCGTTCCTAGAGGTAAGTACAGCGGGGAACTGGAGGGGTGGGGAGGTTGTACAGTGTTAGGTCACCTTTTCATATTTTTTCCCCTGTAACGGGTGAGCTAACACTTTAACCACTTGCCATTCACAGGCCTCGAACTCAAGTGGTTAAGCCTCGGTTCACACTAGAACGCCGCACGGGTGTGCGTTCAAAATGCACTGCCCTTGCGACCTGCAGTTGTTGTCGGTGCAAGGTCAACAACACCAAAAAGCAGTTTGCAAAGGCAGTGCGTTTGCCTGCATTGGATCGCATGGTACATTTTGGTTGCAGTGCGTTTCCAAAAAGTAGCGCATTTGCACTACTTCGGTGAAATGCAGTGCGATTTAAGCCCATTCATAAAGAATAGGCTGAAAAATGCATTGCACTGAATCACATGTGAATTGCACAGGAATGCGGTGCTCATTCCTGTGCGATTCATATGCAATTCATTGTGTGAACCAAGGAATGTGAATTGCACAGGAATGCGGTGCGCATTCCTGTGCGATTCATAGGCAATTCACTGTGTGAACCAGGGGCTAAAAAGTTCATGGATGCAGCAGCCGCTATGAGCTTGGTACCATTTTCTTCTGTCGAGTCCATCCCTAGTAAAAGGGATCTCAGTAACTCTACAGCTCTTATGGTACTGTGAAGGTGCTGCCCCTCTGTAAATGATGCCGGGGTGGTGAGCGGGAGCGGACTGGGGAAGATCCCTCCATCTAGGAGCTATCAATGGCACAAGTATTTTCTTGAAAGAGGATCAACGTTGGGCAGCCATGAAGTGGTTAAAAAATAAAATAAAAGCTGAAACAGAGAAAACCAAATGATAGTCAGGAAAGTCTACCAGGAGTAGAGACATTTTGGGGGGTGCACAGGGGTCAGTATAATGGACAAAACACAGGGATCACTTGGAGGGTAACGTGATAACTGATTAAACAATCACCCAAATCTACGATCACTTTTTTTTTTTTTTTGGGTGATGCTAAAGGACAGGGCGAGTAGACACCCGGAAACTGGTGTGATAAGACACATATGTCAATGACACTAAAAGAGTTAGCTATACCGGGGTGCCAACTCGGTGAGCTAAGGGCCCCCCCCGGTGTGAACCGTTAAAACTGGATCTCCTAGAATTGCAGTGGGCTGAATTTTTTCGATCTATGTACACAATGCCCTAAATGAAATGTAGGGTGCAGTATACGCATGGCGGTGTACGTATAAATATATGTATATATACATATAGACACATGTACATACAGATATATACATACACAAGGACACACTTGCCCTTCAGAACACACTGCCACTTAAATAAGTTAAAAAAAAAAACAAAAACAAAAAACAACTTCCTGTTATATAAAATGGATGACGGCGGGTTCAGTTCCAGCTGGAAATTCAGAGACATCCACAGGAAGAGGCCTACTGGAGTCTACGTCTCCTTTTCCGAATTTGGCCAGTATTCTCAGTTGGGTTAGGTTGTGTATCCACAGGCCAGCTGAATCTTGGGAAACAACGGACGGCCACTCCAGGCCGCTCTGTAAATCCAGACGAGTGGTCATCTAATGCCACCACGCAGGAGACGTCACCTCTAAAATGTTCTGCACCCAACGACGCAAGGCTCCACACATACACGCTGGATGTCACCAGCACACCAAACCTTTCCAAACGTGAGCCTGCCTAGCTTCCCGAAATCAGAAGAAATTTGGGTGCATTCGGAGTGGTGTGGCCGTAGAACCAAAGTGAGCTTTTCTCCCATCCAATTACTAACCAGGTCCGACCCCTGCCTAGCTTTCGAAATTAGAAGAGGCTGGGCCCACTTGGGGTGGTGTGGCCGTAGATCCAACGTGAGCTTTGGCCCATAAAGGATGGCGACATTATGGAGCTGCAAGGGGATTCCTTCATCAGGCAACACAACAGTCACATGAATACCAATCCAGAGCGAACCCCTCCCCTAAAAAATGTTAGTCCCACCAAACAAAGAACTGGTTTCACTATAGGGCAGTGATGGCGAACGTCGGCACCCCAGATGTTTTGGAACTACATTTCCCATGATGCTCCAGTACACTGCAGAGTGCCAGAGCATCATGGGAAATGTAGTTCCAAAACATCTGGGGTGCCAAGGTTTGCCATCACTGCTATAGGGCAACCACCAACGCCCATATACAAGTAAAAGAACCCTACGACTAAGCCCTTATCAGGTGAAAGTGGTGGAATTTTTTTTCCCTGGCGATGGAACAAATGCCTGACGGAGCTTGGCTGATGCCAATAAAGCTTATGATGAACCCCTCCCCCCCGCCCCTCAAAAAAAAAGGCAGGTCTACAAGACAACAGACGATCAGCATAGCTATACAGCACCCACCAACGTCCACATACAAATAGAAGAACCAAATGACTAAGCCCTTATCAGGTGAAAGTGGTGGAATCTTCTATGGTGGGGGGAGAAGATGCTTGATGGATTTTGTCTGATGCCAACAAAGTTTATTGCGAACCTGTCCCCCTCCCCCCCCCAAAAAAAAGGCAGTACCACTCAAGACAACAAACAATTGGCTTAGCTCTGGAGCAACCACCAAAACCATATACAAATAAAAGAAACCCAATGACCTAGGCCAGTGATGGCGAACCTTGGCACTCCAGATGTTTTGGAACTACATTTCCCATGACGCTCTGGCACTCTGCAGTGTAGTTGAGCATCATGGGAAATGTAGTAGTTCCAAAACATCTGGAGTGCCAAGGTTCACCATCACTGACCTAGGCGAAAAGGGGGGCATAATCTTGTCTGGTGGTGAGCAAGACGCCTCAATACAGATAAACTCTACGGGCAAAGAGCTTATCGGGGGGCGGAATCGTGTCTGGTGGGGCAGAAGAACCCTAATGGAGTTCGTCTGATGCCGATAAAGTTTATTGCGATCTAGCAACGAACATGTATGCCTACAAATAAAAAAATATGTTGATGGAGTGGGCACGAGGGTGAGGAAGTAGCTGCGAATATTTAGAAATAATTGCCATGTAGCAGCAGTTATGGAGCATTGCTAAAGCACCCAACTCAAAAGGCACCTTCACCAGTGGAGGTGCCGACTGAGGTCAAAGGGAGCCAATGTTTGTTGTCTTTGGGGCGATAGGTGGGGCCACCTTTGGACAGCTCGGGATCAGTGTTTTCATGCTAGTTTGGGAATGTTGCCTGATGAAGGGGCTTGTCCTACAGCTCTGAAACATTGCCATCCTCCATGTAACCAAAGCCCACGTTGAGTGGTTTTCGCTGAGCCGATGCCACACACAAAATTCTTCTTACAGTGGCGCCCATCCGTTGTTTCATGACTCCAGCACCCGCCAAGCTGCAGGTCAAATGGCACTGCCTGGAGCGGGCCTGGGATTTCTGTTTTGGTCGGGAAGGCCCCGTTCACTCCTCTGTGTCCACCGGAAGGTAAGGGGAGGTGACGGCGTGCTCCTGCGTTATGGCCGCCAGCTCCTTCATGAACTCGGTGAATATGACGGCGCAGTAGACGGCGTTCTTGACTCGCAGCGCCTCGTTCTGCTTTTCCGCCGACGTCTTGAAGATGGACGTCCCGGACAGTGCGTGTAGGACCTGCCCGTCCCGGACATGCTGGAAGGCCATTTGCGCAGCTTGCCTCGCTCGGGTCGGGCTGTTAGTGTGACGCAAGATCAGCTCCCCGATGGACGGCTTGCGGCTTTTTACTGCAGGAGAAAGAAGAGGAGGAGATGCGTTAGATTCTGGGCTATGAGCATACTTCTGGTGTAAACTATACCTAGAGGACAGCGCCCCCCTCAGTATAAGTTATGTATTGCCTTAATCCATATACGATGCAGCCAATCCTAAACCACCACTCTGGTTCCCTTCCCTCTGGTCAACTTTTTTTTTTTTTTTTTTTAACTCAGATAGTTTTTATTGAAAACAAAAGAAACATTTACATTTTACAACAAACTTATCTCACAACTGAGAGGACACAGATTTATCCAGTCTAGTGGCCAGCCGCCCACATAAAGTATGCGTTTACACTGTATAAAAAGCAACAGTTCATGTAAAACAAAGAAGCATTGTCTATGAAAAGTATATGCGAGTCCATGGTCCTTAACCACTTCAATACCGGGGGGGGAGAACTTAGACACCTTCCGGCCAAGACCAATTTTGACTTTTTCAGCGCTGTCGCACTTTGAATGACAATTGCGCGGTCGTGCTACACTGTACCCAAACTAAATTTTTATCATTTTGTTCCCACAAATAGAGCTTTCTTTTGGTGGTATTTGATTGCCTCTGGGATTTTTATTTTCTGCTAAACAAATAAAAAAAGACAGAAAATTTTGAAAAAAACATGTTTTTTTTTGTTTCAGTTACAAAACTTTGTAAATAAGCAAGTTTTCTCCTTCACTGATGGGCACTGACGGGGCTGCAGTGACAGGCACTGATGGGCACCGATAAGGTGGCACTGATATGCGACACAGACACTGATAGGTGGCACAAATAGGCACTGATAGGTGGCACGGATTGGCATGGATGGGCGGCATAGATAGGTGGCACAGATTGGCATGGATGGGCAGCATGGATAGGTGGCATGGATAGGTGGCACGGATGGGCACTGATAGGCAGCACGGATGGGCACTGATAGGCAGCACGGATGGGCACTGATAGGCAGCACGGATGGGCACTGATAGGCAGCACGGATGGGCACTGATAGGCAGCACGGATGGGCACTGATATGATAGGTGACACGGATGGGCACTGATATGATAGGCAACACGGATGGGCACTGATATGATAGGCGACACGGATGGGCACTAATATATGATAGGTGACACGGATGGGCACTGATAGACAGCACGGATGGGCACTGATATGATAGGTGACACGGATGGGCACTGATATGATAGGCGACACGGATGGGCACTGATATGATAGGCGACACGGATGGGCACTGATATGATAGGCGACACGGATGGGCACTGATATGATAGGTGACACGGATGGGCACTGATAGGCAGCATGGATGGGCACTGATAGACAGCACGGATGGGCACTGATATGTTAGGCGACACGGATGGGCACTGATGGGCGACACGGATGGGCACTGATGGGCGACACGGATGGGCACTGATAGGCGACATTGTAGTGTACAGTAATGTAGGGATGGATGCCAATCAGTGCCAAACAATAATGCATGGCTGTGATGCCCATTGTGGGCACTGACTGGCATCCCTGGTGGTCTAGGGGGGCATATCTGGTGCTGGGCATCCCTGGTGGTCCGGTGGCATCCCTGGTGGTCCAGTGTAGGCATCTTTGGGGGGCTGCGCTGATAATCGATCAGCACAGACCTCCCCGTCAGAGGAGCAGCCGATCGGCTCTCCTCTCCTCTCATCTGACAGACGTGAGTGAGGAAAAGCCGATCACCGGCTCTTCCTATTTACACTGTGATCAGCCGTGATTGGACACGGCTGATCACATGGTAAAGAGTCTCCGTCGGAGACTCATTACAGAGATTGTAGTTGCAGAGCGTCAGACTGACACCCCGCAACAACGATCGCTGCGATGCGCGCCCCCGGGGGCTTAATATCCTGATCACGTCATATGACGTCCAGTCAGGATATTAAAACCACTTTGCCACCGTCATTTTGCTATATGGCGGGCGGCGAGTGGTTAAAGTGATTTCTAAGGGTTCGTGTCTTCTTTTTTTTTTTTAAATAACAAACATATCATACTTACCTCCACTCTGCAGCTCATTTGTGGCCCCGAACCTACTCTTCTGGGGTCTCCCGGCGGGTCCTCCCCATGTCAGATAACCCCCTAGGAAAAGGGCTTTGCCGAAAGGGTTACCTTGCAGGCGCGCTCCTGAGTCCAGCATTCGGTGTACATAGCCGCCAAATGTATGACTAGGCCCTGAACCCAACTTCCCTCCTCCCCCCCCCCCCCACAAGGGTCATTGGATTTGGTTAACAGCAGTGGGAGCCAATGGCTTGCGGTGCTATCAATATATCCAATCAAGAGCCAAGAACCCCGGGGCAGATGGACTGCGTGTCCCTGCCCGGTCACGTCCCAGGGCTCAGGTAAGTAAAACGGACGTGGGGGGGGGGGGGGGGTCACTGTCAGGTGTTTTTTTTTTCTTAATTCAAAATACTCAAAGATTTACAATCCCTTTAAGTTACTTTATATTATGTATTCCCTAATTATATCCCATCTCCCAACTCTGCTCCCAACCCTTAGCGGGGCCAACGAGCGGGGCAAGAGCCCCACTTACCCCTAAACAGCGGTGAGTGGTTCACAGTATTTATATATATTAACTGTTGGGTAAAACAAAACAATATATTCAACCACTGCAGATCCAGATACCACCATATTAAGTCTATCCCTTCAGTGTAAAATCTTCTGGGGCTGTACTGGTTAACCTATACATGGAGCACCATCGCACCGTTCCCCTCGGCCACACACACCATCCACCTGAATAACCAATTTCTACGGTTAAGTGGACGATGCTGTTGTCCTGCCACCGAGAATTTTTATTTTGATCCAGGCGTGAGGGAGCCAAGCCAGGAACATCTAGCCAAGCATCTCAATTTTTTTCAAACCTCCTTGGGCTACCTCGACGTTTGTACGTCAGTCGCTCCTTTAGAAGAGAGTCATTTATGGCTGTGATCCATTCTGTGTGTGTCGCAGGCGATACCGAGAGCCATTTTCTGCCAATACGTTTTCGTATTAGCAGGGTATTGCAGAGCATTGGCAGGGTATGGCAGAGCATTGGCAGGGTATGGCAGAGCATTGGCAGGGTATGGCAGAGCATTGGCAGGGCATTGAAGGGTATTGGCAGGGCATTGAAGGGTATTGGCAGGGCATTGAAGGGTATTGGCAGGGCATTGGCAGGGTATGGCAGAGTATTGGCAGAGTATTGGCAGGGTATGGCAGAGCATTGGCAGGATATGGCAGAGTATTGGCAGGATATGGCAGAGTATTGGCAGGATATGGCAGAGTATTGGCAGGGTATTGAAGGGTATTAGCAGGGTATGGCAGAGTATTGGCAGGGTATTGGCAGGGTATTGGCAGGGTATTGGCAGAGTATTGGCAGGGTATGGCAGAGCATTGGCAGGATATGGCAGAGTATTGGCAGGATATGGCAGAGTATTGCAGAGTATTGGCAGGGTATGGCAGAGTATTGGCAGGATATGGCAGAGTATTGGCAGGATATGGCAGAGTATTGGCAGGATATGGCAGAGTATGGCAGAGTATTGGCAGGATATGGCAGAGTATTGGCAGGATATGGCAGAGTATTGGCAGGATATGGCAGAGTATTGGCAGGATATGGCAGAGTATTGGCAGGGTATTGCAGAGTATTGGCAGGGTATTGCAGAGTATTGGCAGGGTATTGCAGAGTATTGGCAGGGTATTGCAGAGTATTGGCAGGGTATGGCAGAGTATTGGCAGGGTATGGCAGTGTATTGGCAGGGTATTGGCAGGGTATTGGCAGGGTATTGCAGAGCATTGGCAGGGTATTGCAGAGCATTGGCAGGGTATTGCAGAGCATTGGCAGGATATGGCAGAGTATTGGCAGGATATGGCAGAGTATTGGCAGGATATGGCAGAGTATTGGCAGGGTATTGAAGGGTATTAGCAGGGTATGGCAGAGTATTGGCAGGGTATTGGCAGAGTATTGGCAGAGTATTGGCAGAGTATTGGCAGGGTATTGGCAGGGTATGGCAGAGCATTGGCAGGATATGGCAGAGTATTGGCAGGATATGGCAGAGTATTGCAGAGTATAGGCAGGGTATGGCAGAGTATTGGCAGGGTATGGCAGAGTATTGGCAGGATATGGCAGAGTATTGGCAGGATATGGCAGAGTATTGGCAGGATATGGCAGAGTATTGGCAGAGTATTGGCAGGATATGGCAGAGTATTGGCAGGATATGGCAGAGTATTGGCAGGGTATTGCAGAGTATTGGCAGGGTATTGCAGAGTATTGGCAGGGTATTGCAGAGTATTGGCAGGGTATTGCAGAGTATTGGCAGGGTATTGCAGAGTATTGGCAGGGTATTGCAGAGTATTGGCAGGGTATGGCAGAGTATTGGCAGGGTATGGCAGAGTATTGGCAGGGTATGGCAGTGTATTGGCAGGGTATTGGCAGAGTATTGGCAGAGTATTGGCAGGGTATTGCAGAGCATTGGCAGGGTATTGCAGAGCATTGGCAGGGTATTGCAGAGCATTGGCAGGGTATTGCAGAGCATTGGCAGGATATGGCAGAGTATTGGCAGGGTATGGCAGAGTATTGGCAGGGTATTGGCAGGGTATTGGCAGAGTATTGGCAGAGTATTGGCAGAGTATTGGCAGAGTATTGGCAGAGTATGGCAGAGCATTGGCAGGATATGGCAGAGTATTGCAGGGTATAGGCAGAGTATGGCAGAGTATTGGCAGGATATGGCAGAGTATTGCAGGGTATAGGCAGGGTATAGGCAGGGTATAGGCAGGGTATAGGCAGGGTATGGCAGGATATGGCAGAGTATTGGCAGGATATGGCAGAGTATTGGCAGGATATGGCAGAGTATTGGCAGGGTATGGCAGAGTATTGGCAGGATATGGCAGAGTATTGCAGGGTATAGGCAGAGTATGGCAGAGTATTGGCAGGATATGGCAGAGTATTGGCAGAATATGGCAAAGTATTGGCAGGGTATTGCAGAGCATTGGCAGGGTATTGGCAGAGCATTGGCAGGGTATTGTAGAGCATTGGCAGGATATGGCAGAGCATTGGCAGGATATGGCAGAGTATTGGCAGGGTATGGCAGAGTATTGGCAGGATATGGCAGGGTATTGGCAGGATATGGCAGAGTATTGCAGGGTATAGGCAGGGTATGGCAGAGTATGGCAGAGTATTGGCAGAGTATTGGCAGGATATGGCAGAGTATTGGCAGGATATGGCAGAGTATTGGCAGGATATGGCAGAGTATTGGCAGGATATAGGCAGGGTATGGCAGAGTATTGGCAGGATATGGCAGAGTATTGCAGAGTATAGGCAGGGTATGGCAGAGTATTGGCAGGATATGGCAGAGTATTGGCAGGGTATGGCAGAGTATTGGCAGGATATGGCAGAATATTGGCAGGATATGGCAGAGTATTGGCAGGATATGGCAGAGTATTGGCAGGGTATGGCAGAGTATTGGGAGGATATGGCAGAGTATTGCAGGGTATAGGCAGGGTATGGCAGAGTATTGGCAGGATATGGCAGAGTATTGGCAGGATATGGCAGAGTATTGGCAGGATATGGCAGAGTATTGGCAGGATATGGCAGAGTATTGGCAGGATATGGCAGAGTATTGGCAGGATATGGCAGAATATTGGCAGGATATGGCAGAGTATTGGCAGGGTATGGCAGAGTATTGGGAGGATATGGCAGAGTATTGCAGGGTATAGGCAGGGTATGGCAGAGTATTGGCAGGATATGGCAGAGTATTGCAGAGTATTGGCAGGGTATGGCAGAGTATTGGCAGGATATGGCAGAGTATTGCAGAGTATTGGCAGGGTATGGCAGAGTATTGGCAGGGTATGGCAGAGTATTGGCAGGATATGGCAGAATATTGGCAGGATATTGCAGAGTATAGGCAGGGTATGGCAGAGTATTGGCAGGATATGGCAGAGTATTGGCAGGATATGGCAGAATATTGGCAGGATATGGCAGAGTATTGGCAGGATATGGCAGAATATTGGCAGGATATGGCAGAGTATTGCAGAGTATTGGCAGGGTATGGCAGAGTATTGGCAGGATATGGCAGAGTATTGGCAGGATATGGCAGAGTATTGCAGGGTATAGGCAGAGTATGGCAGAGTATTGGCAGGATATGGCAGAGTATTGCAGGGTATAGGCAGGGTATGGCAGAGTATTGGCAGGATATGGCAGAGTATTGCAGAGTATTGGCAGGGTATGGCAGAGTATTGGCAGGATATGGCAGAGTATTGCAGAGTATTGGCAGGGTATGGCAGAGTATTGGCAGGGTATGGCAGAGTATTGGCAGGGTATGGCAGAGTATTGGCAGGATATGGCAGAGTATTGGCAGGATATGGCAGAATATTGGCAGGATATTGCAGAGTATAGGCAGGGTATGGCAGAGTATTGGCAGGATATGGCAGAGTATTGGCAGGATATGGCAGAATATTGGCAGGATATGGCAGAGTATTGGCAGGATATGGCAGAATATTGGCAGGATATGGCAGAGTATTGCAGAGTATTGGCAGGGTATGGCAGAGTATTGGCAGGATATGGCAGAGTATTGGCAGGATATGGCAGAGTATTGCAGGGTATAGGCAGGGTATGGCAGAGTATTGGCAGGATATGGCAGAGTATTGCAGAGTATTGGCAGGGTATGGCAGAGTATTGGCAGGATATGGCAGAGTATTGGCAGGATATGGCAGAGTATTGCAGGGTATAGGCAGAGTATGGCTGTGACTGCAATTGTCACAGAGCAGCGCTGTGGACACTACAGGTCCATGTGATCTCTCCCCTCCACTGTACAGAGCAGTACACAGAGGGGTGAGAAGTTTGTTTACAAGTGATCTCTCTGTCATTTTTCCGGAGCGATCACATTGTAAACGGCCGCCGGGTGTACATAGATGGCCGCTGCTCCTGAGCTAGGCTGAAGCCGCGGCCTATCCAAAGGCCGAGTCCGCGGAAGGCGCTTGGCGGATCGCGGGTGACCCCGTTCGGATCACAGAAGATCCGCTGCACCTCTAGTACATACTGCCTTCATTAACTCACACAGGATACAGCCAATCCTTACCCACCTATCTGTATTTACCTGTTCCCGACCAGCCGCCGTCATTATACTGCAGCAGGTTGGCTCTCCTCGGCAAATCGCCGCAGGTGTACGTCGGCCTTGGCGCAACGCCAATGCGCGTGGCCGGTCACGATGTCTGCCGGCCACCCGCGATCGCTCCTTGCAGAGCCAGAACAGGCATCTGTTAATGTAAACAGACGGATCCCCGTTCTGTCAGGGAAGTAGAGAGAGATCTGCTGCTCGCAGTAATCAGGAACAGCGATCTCTCTCTACTCCCAGTCAGTCCCACCCCCTCCACAGTTAGAAACATCTCCCAGGGAACACTTAACCCCTTGCTCGCCCCCTAGTGTTAACCCCCTTCCCTGCCAGTGACATTAATACAGTAATCAGTGTCTATTTTTAGCTCTGTTCACTGTATAAATGTCAATGGTCCCAATTTTGTTTGGGTGGATCGTCACACGGCCGCGCAATTGTCAGTTTAAAGTGACGCAGTGCCGTATCGCAAAAAATGGCCTGGTCATTAAGGGGGTAAATCCTTCCGGGGCTGAAGTAGTTAAAGTGTACCAGAGGGAAGGGAAGCAGTGGACAGCGCCCCCCCTCAGTGCAAGTTACGTATTGCCCTCATTAACTCACACAGGATACACCAATCCTAACCCACCCCTCTGTAGTTAAAGTGTACATAAACCCCAAAAACAACAATATACTGCAGCTCACTAGTCCTTAGATGCGGTGGCTCTATCAGTTCTCTCTTTTTAAAGCTGAATTCCAAGAAATGTGTAGACAATCTATTAGTCAAGTCCAAGGAGGTGCATGACATCTCCTCTCTATTTATATCTGACGGGTTTATGACCTTCGGGGGCTGTGAGAGAGAAGAGAGGTGCACACAGAGCAGCTATGCCTGCCCCTACCCTCTGCTGTCCATTCAGAGAAGCCTTTATATTTTGTGAATGTGTTCACATAATACAAAGGCTTCTGTGATTGGGTCAGAAGAGGAAGGGCAGGCATAGCAGCTGCACCGACTCTAATGTTAAAGACGCTTAGATCTGAAGCATCAGCACTGAGCTTATTGATAGAGATAAGCCCAGGAGATGTCATGCACCTCCTTGGACTCATAGCGTGCCTTCACTTTTTACAAGGGAACTGAATTCCTGAAATTCAGCTTTAACCCCTTCCCACCAGCCCTTTAAGAGTTTTAAACGCCGGAACCATTATATGGGCCTCCCGATCCGGTGATAACGGATTGGCACAGATGCATAAAAATTAGGGACGCACTCTAATAACATCAACCATATACTTTATTCTGTTACACCAGCTTCTGCACAGTCCCTGCCCACTGACGCGTTTTACCCGGATTGAGGTGACCTAACATCAGCCCTCAAATTTTCTACTCACATTTTGCGAGTGGAAAATGAGGTCTGTCGAGGAGCTGGGCTGCCTGGGAGCGGGAGGGCGAGTACCGCCGTCAGGAGGGGATGAATGGGAGCCATTCTCCGAGAGAGAGAGAGAGAGAGAGAGCGAGAGAGAGAGAGCGAGAGAGAGAGAGAGAGAGAGAGAGAGAGAGAGAGAGAGAGAGTGTGGAGGAACAGAGGGGGCGGCCGGATCATTATAGCGGAAGAGGAGATCTGGCTTGATCAGAGCGGAGTTTACCCACTGTAACATCTACATTACAATTGAAGTCCGTGCGCCGCCACACACAGCCCCGCTCTCCTGACCACGCACCTGTGACAGACAGAACGCGCCCTGGCATTGGACCGGTGTTCTGTCTGTCACGGTTGTGGGGTCAGGAGGGCGGGGCTATGTGTAATGGTGCACGGACTTCAATTGTAATGTAAATCTGTTACAGCGGGTAGACCCCGCTCTATGATCAAGCCAGATCTCCTTTTCCGCTATCATGATCTGGCTGCAAGATGGACACGGGTGAGGCTGCACGATGGACACGGGTGAGGCTGCACGATGGACACGGGTGAGTCTGCACGACGGACACGGGTGAGGCTGCATGGGTGAGGCTGCACGATGGACACGGGTGAAGCTGCATGGGTGAGGCTGCATGATGGACACTGGTGAGGCTGCACTGATGGACACTGGTGAGGCTGCACTGATGGACACTGGTGAGGCTGCACTGATGGACACTGGTGAGGCTGCACTGATGGACACTGGTGAGGCTGCACTGATGGACACTGGTGAGGCTGCACTGATGGACACTGGTGAGGCTGCACTGATGGACACAGGTGGAGCTGTATGGGTGAGGCTGCACAATGGATACAGGTGAGGCTGCAATGATGGACACAGGTGGAGCTATACGAGTGAAGCTGCACGATGGACACTGGTGAGGCTGCAATGATGGACACAGGTGGAGCTGTATGGGTGAGGCTCAACGATGGACACTGGTGAAGCTGCAATGATGGACACGGGTGGAGCTGTATGGGTGAGGCTGCATAATGGACACAGGTGAGGCTGCACTGATGGACACAGGTGAGGCTGCACTGATGGACACTGGTGAGGCTGCACTGATGGACACTGGTGAGGCTGCACTGATGGACACTGGTGAGGCTGCACTGATGGACACTGGTGAGGCTGCACTGATGGACACTGGTGAGGCTGCACTGATGGACACAGGTGGAGCTGTATGGGTGAGGCTGCACAATGGACACAGGTGGAGCTATACGAGTGAGGCTGCACGATGGACACTGGTGAGGCTGCAATGATGGACACAGGTGGAGCTGTATGGGTGAGGCTCAACGATGGACACT
This sequence comes from Lithobates pipiens, assembly GCF_037356315.1. Taxonomy (NCBI): domain Eukaryota; kingdom Metazoa; phylum Chordata; class Amphibia; order Anura; family Ranidae; genus Lithobates; species Lithobates pipiens. Next base: position 1,628,479 of record NW_027507917.1, read on the forward strand.
GGTGAAGCTGCAATGATGGACACGGGTGGAGCTGTATGGGTGAGGCTGCACAATGGACACAGGTGAGGCTGCACTGATGGACACAGGTGAGGCTGCAATGATGGACACTGGTGAGGCTGCAATGATGGACACTGGTGAGGCTGCAATGATGGACACTGGTGGAGCTGTATGGGTGAGGCTGCACAATGGACACAGGTGAGGCTGCAATGATGGACACAGGTGAGGCTGCAATGATGGACACAGGTGGAGCTGTATGGGTGAGGCTGCACGATGGACACTGGTGGAGCTGTATGGGGGAGGCTGCAATGATGGACACATGTGAGGGTGCAATGATGGACACAAGTGGAGCTGTATGGGTGAGGCTCAACGATGGACACTGGTGATGCTGCACAGGTGAGGCTGCAATGATGGACACAGGTGGAGCTGTATGGGTGAGGCTGCACGATGGACACTGGTGAAGCTGCAATGATGGACACGGGTGGAGCTGTATGGGTGATGCTGCACAATGGACACAGGTGAGGCTGCAATGATGGACACTGGTGAGGCTGCAATGATGGACACTGGTGAAGCTGCAATGATGGACACTGGTGAGGCTGCAATGATGGACACTGGTGAGGCTGCAATGATGGACACTGGTGAGGCTGCAATGATGGACACGGGTGGAGCTGTATGGGTGAGGCTGCACTGATGGACACTGGTGAGGCTGCAATGATGGACACTGGTGAGGCTGCAATGATGGACACTGGTGAGGCTGCAATGATGGACACTGGTGAGGCTGCAATGATGGACACGGGTGGAGCTGTATGGGTGAGGCTGCACTGATGGACACTGGTGAGGCTGCAATGATGGACACAGGTGGAGCTGTATGGGTGAGGCTGCACAATGGACACAGGTGAGGCTGCAATGATGGACACAGGTGGAGCTGTATGGGGGAGGCTGCAATGATGGACACAGGTGAGGGTGCAATGATGGACACAGGTGGAGCTGTATGGGTGAGGCTGCACGATGGACACATGTGAGGGTGCAATGATGGACACAGGTGGAGCTGTATGGGTGAGGCTGCACGATGGACACATGTGAGGGTGCAATGATGGACACAGGTGGAGCTGTATGGGTGAGGCTGCAATGATGGACACAGGTGAGGGTGCAATGATGGACACAGGTGGAGCTGTATGGGTGAGGCTGCAATGATGGACACAGGTGAGGGTGCAATGATGGACACAGGTGGAGCTGTATGGGTGAGGCTGCAATGATGGACACAGGTGAGGCTGCAATGATGGACACAGGTGAGGCTGCAATGATGGACACAGGTGAGGGTGCAATGATGGACACAGGTGAGGGTGCAATGATGGACACAGGTGGAGCTGTATGGGTGAGGCTGCACGATGGACACATGTGAGGGTGCAATGATGGACACAGGTGGAGCTGTATGGGGGAGGCTGCACAATGGACACAGGTGAGGCTGCACAGGTGAGGCTGCAATGATGGACACAGGTGGAGCTGTACGGGTGATGCTGCAATAATGGACATAGATGGAGCTGCATGGGTGAGGCTACACGATGGACACAGGTGGGGCTGCACGGGTGAGGCTGCAATAGTGGACACAGGTGAGGCTGCGTTAGTGGGCACTGGTTACAGGTGAGGCTGCATTGATGGGCATGTGTGATAAAGTTGTTAATATTTATTTGTGTAACTTAATTCTGCATAAAACATTTAAGTGTAATTTCATGAGAATTTATGAGGGGCGTGTACAGGGCCGGTATTAGGGGCGGGGCGCGGTAGGGGTCGGGTGGGGCAACTGGTGGAGCGTAACTCTTCAGGCCTGGTTAGTGTCTCAGGACTTGAAATTTTGAGCCCTGACCTATATGATTAAGCCTGATCCAGGTGAAACGCACCGGTGGGTGTGGTCCATGCGGTCCGGCGTAGCAGAACAAACAATATGGTTGATGCCTTCAGAGCGCGGCCCTAACTGTCGTGCGTCTGTGTCAGTTCCAGAGGGTCAAGCACTCTTCTGGAACCGCCAGCTGCCGCAAATATTGAACCCGAGGATTGTACATAGGAAGCTTACAGCAGTGCGGTTCACTTTCCTTAGTAACACTGTCATTGGTTGTAACAGTGATCACAGGAGGTCACTTACCCATAGTGTCAGAGCGGCGCAGGGCGGGGACAGAGTTGGGCCCCTCGCTCCAGTCCAATTTTCCTCGGGCAATCAGGAACTTCTTTGCTTTGAAGAGTAGGGTGGGGAAATCCTCCTGAGAGGCGGCAAAGGCTTCGATCTTATTCTTCACAGAGCCGAGGACCTGCGGGAGAGAGAGAGAGGGGCGCACGATCAGCAATGCCCAACAAGGGGACTGCCCTCCCCCCGCCATGCGAAGGTTGTAGTATGTATCACAAGGGCCGCGCCTGCGACTTCCCATAGACTTTCTGTTATTTCCCGTGTTTTCGGCGCGTTTTCTGAACGAGCCCCAAAGATGCAGCATTGCAGGCAGTGCGACAGCGGCCTCAGTGCTTCCAAAAAGAGTTATGTAAACACTTCATATTCCTGATATGTGGCGGCTGTACCATTTTATTGCTTTACCTTTAGTTGCTTCCTTTGTGTGAAATCCGCGGTGTTCCTGCCAGTCCCTCTGCTTCCCTAATAAAAACTGACCACACTAAGAAGGAGAGCACACCGTGGTCAGTTCTCTAGCTGTGCTGGGAACTCAACCTGCTCTTCTCCAACGATCACACTTGTCCTGACACTTCCCCCCCCCTAACTCCACAGCCTTTCACTAGGAAGATCAGTGTCCTGCTGTTTCTCCTCCCCCCCCCCCCATCTCTTATTACGGGCTGAGGAACATCCATACACCCGGTTTCTGGCCACCCCCCCCCCCCGCCCATGTTAAAGCCAGTGTAGACTGAAAGAACTCACCTGCACCAGAGACTTGACGCTGGGCTGGAACACCATGTTGGTGTTGAGCAGGAAGGAGCGGAGGAGGGGCTGCGGGTGACAGGCCAGCTGAGTTATGATGCCGGTCAGCAGGAAATTCACGTACAGAGAGTTGGTGAGCATGTTCTCCAGCTTGGCAAAGAGGACGGACATGAACGGTCCTGAGGAGACAACAACGGGAAACGTCTTGGAAGGATGCAGCAATGGTATACTAACAGGTCATTCATTTTTTTTTAGGAAGGATTAGGACCTCTGGCAGGCATTTATGACCACTAGAGATTCGATTGGAGGTCACGGCAGTCACATGATTGGGAGCCCGTCCCATTGGATACTGATCAGTAGAGGAGATTACGAGCCGTCTTACACAGCTGTGCCGGGAGAGTGCAGCGAGCGCACTCTCAGCACTACAACATTGGCCACCCAGCATATGGGCAATGCCTGGACGCTAAAGCCACGCCCCCCCCCCTCCCCCCACAGCACATGTCTTAGGCGGGCATAAAGTGGGCTACAACCGAACTCCAACCAAAAAGCGAAAAAGTTTGGCCCATTTAAATATACAAAGAGATTTTGTTGCAACATTCACTTCAATCTGGAGCTCCCTCCCGCTGTACTACTTTCCCACCACAAGATGTCCTCAGTCTAATGGCCAGCATCATTCAACCCCAGCCTGTGACTGGACAGTGACAGCAGAAGCAGCACAGCGGGGGAGCTCACCTCTCCGTCACGCTGCTCTCTCCTCCTATCAGCATGTTTAAAAGGAGAAACACGGGGGAAAGCTTGTTAGGCTTTACTTCTCCTGCGTGTCACAGGACCGCAGTTCCTTCTGTGACCCGTTTTCAGCAGACGGCGGGCTGAAGTTGGGTGGGCAGATGCTGCATCCACCTAGGTAAGTATAAATCATCAAAAAAATAAAAATAAAAAAAAACTCCATACTTCTCTCTTAGATAAAATCTTTCCACTCTCTTCACATACTTTATTTTAGACCTCACTGGGTCTCTGTGCTTAGCAATACAGGCAGATCATGGCTGGCGGGGGGAGGGAGGCAGGGTGCAGTATTTAGCGTCCTTAACTAGAGGTCGACCGATATATATATATATATATATATATATATATATCGGGCAATATTTGGCGTTTTTTTTTAATTAATCGGCATCGGCTGATTGTGCTGATGAAAAAGACACTTGCAAAAGACTTTAACGGGGTTGTAAAGATTAATTTTCTATTTTCTACATAGGTTCCTCTAAGCTAGTGCATTGTTGGTTCACTTACCTTTTCCTTCGATTTCCCTTCTAAATGTTTTTTTTTTCTTTGTCTGAATATCTCACTTCCTGTTTCTCCTCAGTAAACTTCACACCATCATCCGAGCGGTGGTTAGTCAGCCAGAACAGCTTACTGAGGAGGAACAGGAAGTGAGAAATTCAGACAAAGAAAACAAAGAAAAAAAACATTTAGAAGTGAACCAACAATGCACTAGCTTAGAGGAACCTATTTAGAAAATAAAAAACAAACCTTTACAACCCCTTTAACTGTAAGAGCCGGTTCACACAGCGGGCGATGCGAGGCGACACGACTCGCCTCGCAAGTCGCCCCCGTTCTGTACAATGGAACCGTTCTGAGAGGAGCGACTCGAGTCGCTCCGACTCAGAAAAAAGGTTCCTGTACTACTTTTGGGCGACCTCGGGGCGACTTGCATTGACTTCTATACAGAAGTCATCTGCAAGTTGCCGCTGAGGTCGCGGCAGGTCGCGGCGAGGCAAGTCGGAGTCGCCTCGCCTGCAGTGTGAACCGGCCCTAATAGAAGTCAATGCAAGTTGCCTGGAATCTTCAGTGGAGCGACTTTCCTCCTCTCTGGGCAGTCTGCCAAGAAAAGAGCAAAGAGATACAATGTTTATACTTATCAATGGACTGAACTCCCCTGTGCAGAGTTCTCAGTTTAACCATTTAAAGACTAAAATCTTTTCTGACACTTGTCGCTTACAAGTAAAAATCCTGTATTTTCTGCTAGAAAATCACTTGGAACCAGGGGCGGACTGACCATGGGGGCCACTCGGGCACTGCCCGAGGGCCCCGGGCCACTAGGGGGCCCCATCAGGGTTGCCAGCCTCAGTAAAAACAGGGACAGTATGTAAAAATCTGTGTTTTTTTTTTTTTTTTTACATCTGTCTCTGAAATGTCCCTTACCGACATCCTTTTGGTCTAAAAATCCTGAGATTATAGCTGCCCCGCCTCTCCAGTACCTTCTCAGCCAATAGAAACATGTCTGTGTATACTGTGTGATTGTATACTGTGTGGCCCCATAATCTCCTATTGCCCAGGGGGGCCCCATGAGTCGCCAGTCGACCCCTGCTTGGAACCCCTAAACATTATATATATATATTTTTTTCTAGCAGAGACTCTAGGGAATAAAATAGCGGTTGTTGCAATATTTTTATGTCCCGCGGCATTTGTGTAGCGGTCTTTCAAACGCAATTTTTTGGGGAAAAAATACACTAATGATTTAAAAAAAATAAAAAAATAAAACTATAAAAACAGAAAAGTTAGCCCATTTTTTTTTTCGTCCAAAAGTTTTGAGTACCTGTTTTTGTGTCTTTAATATTTAGTTTTTTTTTTTTTTTTAAATCTAAATTATACAAACAAGTGAAGTGATTGGATGTTTGTTTTGTTTAATAAATGTTTAGATGTAAGAAATTTTCTGTATCACTTATTACTTGAGGCTGCTTTCACACTGGAGCAGGCGGGCGTTGGCGGTAAAACGCTGCTAGTTTTAGCGACGTTTTAGCGTCATTTTAGCGGTGCTATTCGGCTGCTAGCGGGGTGCTTATAACCCAGCTAGTGGCTGAGGAAAGGGTTAAATGCGCCCGTGAATCGCCGCTGCCAAATCGCATTGCAGGCGCTTCGGCAGCGGTGCTCATCCATATCAATGGGCAGGAGTGGTGGGGGAGGGGGTGTACACCACTCCAAAGATGCTGCTTGTAGGACTTTTTTTTTTTTTTTAACGTCCTGCCAGCGCATCGCCTCGGTGTGACAGCACTCGGCTTCCACACAGAATGCAGGGGAGACGTTTTGCAGGCACTTTACAGGCGCTATTTTTTAGCCCAAAAGCGAATGAAAAACGCCCCAGTGGGAAAGGTGTGTTAGGTTTTATGAGATGAAGGGGGGATAAAAGATAAAAAAAAAAAAAGCATCATATATCGGCCATCGCGATTTCTAAATATCAGCATCGGCCAGAGAAAAACCCATATCGGTCGACCTCTATCCTTAACCACTTCAATACCGCCCACTCCACTTTTTTTTTTTTTAACTCAAGCTTTCTTTTGGTGCCATTTAATCACCACTGGGTTTTTTTTTTTTTTACTACACAAGCAAGAAAAGACCTAACATTATGAAAAATAAAACTCTTAAGTTTATTATAAAATTTTGCAAATAAGTAATTTCTTTTCTTTACTGATAGGCGCTAAGGAGCCTGCACCCATGGGCACCAACGGGCCAGCACCAATGGGCGTCAACAGGCCTGCACCCATGGGCGCCAACGGGAATGCACCCATGGGCGCCAACGGGAATGCACCCATGGGCGCCAACGAGCCTGCACCGATGGGCGCCAACGAGGCTGCAACGATGGGCGCCAACGAGGCTGCAACGATGGGCGCCAACGAGGCTGCAACGATGGGCGCCAACGAGGCTGCAACGATGGGCGCTAACGAGCCTGCACTGATGAGGCTGAACTGATGAGGCTGCTCTGATGGGCGCTGACAAAGCTGCACTGATGGGCGCTAATGAGCCTGCACTGATGGGCGCCAATGAGCCTGCACTGATGGGCGCCAATGAGCCTGCACTGATGGGCGCCAATGAGCTTGCACTGATGGGCACAAATGAGCTTGCACTGATGGGCACAAATGAGCTTGCACTGATGGGCACAAATGAGCTTGCACTGATGGGCACAAATGAGCTTGCACTGATGGGCACAAATGAGCTTGCACTGATGGGCGCTGACAAAGCTGCACTGATGGGCGCTAATGAATGAATGAAATACTTGTATAGCGCACAATGCGAACCGAATCGCCTCTAGGCGCTGATGAGGATGTTCTGATGAGGCTGCACTGATGAGGCTGCTCTGATGGGCACTGACAAAGCTGCACTGATGGGAGCTAATGAGCCTGCACTGATGGGCGCCAATGAGCCTGCACTGATGGGCGCCAATGAGCCTGCACTGATGGGCGCCAATGAGCCTGCACTGATGGGCGCCAATGAGCCTGCACTGATGGGCGCCAATGAGCCTGCACTGATGGGCGCCAATGAGCCTGCACTGATGGGCGCCAATGAGCCTGCACTGATGGGCGCCAATGAGCCTGCACTGATGGGCGCCAATGAGCCTGCACTGATGGGCGCCAATGAGCCTGCACTGATGGGCGCCAATGAGCCTGCACTGATGGGCGCCAATGAGCCTGCACTGATGGGCGCCAATGAGCCTGCACTGATGGGCGCCAATGAGCCTGCACTGATGGGCGCCAATGAGCCTGCACTGATGGGCGCCAATGAGCCTGCACTGATGGGCGCCAATGAGCCTGCACTGATGGGCGCCAATGAGCCTGCACTGATGGGCGCCAATGAGCTTGCACTGATGGGCACAAATGAGCTTGCACTGATGGGCACAAATGAGCTTGCACCGATGGGCACAAATGAGCTTGCACCGATGGGCACAAATGAGCTTGCACTGATGGGCGCTGACAAAGCTGCACTGATGGGCGCTAATGAATGAATGAAATACTTGTATAGCGCACAATGCGAACCGAATCGCCTCTAGGCGCTGATGAGGATGTTCTGATGAGGCTGCACTGATGAGGCTGCTCTGATGGGCGCTGACAAAGCTGCACTGATGGGCGCTAATGAGCCTGCACTGATGGGCGCTAATGAGCCTGCACTGATGAGGCTGCTCTGATGGGTGCTGACAAAGCTGCACTGATGGATGCTGATGAGGCTGCTCTGATGAAGCTGTACTGATGGGCGCTGAGGAGACTGCTCCAATGAAGCTGTACAGATGGGCGCTGATGAGGCTGTACTGATGGGCAATGACAAGGCTTCTCTGATGAAGCTGTACTGATGGGTGATGACAAAGGCTGCTCTGATGGGCACTGAGGCTGTACTGATGGGGAATGACAAGGCTGTTCTGATGAAGCTGCACTGATGGGCGCTGATGATCAGTGTAACAATGCACTCACTGTAACCGGTCAGGCTTGCCAGTTATTGGCTCACCTTTCCTCACACAGAGACAATGTGTGAGGAAACGAATGTCAATATCCGGCAAGTCTGTTTACATGTGATTATCTGTGACTGGACACAGCCGATCACATGGTAAAGGGCCACTGTGATTGACCTTTTACCACGATTGGCTGTAGTCACAGAGCGCACCCGATGCATGCCCCAGGGGGGGGGGGGGTCGGGGGGGCTTACACGTGGGAGGATGTCCATGGATGTCTTTCCCGGAACCGGAGAGCCGCGCTGTAGCCGTCTTTCGGCTATAGAATGGGCAGAAACGGGTTAAAGCATCCCAGCACCAAACCTCAAGTATAGAAAAAGTGGAGTAGGAATCGGCGCTGTTCAGAAAACTTCAGTGAAGAAAATATAAAAAGTGAAAAGATAGAAGAGTGTAAGAATCCCAATCGTGACAATAGTGATAGATAAGAATAAAAATATTGATGTATCCTATATAAATCTGTGCCCACCAGATGCCAATACCAATGAGAAAAACGTGAAGTACACCCGTACAAACATAATACTTAATCATTGAGACAATATAGTTAATATTTGAAACAATGTGACCCGCAGACCACCTACGATATGATGGTCTGTAAATAAATACACAGATATCAGACCGCACACTAGTGAATCCAAATTAATGCATTTAAAATTCATCGATCCTGCAAATGTCAGCCCCAAAAAATAAAATAAATAGTAAAAAGTATGAATAAATAAATAAAGCCCATAAAGTGCTCTTGTGAAAAAGAAGCAGCGACATCGATATTCTTCACTTCCCAAGGTGATCACAGCAAACGTGCGTTTTTATCCGTCCCCCCCCCCCCCCTCACCGGAAAAAATTCACCCCCCTCCCGGGGTCTGAGGCTCTCACAGTATATATATATGCCACTGTGTAGCAGTTTAGAGGCTTCCCCGTCCACCTTATAAAAAAATGCTTCCATCAAGTATCATAAAAGAGAGGAATTCCAATATAGTGTAGTACTGTATTGTAATGTTTATTGTAAATATAAAAAAAAAAAAAAAAAAAAAAGTTACTCACATTTGGTTAGATTGAAAAAAAAAAAAACAATATTGCCGACACTAGCGAGTGACGCAGAGACGTGTACTAGCCCCGCCCTATGCGTTTCGTCACTCTGACGTCATCTGGAGCGTGCCTCAGACCACAGGAGGGAGGGGTGATTTTTTTTTTTTTCCGGCGAGTGCAATCACATTGGGAGGGGGGGGGGGGGGGGGGGACGGATAAAACACACGTTTGCTGTGATCACCTTGGGAAGTGAAGAATATCGATGTCGCTGCTTCTTTTTCACTGGCACAAGAGCACTTTATGGATATGGTTATTTATTTATTCATACTTTTTACTATTTATATATATATATATTTTTTTTTTTTGGACTGACGTTTGCAGGATTGATGAATTTAAATGCACTATTTTTGGATTAACTAGTGTGCCGTCTAATATCTGCATATTTATTTACAGACCATCATCAAATATTAAAGCGGGAGTTCGCGTTTCTTTTTTTTTTTTTTTTTTTTTAAAGCCAGCAGCTACAAATACTGCAGCTGCTGACTTTTAAAATAAGGACACTTACCCGCCCAGTGCGCCCGCGATGTCGGCACCCCGAAGCCGATCTCTCGATCGTCTCTCGGGGTGCTGCCGCCGCCATCTTGGGTATGGGAATCAGGAAGTGGAGCCTTTCGGCTTCATTTCCCGGTTCCCTACTGCGCGAGTCTCGCTACGCAATAAGGATGGTCCCCGCTGCCTCTGGGATCTGTGTGTTTCCCAGCAGGCAGCGGGGGGACTTTCGGAAAGGGGCGTAGATTCACGCCCCTTTCCGCAGAGAACTATCCCGGAAGTGGGTGCAGATACCTGTACTGTACAGGTACCTGCACCCCCCTCCCCCCTGAAAGGTGCCAATTGTGGTGCCGGAGGGGGGGGGAGGGTTCCAATGGGCAGAAGCTCCACTTTAGGGTGGACCTCCGCTTTAACTATATTGTAGGGCTGCAACTAATGATTATTTTCATAATCGATTAGTTGCCCGATTATTGTTTTGAATAATCGGTTAATAATCTTAAGAAAAAGTGTGGTATAATTTACCTAATATGTAAGGTTTTTAAAAAAAAGGCAATTTATTCTTAAATATCTCTGTATGCAGTGGTAAAAAATAAAAATAACCAACTATATGGTAAGTATACTGTATATACTATTAGCAGATATATACTGTATATACCACTATTAGAGGAGATATACTGTTTATACTATTAAAGGATATATACTGTATATACCAGGGATCTGCAATTAGCGGACCTCCAGCTGTTTCAAAACTACAAGTCCCATCATGCCTCTGCCTCTGGGTGTCATGCTTGTGGCTGTCAGAGTCTTGCTATGCCTCATGGGACTTGTAGTTCTGCAACAGCTGGAGGTCCGCTAATTGCTTATCCCTGGTATATACTATTAAAGGGTGAATCTGGTAAATATCAGACTCAGAGATCAAATCTTTTCTAAATACCCAGCGGCTGAAAAAAAAGCACAGATGTGAACGTGTCCCACAGGAAACCATGTAAATCAACTGTAGTGCGTTTCTGCAAAAAGTACCAAAAAACACAGAGATGTGAACCAGGTCTGAGACGTTTAGTAACATAATGGGGTTAAAAAAAAACGAAAGTTAGCCCTTTAGACCCCTTTCACACTGGGGCGTTTTTCAGGCGCATTAGCGTTAAAAAAAAGCGCCTGTAAAGCGCCTGAAAGAAGCGCGCAACTGCAATCCCAATGTAAAAGCCCCGAGTGCTTCCACACCGAGGCGTTGCGCTGGCAGGGGGGCGTCAAAAAAAAAAGTCCTGCAAGCAGCTTCTTTGCAGCGCTTTTGGAGCGGTGAATACAAACGCTCCTAAACAGCCCCCTTCCCATTGAAATTAATGGGAAGCGCCAGTAAAAACGCCTGAAAAGCGCTATTGGCAGCAGCGCTTTGTGGGCGCTTTTAACCCTTTATTTGGCCACTAGCACAGGGGGTTAAAAGTGCCCCCCAATAGCGCTCGAAAAAAAAAAAACGCTGGTAAAGCGCTGCTAGTTTAAGCGGCGCTTTACGAGCGTTTTTTTTGGGCGCTGACATTGTGAAAGGGCTCTTAAAGCACTCGGGGCTTTCACATTGGGACTGCAGATGAAGGCTTCTTTCAAGCGCTTTACAGGCGCTTTTTTTTTTTTTTTAACGCTAAAGCGCCTGAAAAACGCCCCAGTGTGAAAGGGGTCTTATAGTACAAAAAAAAAAGCAGATAATCACTAATGTAAAGGGGTTTATTTTTTTTTACTGTAGAACTGTGAAAGTAATATTTACAGTAGCGATTATTTGCTGTTTTTGTACTATAAAGGGCTCATTTTAGTTTTTTTTTTAACCCCCATTATGTTACTGGCCGATTAATCGATTATGAAAATAGTAATCGATTCATTTCATAATCGATTAGTTGTTTCGGCCCTACTATATTGTCTCAATTATTAACCACTTCCCGACCAGCGCACGCTGATGTACGTCGACAGCATGGCACGGGCAGGCATATTGGCGTACATGAACGTCCAATATTCGTTGCCGCCGTGCCATCGGGAGCGTGCCGCCGGCGGCGCGCTCCCGCGCTGGTCGGGACCCCCGTGAGTCCGGTCGCGGGACCCGCGGACTCGATCGCCGCGGGCATCCCCGCGATTGTCTCACGGAGTGGCCGAATGGAGGAAATGCTGTATAACAACATTTTCACATTCTGCCTAGCAACTAGTGACGCTGATCTCTGCTCCATGTGATTGGAGCAGAGATCAGTGTACACTAAATGAAAGCCCAACCCCCCCACAGTTAGTAACACGCCCCAAGGAACACTTAACCCCTACACTGCCACCCACTGGTTAACCCTTTCACTGCCAGTGTCATTTACACAGGAATCACTGCATTTATATAGCAGTGATTACTGTATAAATGACAATGGTCCCAAAAATGTGTCAAAAATGTCCGATGGGTCCCCCACAATGTCGCAGTCACAATAAAAAAATCGCAGATCGCCGCCATTACTAGTAAAAAAAAAAATAATAAAAAATTATTAATAAAAATGCTATAAAACTATCCCTATTTTGTAAACGCTATAACTTTTGCGCAAACCAATCAATAATCGCTTATTGCGATTTTTTTTACCAAAAATATGTAGAAGAATACGTATCGGCCTAAACTGAGGGAAAAAAATGTTTTTTTATATATTTTTGGGGGATATTTATTATAACAAAAAGTAAAAAATAATGCGTTTTTTTTCAAAATTGTCGCTCTATTTTTGTTTATAGCGCAAAAAATAAAAAACGCAGAGGTGATCAAATACCACCAAAAGAAAGCTCTATTTGTGGGAAAAAAAGGACGTCAATTTTGTTTGGGAGCCACGTCGCACGACCGCGCAATTGTCAGTTAAAGCGACGCAGTGCCGAATCGCAAAAAGTGGTCTGGTCTTTGACCAGCAAATTGGTCCGGTCTGAAAGTGGTTAAGTATTATGTTTGCACGGGTGTAGTTCACATTTTTTTTTTCTCTGCTGGACAGACTTTTATATAGGATACATCAATATTTTTATTCTTATCTATCACTATTGTCACGATTGGGATTCTTACGCACTTTTATCTTTTCACTTTTTATATTTTCTTCACTAAAGTTTTCTGAACAGCGCCAAATTCCTACTCCACTTTTTCTATACCCATGCACTGCACCTAGGTGGAAGTAATAAGTAGAGGCAGCAGTTCCCTTTCAACTAATTAGCATTTTTTTATTTTTAACCTGTTCTCTGCTGGTATTTAGTCCTTGCTATTTTATTTTTTACCTTGCCTCAAGTACTTTTCCCCCCCCAAGAGCCCTTAGTCCTCATACGAGCAGCGGGCCGGTGTCCTATCATATAAGGTCCTCCATCCAAAAGTGTCCGCTGCGTACTGCGCAGTACACAGCACACACAGATTCCGAAAATTGCAGAGGATGAACGGCGCCTGCGCCGTGAGTCCAGGTTCTAGCCCCCACCATCCAAGTGGACATAGAGTAGGAATATAAAAAAGAGCCGAGTGTAGTGAGGCCGAGCCCGAAGCGTGGGCGAGCGAAGGGGCCCTCTAATATTCACAACCCTATGTCCGCTTGGATGGTGGGGCCACCACCTCCACTCACGGCGCAGGCGCCGTTCAGCTTTGGAGATTTTCCAAAGCTTCGTCTGCTCCGTACTGCGCATGCACAGTACGGGGCGGACACTATATGATGCCCGGACACTAGATGATGCCCGGACACTATATGGCAGAACACCGGCTCTAGGAAGCAAATATAAAAAAAAAAGGGCCTTGATGTGCGGATGTCAGTCTGGAGGAGCGGTTGTTCCTAGGCAGGCTGTAACGTCCACACCCGATGCTGAGCGTCCAAAAATTTAAAAAAATAAAAAAAAAAACAGAAATTCATCTAAAGAAAGGGGAGGGTTCAGGGACAGTAAAGCTGGGGAGGAAAGGGCTAGATGATGCAGAAGCTGCAGCTTCTAATGCACATTGGGAGGAGCTCACAATGAAATCAGAGTCCAGGAGAGGAAGCCTCAACAATCATTGCGAGACTGAAGGGAAGGCTGGACTTCAGCTTTGAGTTCCAGGAGGGACCACCAGGGGGCCCCAATCGCAGGCAGCGGGAGGACTCACCGGTATAAGGCTGAATGCTGGTCTGGGCTCTCAGAGGACTGCTCAGGAGGAGGGTCAGGGAATCGGATCTGCTCTTAGTGTTTTCTATCTCTCTGCTGATGATATCTCCATCCTCTTCCTCCTCAGAAGGGACCCTCATATGTCTCTCCGTCGGCTCTTCTTGCACAGCCACCCCCCTCATGCTGTCCTCCATCTCCTTCAGCTCCTCCCCCAGCTTTTCAATGCTCAGATGAGTCCCGTTGGCCTCGGCCGGGGCGCGGTCTAGGAGTTCGTCTATCAGGCTGTCTACAGACTCTGCCGTCTCCCACTTAGAGGATGCCCAGTGCTGCGGATCTCTGTGAGGGCCACCACCTCTCTCCTCTGGTCCGTTCTCCGTACCCATCGCCAGTTCCTCTCCCTCCGTCCTGGAGCGTCGGCTCTCCTCCGCCGGTTCACGTTTCACTTTCTTCACTTCCACGTCTTCCGTGCGCCCGGGATGTGCGGCCACCCGCTGCGCACCCCCCACGTACCCCTGTTCCTCCGCCATGGAGCCATTCATGAGAACGGGTCCTGCGTTACCATCATGAGATGTTTCTGCGGCTCCTCCGTCTACCATCCCTCCCTGACCTCCCGCTCCCTGCCCTTCCTCCTCCTCCTCCTCCTGCAAGCTTCTTTTCTTAGTCCTCGGGGTGACGTTGTGCCTCCGCCCCTCCCGCTCTTTGCCCTCTTGGGTTCTGGAGGAAGGGGCGGGTGGGGAGAAGTAGTCCGGTGACACCGCGACTTCTTCTGGAGTAGATGGGGAGAGGCTGCGGGGGCTGGGTTCCTCCCCATCATAGGGAGCCGACCAGACCCGACAGGCCCGAGTACATCGGTCTATCCCGGCCCGGGCTTCCTGGAGGTACTCTAAATAATTTGAATCCAACTCGGCCACTTCGTCCCAAGATAAAGAGCCATGGCGAGGACTTCCTAAGGTGGACTCCGCCGGGGAGGAGAAGCTGGAGGACCTCTGGGAGGGGCTCTCGGGGGTCTGACGCATGAAGAAACCCATCCGTGACGGGGTGGAGGGTTTTGGCACAGTGTTGACAGATGACGTATCAATGCTCGGGCTCCCATGAGCTGCAAAGAGAGACACACTGATCATTTTCTCTTCAGGTATGTACCGCTTTCCCAAAGAAAACCCAATGCATAGTGTTCTTCACTATAAGGGCCCACCTACCTCATCACATGACGCACACAACACTCCACCCACCTCATCACATGACACGCACAACTCTCCAGCCACCTCATCACATGACACGCACAACTCTCCACCCACCTCATCACATGACACACACAACTCTCCACCCACCTCATCACATGACACACACAACTCTCCACCCACCTCATCACATGACACACACACACAACTCTCCACCCACCTCATCACATGACACACACACACACACACACACACACACACAACTCTCCACCCACCTCATCACATGACACACACAACTCTCCACCCACCTCATCACATGACACACACACACACACACACAACTCTCCACCCACCTCATCACATGACACACACAACTCTCCACCCACCTCATCACATGACACACACACACACACACACACACACACACACAACTCTCCACCCACCTCATCACATGACACACACAACTCTCCACCCACCTCATCACATGACACACACACACACACACACACACACACAACTCTCCACCCACCTCATCACATGACACGCACAACTCTCCACCCACCTCATCACATGACACGCACAACTCTCCAGCCACCTCATCACATGACACGCACAACTCTCCAGCCACCTCATCACATGACACGCACAACTCTCCACCCACCTCATCACATGACACGCACAACTCTCCACCCACCTCATCACATGACACGCACAACTCTCCACCCACCTCATCACATGACACGCACAACTCTCCACCCACCTCATCACATGACGCACACAACACTCCACCCACCTCATCACATGACACGCACAACACTCCACCCACCTCATCACATGACACGCACAACTCTCCAGCCACCTCATCACATGACGCACACAACACTCCACCCACCTCATCACATGACGCACACAACACTCCACCCACCTCATCACATGACACGCACAACACTCCACCCACCTCATCACATGACACGCACAACTCTCCAGCCACCTCATCACGTGACACGCACAACTCTCCACCCACCTCATCACATGACACACACAACTCTCCACCCACCTCATCACATGACACACACAACTCTCCACCCACCTCATCACATGACACACACACACACACACACACACACACAACTCTCCACCCAGCTCATCGCGTGACGCACACAACTCTCCACCCACCTCATCACATGACACACACAACTCTCCACCCACCTCATCACATGACACACACAACTCTCCACCCACCTCATCACATGACACACACAACTCTCCACCCACCTCATCACATGACACACACAACTCTCCACCCACCTCATCACATGACACACACACACACACACACACACACACACAACTCTCCACCCAGCTCATCGCGTGACGCACACAACTCTCCACCCACCTCATCACGTGACGCACAACTCTCCACCCACCTCATCACGTGACGCACAACTCTCCACCCACCTCATCACGTGACGCACAACTCTCCACCCACCTCATCACGTGACGCACAGCTCTCCGCTATAGACGCTGGGTCCACCCACCTCATCACATGGCGCGCAGCTCTCTGCTATAGGTGCTAGGTCCACCCACCTCATCACATGACGTGCAGCTCTCTGCTATAGGTGCTGGGTCCACCCATCTCATCACATGACGCACAGCTCTCCGCTATAGGCGCTGGGTCCACCCACCTCATTACATGACGCACAGCTCTTCACTATAGGCGCTAGGGCCACCCACCTCATCACATGAGCACAGCTCTCCGCTATAGGCGCTGGGTCCACCCACCTCATCACATGAGCACAGCTCTTCACTATAGGCGCTAGGGCCACCCACCTCATCACATGAGGCACAGCTCTTCACTATAGGCGCTAGATCCACCCACCACATGACGCACAGCTCTCCGCTATAGGCGCTAGGGCCATCCACCTCATCACATGACGCACAGCTCTCCGCTATAGGTGCTAGGGCCACCCACCTTATTACATGACGCACAGCTCTTCACTATAGGCGCTAGGGCCACCCACCTCATCACATGAGGCACAGCTCTTCACTATAGGCATTAGGTCCACCCACCACATGACGCACAGCTCTCCACTATAGGCGCTAGGGCCATCCACCTCATCACATGACGCACAGCTCTCCACTATAGACGCTGGGTCCACCCAGCTCATCACATGACGCACAGCTCTCCACTATAGACGCTGGGTCCACCCACCTCATCACATGACGCACAGCTCTCCGCTATAGGCGCAGTCTTCACCCATCTCATCATACGACATTCAGCACAACACCGGTCTCTCGCATTCTCTCACCTTTGGACCAGGTGGCATGCTCCTCCTCTCTCTCCGCGCAGACCAGGCGTTCTTTGCGGCAACATAGCGGGACGAGGGAGAGGAATTTATCGGCAGTCTTGGAATAAAGATCTAAGTCCTTCACGGCTCTTCTCTGACTCAGCATGACATGATTGCATGGGATCAGATACCTGTGCAGGAAGAGGACATTGACATGTGTTACTATAGACCTGTGTATTCCTCACTACAAATGTGCAATTATATGATATACTTTTATAGACACGCTAAAATCTCTGCAAACGATTGTATACCAGGAATATCAGATGACCGACAGCAGCAGAGAAATGCAGTGCAGTTACAACTAGTAGCCACCAGAGGATAATTCCAATACTACTATAGGGTGAAGGTCATACACACCACCGGAAAAACAGGTAATGCCGGAACTCAGGGGATCAGTACAGAGTAACACGATCCCGAAAACCCTGCATTACACACAGTATCTACCCCCCCAAAGCCACATCATTGTGCACAGTATTGCCCTTTCAGAACCCCTCCATTGTACAAAGCATTGCCCCCCCCCAATTTTACATAGTACTGTGACCCCCGACCCCCCCCTCACTGCACTATGACAGGCCATACACTGATAGTCCGTTCCTTCGTAGATGGACACATTTCTTTGCAGGGCAATTGTATTCTGACATCCGATTGGATGCAGCTGCTGTTTGACCAGCAAATTTTCACTCGGCTCTTTCGTTTGAAAAATATTAGGTGGTGGGGGGCCGACAAGGCTTACCACCTTATCAGGAAGCAGCCATGTATGGCTGTAACCAGCTTACGTATTACGCCTGCGAGTCCATCTACTAAACATATTATCCTCCTCATTCTGGAGCTCATGCATTGTACACACTGGACTGCATCATCCCCTCAGAGCCCCTCCATTGCTCACACCATTGTCCCCACCAAGGCTCCTCTATTGCACAAAGTATTAACCACCCTAACCTCCCTCAATGTACCCAGCATCATCTCTTTGGGGTCCCTCCATTGCACACAGTACTGTCTCCTCAGAGACCGCCCATTATACACTGTATCGCCTTCTCAGAGACCCCCCCATTATACACTGTATTGCCTCCTCAGAGACCCCCCATTATACACTGTATTGCCTCCTCAGAGACCCCCCATTATACACTGTATCGCCTCCTCAGAGCCCCCCCATTATACCCTGTATCGTCTCCTCTGAGCGCCCCCATTATACACTTTATCGCCTCCTCTGAGCCCCCCCATTATACACTGTATCGCCTCCTCTGAGCCCCCCCATTATACACTGTATCGCCTCCTCTGAGCCCCCCCATTATACACTGTATCGCCTGCTCTGAGCCCCCCCATTATACACTGTATCGTGTCCTCAGAGCCCATCCATTATACCCTGTATCGTCTCCTCAGATCCCCCCCGTTATACACTGTATCGCCTCCTCAGAGCTCCCCCATTATACACTGTATCGCCTCCTCAGAGCCCCCCCATTATACACTGTATCGCCTCCTCTGAGCCCCCCCATTATACACTATCGCCTCCTCTGAGCCCCCCCATTATACACTGTATCGCCTCCTCTGAGCCCCCTCCATTATACACTGTATCGCCTCCTCTGAGCCCCCCCATTATACACTGTATCGCCTCCTCTGAGCCCCCCCGTTATACACTGTATCGCCTCCTCTGAGCCCCCCCATTATACACTGTTTTGCCTCCTCTGAGCCCCCCCCATTATACATTGTATCGCCTCCTCTGAGCCCCCCCCCCCATTATACACTGTATCGCCTCCTCTGAGCCCCCCCATTATAGACTGTATCACGTCCTCAGAGCTCCCCCATTGCACACAGTACACAGTATCATCCCCCTGATGCCCTTCCATTGTACACTGTATCTTCTCCTTGGAGCAAGTCCGTTGCACACAGTATCTTCTCCCCAAACCTTGACTGTAGGGATGGTGTTCTTAGCGTCAAAGTCAGCATTTTTCTTCCTCCAAGTCCCCCTCCTTAAGAAGCCACATGTACGGTCATGCCAATGAACATCTAAAGCAGTGATTCTCAACCAGGGTTCAGTGAAAACCCTAGGGTTCCTCCAGAGGTTGTAGGGGTTCCTTCAGCATTGGGCAATTTCTGCCTCTCAGATAAGTTCCCACCGACACCATTGATCTTTTTAGCTATCTGTAAGGAGGTAATTCTTCCCAATGACCACAAGTGTAAGGACCATTCTTCCCAATGACCACAAGTGTAAGGACCATTCTTCCCACTGACCACAAGTGTAAGGACCATTCTTCCCAATGACCACAAGTGTAAGGACCATTCTTCCCAATGACCACAAGTGTGAGGACCATTCTTCCCAATGACCACAAGTGTGAGGACCATTCTTCCCAATGACCACAAGTGTGAGGACCATTCTTCCCAATGACCACAAGTGTAAGGACCATTCTTCCCAATGACCACAAGTGTGAGGACCATTCTTCCCAATGACCACAAGTGTGAGGACCATTCTTCCCAATGACCACAAGTCTGAGGACCATTCTTCCCACTGACCACAAGTGTGAGGACCATTCTTCCCAATGACCACAAGTGTGAGGACCATTCTTCCCAATGACCACAAGTGTGAGGACCATTCTTCCCATTGACCACAAGTGTAAGGACCATTCTTCCCAATGACCACAAGTGTGAGGACCATTCTTCCCACTGACCACAAGTGTAAGGACCATTCTTCCCAATGACCACAAGTGTAAGGACCATTCTTCCCAATGACCACAAGTGTAAGGACCATTCTTCCCACTGACCACAAGTGTGAGGACCATTCTTCCCAATGACCACAAGTGTGAGGACCATTCTTCCCACTGACCATCACACTAATGTATCATGAGTTGTAGATTTCTACTTTTTAGCAGGGGTTCCCTGAGACCGGGGAACTATTTCAAGGGTTCCTCTGTGTTGAAAAGGTTGAGAAAGGCTGGTCTGGGGGGGGGGGTCATTTGGAACCAAGATCATTTTGAAAGGTGGTAAATATTAAATAACAAGGTTCTACAAAAGCTCCAGAAGATGCCACGTTCGTGGTGAAACATGTAGAGGCAATCAACACTTTTGTACCTTGACCATTGGGTTGATATGGCCTGAATTTTATAATATCTATGTAAGAAAATTTTCTATATATTTTTTGCAAATATTGCTTTTGATTGATCTTTCTGCACCTTAAAAACTCAAATTCTGTGCTCTTTGGGTATATTGTTTCGTCTTATACTATGGTGTCTGGATGGTTTGGGGTGTGGCCGTATTCCATTGTTCTATTGTTTGTGTCTGCCTTGGGAGCAACCTATTATGGGATGTATATGTGATGTGGATTAAGCTGTGAGATGGTCGAGGGATTCCTCCAACAGCTCTCCCTGCTGATTGGAGAGAAGTTTGAATACCTCTGCGTGCTTGTGTTAAAATAAACAGTTCATGTTCGGCACCCAAAGCGAGTACGGTCTAGTTCTTGACTGTCAGCGGTTGGAATATCTGATATCTATAGTCAGACTGGGAGGAAGCTGTATATGACGAAAGCACTCAAGTGGAGTGTGGGACGTTTTTGTTACATTGACTATGACCCCAGGAACACCATCCCTACAGTCAAGCACGGAGGTGAAAACACAATGCTTTGGGGCGGTTTTTCTGCTGAAGGTACAGGCCGACTTTGCCGTATTGAGGGGCCAATGGACGGGGGCCACGTATTGTAAGATCTTGGATGGGAAACCTTCTTCCCTCAGCCAGAACACTGAAGATAAATAGTGGATGGACAAAGACCCAAAACATACCGCCAAGTCAACAAAGCAGTGGCTCAAGAAGAAGCACATTAGCCGCCTGCCGACCAGCTGCCGCAGTTGCACTGCGGCGACATAGCTCGGGTGCGCGATTCGCCGTTATGGTACGTCGGTATCATAAACGGCCACCAGGCAGACGCCCCACCCCCCTCGATGCGAGTGCATCTCGATCGTTGCCAGGCTCCCACGATCGCTCGGAGCACACGGAGAACCGGGAGCTGTCTCCGGTTCTCCGAGCAGTGAACCGACAGATCGTCTGTTCATACAAAGTATGAACAGCGATCCGTTCGTTTCCCTACACAGTCCCCTCCCCACTCCAGTTAGAACACTCCCTAGGATACACATTAACCCCTTCGCAGCCCCCTAGTTTTAACCTGTTCACTGGCAGTGACGTTTTTACAGTAATCCAAGGATGTCCAAACTACGGCCCTCCAGCTGTTGCAGAACTACACATCCCATGAGGCATTGTAAAACTCTGACATTCAAAGACATGACTAGGCATGATGGGGATTGTAGTTCCTGAACAACTGGAGGGCCGTAGTTTGGACACCGCGGCAATGCAATTTTAAATCGCACTGATCACTGTATTAATGCCAATGGCCCCAAAAATTTGTCAAAAATGTCTGATGTATCCGCCAATGTCGCAGTCACGATAAAAATTGCTGATCATCGGCATTAATAGTAAAAAAAATAAAATAAAAAAAAAATAATAAATAATAATAAAAATGCCATAAAACTATCCCCTATTTTGTAGACGCTATAACTTTTGCGCAAACCAATCATTAAACGCTTATTGCGATTTTTTTTTAACCAAAAACATGTAGAAGAATACGTATCTGCCTAAACTGAGGGGAAAAAATGATTTTTTTATATATTTTTTGGGGATATTATAGCAAAAAGCAACAAATAAAAGCAACGTTTTTTTTTTTTCAAAATTGTCGCTCTATTTTTGTTTATAGCGCAAAAAATAAAAAAACGCAGAGGCGATCAAATACCACCAAAAGAAAGCTCTATTTGTGGGGGGGGGGGGGAAAGGTTGTCAATTTTGTTTGGGAACCACGTCGTACGACCGCGCAATTGTCAGTTAAAGCGACGCAGTGCCGAATCGCAAAAAAATAAAGTGGTCTGGTGTTTGGCCAGCCAAATGGTCCCGGAGGCTGAAGCGGTTAAGGTCATGGAGTGGCCTAGCCAGTCTCCAGACCTTAATCCTATAGAAAATATGTGGAGGGAGCTGAAACTTTGAGTTGCCAAGAGACGGCCAAGAAACCTTAAGGGTTTAGAGAAGATCTGTAAAGAAGAGAGGACTAAAATCCCTCCTGAGATGTGTGGAAACCTGGTCACCAACTACAAGAAACGTCTGACCTCTGATCGCCAACAAGGGTTTCTCCACCAACTAAGTCATGTTTTGCTTGGGGATCAAATACTTATTTTACTCACTGAACTGCAACTCCATTTATAACATTTGTATGGTGTGTGTTTCTTTTTCTGGATTTTCGGTTGATATTTTGTCTCTATCATATACACACCTATGATAAAAATGATAGACCCTTCATTTCTTTGTAAGTGGGCAAATTTACACAATCCGCAGGGGATCAAATAAATATTTTCCCCACTGTAACTCCTCCACTGTACAAAGTATCACCTCCTCTGAGCCCTTTGTAGTACAAAGTATTGTTTCTGCGGAGATCCCCCATAGTACATAATGAGGTCCACCCTGCCCCCCCCTTCCACTGTATAAAGCATAACACCCTGAAGCCCCCTCTATTGAACACGGAATGGTTTGGCCCATCTAAGGAGTTCTCTCACCTGAGCACCAGCTGCAGCAAGACGTCCTCACAGGTCAGATTGAGAAGCGTCTGGAACAGGGTCAGCGACACCATACACAGCTGCGGGACCGACACAAGACGACATATCAGAGGGGGACAGGACTACAGGACCACAACACATTGTAGGCCAACTAATGTTACATGACGTTAATAAATAGTAAGTAGGATTATGTTACACAGAGCCTCACACCTGGAAATAAATCCTATAGAAATGCTGAGCTGATCTAATACTTATAGGGTCACCACACCTAAAACTCATATTTCAGTCTGGTACACTGCGCCACCCATTGTCTTATATATTGTCTGCATACAGCGGGAGTACAGACCCGGGAACTCTGCACAGGGATGGTGGGAACCCCTCATAATGGGCACAGCGGGTGTACAGACCTGGGAACTAATCACAGGGATGGTGGGAACCCCTCATAATGGGCACAGCGGGTGTACAGACCCGGGAACTCAGCACAGGGATGGTGGGAACCCCTCATAATGGGCACAGCGGGTGTACAGACCCGGGAACTCAGCACAGGGATAGTGGGAACCCCTCATAATGGGCACAGCAGGTGTACAGACCCGGGAACTCAGCACAGATATGGGTGGGAACCCCTCATAATGGGCACAGCGGGTGTACAGACCCGGGAACTCAGCACAGATATGGGTGGGAACCCCTCATAATGGGCACAGCAGGTGTACAGACCTGGGAACTCAGCACAGATATGGGTGGGAACCCCTCATAATGGGCACAGCGGGTGTACAGACCTGGGAACTCAGCACAGGGATGGTGGGAACCCCTCATAATGGGCACAACAGGTGTACAGACCCAGGAACTCAGCACAGGGATGGTGGAAACCCCTCAAAATGGGCACAGGAAGAGTACAGACCCAGGAAATCAGCACAGGGATGGTGGGAACCCCTCATAATGGGCACAACAGGTGTACAGACCCGGGAACTCAGCACAGATATGGGTGGGAACCCCTCATAATGGGCACAGTGGGTGTACCGACCCGGGAACTCAGCACAGGGATGGTGGGAACCCCTCATAATGGGCACAGCGGGTGTACAGACCCGGGAACTCAGCACAGATATGGGTGGGAACCCCTCATAATGGGCACAGCGGGTGTACAGACCCGGGAACTCAGCACAGGGATGGTGGGAACCCCTCATAATGGGCACAGCAGGTGTACAGACCCAGGAACTCAGCACAGGGATGGTGGGAACCCCTCATAATGGGCACAGCGGGTGTACAGACCTGGGAACTAATCACAGGGATGGTGGGAACCCCTCATAATGGGCACAGCGGGTGTACAGACCCGGGAACTCAGCACAGGGATAGTGGGAACCCCTCATAATGGGCACAGCAGGTGTACAGACCCGGGAACTCAGCACAGATATGGGTGGGAACCCCTCATAATGGGCACAGCGGGTGTACAGACCCGGGAACTCAGCACAGATATGGGTGGGAACCCCTCATAATGGGCACAGCAGGTGTACAGACCTGGGAACTCAGCACAGATATGGGTGGGAACCCCTCATAATGGGCACAGCGGGTGTACAGACCTGGGAACTCAGCACAGGGATGGTGGGAACCCCTCATAATGGGCACAACAGGTGTACAGACCCAGGAACTCAGCACAGGGATGGTGGAAACCCCTCAAAATGGGCACAGGAAGAGTACAGACCCAGGAAATCAGCACAGGGATGGTGGGAACCCCTCATAATGGGCACAACAGGTGTACAGACCCGGGAACTCAGCACAGATATGGGTGGGAACCCCTCATAATGGGCACAGTGGGTGTACCGACCCGGGAACTCAGCACAGGGATGGTGGGAACCCCTCATAATGGGCACAGCGGGTGTACAGACCCGGGAACTCAGCACAGATATGGGTGGGAACCCCTCATAATGGGCACAGCGGGTGTACAGACCCGGGAACTCAGCACAGGGATGGTGGGAACCCCTCATAATGGGCACAGCGGGTGTACAGACCTGGGAACTCAGCACAGGGATGGTGGGAAACTGCCATTCCTCTCCTTGACAGCGAGGTGAGAGGTTGCTAGTTCCTTTGCTCCTGTGCTTCCAGAGACCAGGGGTTAGAGTTACTCCTCTGCCCCAGGAAGGATGCTGGATCCTGGGGAGGACCCTGGCGGGGGCCCCCTGGATAGGCCTCAACCTGCGGAAGATTCTGGGCCTGGCCCAAGGAAGGATGAATCTCTGTCTTCCTTTAGACGGAGGATTGTGGAAACGCTGAAGCGGATTGAGAAGGAAGAGGAGAAGTTGGGAGCTTTGAAAGCTGAATTTAAAAAGAAAAAGCAGTTTTGTGCCAAAGTCTTCAGTAAGAAGAGACCGGCTCTGAGGCCTGAATTGAAGGACCTGGAACAAGCTCTGCGGAAGCAGAAAGAATTGGTGAGTTCTCTGAAGGAGAATAGTGGAGCTTTTAAAGAAAAATATAAAAATGAGGAGCGATTTAATCAAATGAGGAAAGGAGCCTCTTCCTGCATGGAGAGCGAGGAGATGGAAGCAGAGAGTGAGAAAGTGGGCCCGGAGGATGAGCCCAGCTCTTCAACATCTCAGACACCTGCTGAACCCTCAATGGCGGAGGCCTCTGTCCCCTTCCCTCCCCAGCAATGTGGAACATCCGTGCAGGAGGTTGAAGGTTCTGACATGTTGGATTTGATCAACAAACTGGAGGCCAGTCCAGATTCAGCTCCCCAGGAAGGTGAGGAGGAGAAGATGGACACCATTCCCAGCCCTGTGGAGGAAAGACCTGTGGAGAGAGCAGCTGCAGGTACTGTGTGTGTGCAGGATGGTGGGATCTTTAATAACAATGGGCCTGCTGAGGGTTGTGGTACTGCAGACAGTCAGCCCAGACCCATAGACAATGTACAGCAAGCAATAACATCTGCTAGTAACTGTCAGCTTCAGTCTGCAGAGAGGTCCATGGACAATACAGTGACTTTGCCTGGACCAGGCACAGCGGCTGTTCCTGTGAATGGTGGAGGTGATGCTGGGAGCAGTAGTACTACAGCTCTCCAGGAGTCTGCAGCAGCCAAGACTGTGACGGCTCCCAGGATTGAAGCTGAGTGTTCGGGGGAGGGGGTGGGTCCTGCTAATCAGAAGACTGCTATCCCAGCTGATTCAGACTCTCTGCCAGCAGGTTTGAATGTATCTGAGGACAAGACTGCAAAAGCTGGAAGAAAAACTTATGCTGGTGTTGCTGCCACAGGATCTGGGAAGGGGGAACTAGCAGGGAAGGAGCATGGGGACGTTTTATCTTTCTCCCTGTTTAAAAGGAGGAATGTTGTACAATTGAAATGGGAAGGTGATGGAAACCCCCCACATAGGAGGGTGGTGGTGGATAAAATCCTGCAGATGGGGTTTAGGCCTGCGGATATCTTCGCCCTGATCAGTCCGGCAGGTTCCTATGAATATGATTTGTCCTTTATCCGTCCCGAGTCTTTGGACATATTTTGGGAGAAGTTTGAACACGTGTGTAGGGGCCTGCCGGACTGGAAAGGGCTCATCCCCAAACTTATTTCCCGCCAGCCCCTCATTAAGATGGTGACAATACTTGTGCGCAATGAATCCATACCCCAAGGGGATCTGACTGTATGGTTGAGGAGGTATGGGGACGTCCTGAGCCCCCTGAGAAAGATTTTGGACGATCGGGGAATATGGACAGGGGGATGGTCTGTGCAGCTGAAACTAAAGGTTATTGATAATGTTGTCCAACATCTGCCATCCTCAGCTTTCCTGGGGAGGGACAGGCTGACCATCTTCTACCCGGGCCAGCCAAAGCTCTGCAATAAATGTGGAGATAAAGGGCATCTTGCATCCTCCTGTCCAGTGATGAAGTGCTCTCTGTGTCAGGGTATAGGGCATTTGGCAAAGGATTGTAATATTATCAGGTGTAATCTGTGCAATGCAGTGGGACATCCTTATAGTCAGTGTCCTGAGGCAATGCACAACAAGCCGGAGCTCATGAGAGAGTTCTTCCGTCTGGACATGGAGGATGCACAGAGCTCATCAGCTGGAGGGCCTGTGATTCCATCGGAGTCTGTGCCCATACCCAATGTGTCTCCCCAGTCTGTGCCAATACCCAATGTGTCTCCCCAGTCTGTGCCAATACCCAATGTGTCTGTGTCTCCCCAGTCTGTGCCCATACCCAATGGGTCTGTGTCTCCCCAGTCTGTGGTTCCCCAGTCTGTGCCAGTACCCAATGTGTCTGTGTCCTCCCAGCCTGTATGTAAAGTTTCAGTTGCCAAGAATGTGTCCAATCCTTCTGTGTCCAATCCTTCTGTGTCCAATCCTTCTGTGTCCAATCCTTCTGTGTCTTCTAAAATTGCAGAGGCAGCAAGAGGTGCTGAGGCTGGTGCATCAGGTGTGGTGCCAGTCCCCCTCCCCCGACGCTGCAGGGTTCCTATTGCAGATCGTGGGGGCCAGAGGAGTGGGGAAAATAGTGGGGAGGCTGGTCTGGTGGTAGATAAGGGAAGGGAGAGTGGGGGGGAGGGGGTTGAAGGGGAGGGTAGGTGTGGGGAGGCTGGTTGTGGTTTATCCAAAGATGATATGGAGTGGTTGGAGGATAGGAGGAGGAGGGGCAAAAGAAGGAAAAAAAGGGGTTCAGTTCCCTTAAATCCTGTAGTTTTGCCTTTGGAAAATAAGTTTAAGGTCCTGTCGGATGATGATGATGATGAGTGGGACTCGTTCAGTTCAGCGTCCTCTATGGACGATGAGTGCCAGGGCGCAACAAAGCGTGCTGGTTCTCCAGGGAGAGGGAGTAGTCAGGCTAAGAAACGTCTACCTCAATTACCCTAATGGCAGTTCCCACTCCGTTAAAAGTGGCAACCATTAATGTTGCCAGCTTGAGATCAGTAAGCGCTCGTCATATGGCCTTATTTTTGCTCAGCGAGTTTGATGCTGACATTTTGTTTTTACAAGAGACCCATCTGAGTAGTCTGGCTGATATACATCTGGCAAAGAAGGAGTGGAGACGTGGTCCCTCATTTTGGTCTCTTGCGGCCGAGCCTTACAGCGGGGTTGCAGTCCTTTTTTCTGGTATGGTAACGTGCCGGCGGGTAATTGAGGTAGAGATTGGGAGATGCATGGTCTTGGACGTCTCTGTAAGGGGGCAGGACTTGCGCCTGATTAACATCTATGGTCCCCAGACGAAGTGGGACAGGAAATGCCTCTTTACAAAGATTAAGCCTTTTCTTTTTACGGCCCAGCAGGTTATCTTTGGAGGTGATTTTAACACCATTACTAGGTCTAAAGACAGGAGAGGTTTCAGAGATAAGCTGGGCTATGACACCCTTTTTCTCAATGCGATAGTTAGGGAAGCAGGTCTGGTAGATGCGCACATTAAGCGTTGCCCAGACAGCACGGGGTTCACTTTTCAGAGAGGTAGTAGTCAGAGTAGGATAGATAGGTTTTTTTTAAAGGGAGACTCTGCTTTTTCGGCACCTGTGTGCCGGGCAGTGGAGTTTTCTGATCACTGTATTCTATCTGTGACTCTGAATGCCTCAGACATGCCACCTAGGGGGAGGGGTATCTGGAGATTGAATTCGGCCCTCCTGGAAGACGAGAGAGTAAGACAATCCTTTGAGGACTTTTTTCAAGCACAGGTAACGATCCTAGACTTTTGCAACAGCAAGTCAGAATGGTGGGAGCTTGTAAAACAGCGGACTGTTAGGCTTTTCAAGGCCATAGGAAGAAAGAAGCAGCAAGATAAGTATATCACCTACCAGCGTTTGCGGAGGAAACTTGACCGCCTTGTTTCGAATGGAGGAGATTCTGGGGCGATCTCTGAGGTGAAGCTCCTCCTTAGGAGACATGAATATGACCGGCACGCCTCTTTGGTTCAGGAGAGGGATTACGGGAAATACCATTCGCCTGACCCTTACCAGAACTGTAAACAGAGCGTAGCAGTTAAGACGGTCCATGGCCTGAAGGACAGTACGGGCTCTCTGACGAAGTCTAGGTCAGGGATCCTGGAGGTTGTCAGGTCATACTATGCCGATCTCCTGGGAGGAAGGAACCTTGATCGGACAAGGATGTTGGGTTTTTTGGACTCTACACCAGGACTGGAAAGTAATGTTCCTTTGATGAATTTGACAGATGAAATCACTGCAGATGAGGTAGTCCAGGCTATTGATAAACTGGCCATCAAGAAAACGCCAGGGCCAGATGGGTTGACAGCTGAGTTTTATAAATGTTTTAAGACGATCCTGGCTCCCTACCTTGCGGAGGTTTTTAATGGCTGTTTGCAGGAGGGTTCTCTCCCTCCCTCCATGAGGCAATCTGCAGTGATCCTTCTGTCAAAGGGTAAAGATCCTTCGATTATTGAGAATTGGCGCCCCATTAGCCTTCTTAATGTCGATAGAAAGATACTGGCAAAGATTTTTTTCTGGCGATTATCACCAGTGGCAGGCAGTTTGTTATCCCACCACCAGCACTGTTCGGTCCAAGGTAGAAGCACTTTCTCAGCAGTGTTAGCCGTCCGGGAGGCCTTGGAGCGTTGTAGGGCTGCTGGTTGGGGTAAATTTTTGCTGACATTGGATCAGGCTAAGGCCTTTGATCGGGTTAATCATGAGTACTTATGGCTCCTTCTTGGCAGATATGGCCTGGAGGGGGGTTTCATTGATTGGCTTAAGATCTTGTACAAAGGGGCTGAAAGCTTTCCGCTAGTTAATGGTTGGGTCGGGCAGCCCTTTGTGGTTGGCTCGGGTGTGCGTCAGGGGTGCCCATTGAGTCCTCTGTTATATGCATTTGCAATTGACCCCTTCATCAGAAGGCTGGAGAATGGGCCATTGTGTGGGGTACCTTTGGGCATCGCTGGTGAGCCTCCTTTGAAGGTTGTGGCCTATGCTGATGATGTTTCTGTTTTTGTCTCTGGGACTGGGGAGGCGCAGGAGGTGGTCTCAGTGATAACACGGTATTCAGAGGCATCAGGTTCAAAGGTCAACCAGGACAAGTGTGAAGCTTTCTGGATGGGTGTGGAAGGTGAGAGCTTTGTTCTCCCGGATGACTTCCCGGAGCCCCAGCAAAAAATTAGAGTTCTAGGCATTGAATTTGGCCCAGGTGACTATGGTCATGCAAATTGGGTGAACAGGCTGGAGAATGCCGATGCCAAGGTGGCAAGCTGGAAAGGTTGGCAGCTTTCCTTGAGGGAAAAGGTTGATCTGATCAAGACTTACCTGATTCCGATTTTTCTATATGTCAGTTTTGTTTGCGTTTTGCCAGCTTCTCTCTATACCAGGGTCTATACTTGTTTCTTCCAGCTGTTATGGGGGAACAGAATAAACCTTGTCAAAAGGAATGTGACTTACCTTTCTAGGCGGGAGGGTGGTCTAGGGATGATCAACCCTGTAGTCTTTTTCTCTCTGATGTTTGTGAAGTACAATCTTGGTAACATGTTGGCAGAGAGACCGCCTGGGTGGGTTGGTATTTTCCAGTCCTGGTTTAGGCCCTTTCTGCGAGACTGGGAAAATGGTGGGCCAGTGAAAAGCCTGAGGGTCAAGCATGATAAGCTCCCGGCTTATGTTGCCCCGTGTTTGAAAATGCTTCGGCAGTGGCAAGTAACGGCAGGGGAAGTCAGATCTCTTCCAAGGAAACTTCTTGAGAAGCGGATCATGAGCTCTGTTTTTTGCGAGCCACTGGCCCTGAGGGATTGCCCAAGCCTGGTTTTGGGGGTGGGTTTGCGGTTGATTAATTTGGAGAGAATCCCAATGAAGTTTAGGGATCAGGCTTGGCTTGCCTTTCATGGAAAACTATATGTGAAGGGCAACTTGAAGTTTCTTTCCATGAGTGATCGGGGCTGCCCGAGAGTGGAGTGTGGAGGAGTGGTGGAGTCCATGGATCACTTTCTACTTCAGTGCCCTTTTAATATAGAGGTGTACAAGAGGGTGGGGAGGGCTCTGAGTATACCCTTCCTCCCCCATATGAGTTATGCAGAGTGGGTGTATGGGGCTTTCCAGACTCGTCGGGATTATGATTTGGAAACACTTTTTTTAGTTAGTTTAGTAGTCCGTTATTTCACGTGGAGCGCACGGTGTCAGGTATCCTTACGGGGTAAAATCCTCCCTGTGGAAGTGGTGGTGGAGAACATTCTGGGTGAGGTTGGGAAGATTCGGGGTCTTGAGAAAGACAGGTGGCAGCAGGAGGCCTGGATAAAGGCGTGGAGGAATATCAGGGCTCTGTAGCTGCTGCCTGTTGATCTCGGGGTGTGCGGCTTTCTTTGTATTCTTCTTTCACTCCCTTAGATTTTCAGATCCAATATAATTTTGATAAAAGGCTCCATGCATGGTGACGGTGATGTTCCTTAGTCTGGCTCTCCCGTAGGTATTATGTTGTGTGCAATTTGTTTTGCACTGTTTATTTTGTTCTTGTTCTTTCTGGTTTGTATAATTGTATTCAATTATTTTGTAAATATGTTTTATTTATTTATTATGTTTTTATTGTATATAAGTTGTTGTTTGTAAGATTTTCAATAAACAAAATTAACCCCTCATAATGGGCACAACAGGTGTACAGACCCAGGAACTCAGCACAGGGATGGTGGAAACCCCTCAAAATGGGCACAGGAAGAGTACAGACCCAGGAAATCAGCACAGGGATGGTGGGAACCCCTCATAATGGGCACAACAGGTGTACAGACCCGGGAACTCAGCACAGATATGGGTGGGAACCCCTCATAATGGACACAACAGGTGTACAGACCCGGGAACTCAGCACAGGGATGGTGGGAACCCCTCATAATGGGCACAGCGGGTGTACAGACCTGGGAACTCAGCACAGATATGGGTGGGAACCTCTCATAATGGGCACAGTGGGTGTACAGACCTGGGAACTCAGCACAGGGATGGTGGGAACCCCTCATAATGGGCACAACAGGTGTACAGACCCAGGAACTCAGCACAGGGATGGTGGAAACCCCTCAAAATGGGCACAGGAGGAGTACAGACCCAGGAAATCAGCACAGGGATGGTGGGAACCCCTCATAATGGGCACAACAGGTGTACAGACCCGGGAACTCAGCACAGGGATGGTGGGAACCCCTCATAATGGGCACAGCAGGTGTACAGACCTGGGAACTAATCACAGGGATGGTGGGAACCCCTCATAATGGGCACAGCGGGTGTACAGACCTGGGAACTAATCACAGGGATGGTGGGAACCCCTCATAATGGGCACAGCGGGTGTACAGACCCGGGAACTCAGCACAGGGATAGTGGGAACCCCTCATAATGGGCACAGCAGGTGTACAGACCCAGGAACTCAGCACAGATATGGGTGGGAACCCCTCATAATGGGCACAGCGGGAGTACAGAGCTGGGAACTCAGCACAGGGATGGTGGGAACCCCTCATAATGGGCACAGCGGGTGTACAGACCCGGGAACTCAGCACAGATATGGGTGGGAACCCCTCATAATGGGCACAACAGGTGTACAGACCCGGGAACTCAGCACAGGGATGGTGGGAACCCCTCATAATGGGCACAGCGGGTGCACAGACCTGGGAACTCAGCACAGATATGGGTGGGAACCCCTCATAATGGGCACAGTGGGTGTACAGACCTGGGAACTCAGCACAGGGATGGTGGGAACCCCTCATAATGGGCACAACAGGTGTACAGACCCGGGAACTCAGCACAGATATGGGTGGGAACCCCTCATAATGGGCACAGTGGGTGTACCGACCCGGGAACTCAGCACAGGGATGGTGGGAACCCCTCATAATGGGCACAGCAGGTGTACAGACCTGGGAACTAATCACAGGGATGGTGGGAACCCCTCATAATGGGCACAGCGGGTGTACAGACCTGGGAACTAATCACAGGGATGGTGGGAACCCCTCATAATGGGCACAGCGGGTGTACAGACCCGGGAACTCAGCACAGGGATAGTGGGAACCCCTCATAATGGGCACAGCAGGTGTACAGACCCAGGAACTCAGCACAGATATGGGTGGGAACCCCTCATAATGGGCAGAGCGGGTGTACAGACCCGGGAACTCAGCACAGATATGGGTGGGAACCCCTCATAATGGGCACAACAGGTGTACAGACCTGGGAACTAATCACAGGGATGGTGGGAACCCCTCATAATGGGCACAGCGGGAGTACAGAGCTGGGAACTCAGCACAGGGATGGTGGGAACCCCTCATAATGGGCACAGCGGGTGTACAGACCTGGGAACTCAGCACAGATATGGGTGGGAACCCCTCATAATGGGCACAGCGGGTGTACAGACCTGGGAACTCAGCACAGGGATGGTGGGAACCCCTCATAATGGGCACAGCAGGTGTACAGACCTGGGAACTAATCACAGGGATGGTGGGAACCCCTCATAATGGGCACAGCGGGAGTACAGAGCTGGGAACTCAGCACAGGGATGGTGGGAACCCCTCATAATGGGCACAGCGGGTGTACAGACCCGGGAACTCAGCACAGGGATGGTGGGAACCCCTCATAATGGGCACAGCGGGTGTACAGACCCGGGAACTCAGCACAGGGATGGTGGAAACCCCTCAAAATGGGCACAGGAGGAGTACAGACCCAGGAAATCAGCACAGGGATGGTGGGAACCCCTTATAATGGGCACAGCGGGTGTACAGACCCGGGAACTCAGCACAGGGATGGTGGGAACCCCTCATAATGGGCACTTTAGGTTTGCAGACTGGGGAACATATTGGAAACACGGGCAAAAGCCTGAAATGAGCCCCTGGAGTTCAGTATGATGTTCGGGATTCGGGTCTTACCCGGGAATTGCTGGCGATGCGGCTGATGAGCGTGTGCAGGATGGTGGTGTTGTCGTGCCGATGGAGAAGGATAAATCGCAGGAAGGTTTTCAGCAGTGCGGTCTCGCTGATGCTGCGCAGGAACAGCTCCAGGTACGCAGTACTGGCGATCATCTCCTCAATAGAGGTCTAGGATGGAGGAGGGGAGACGGTCAATACAGAGAGAACATGCAGATCACACAACATCTTCCTGACTGAGGGTCAAACGTGACGTTTAATCTGCTTATATTTTACTCCCCCTCCCCCCATCAATATGTGAATGACATTTTTAAATAAAACCGTTCTGTACTCATTACACAGCGAACGTTACCCCCGGTGACATCATCACTAGAGCTCGGCCCGGGAAGGAAATACTGCATGGAGCTGGCTGGAGTCTCATCTTCAATACATCAGGAGCTTCTAAAAGTCTCTTGTATCTCAGCAGAAGTCTCTAAGCTTCTCATGTAAGCGGCCTTCCAATCCCCAGTGACAGGCGATGCATTATGGGTCCGGAAGTAAGATATTGTCACTGTGTCAGCGACCTCCAATAGGAGCATTGCTTGTATACTCTGCCCCTTACAGTATGTACCTAGGGGTCTCTTACCTTGTGCAACGCTGGGCCCATGACCGGAACCAGGAACCCATTATGTATGTATTCCACAAGCTGGTTCTGGACGAACGGATGAGCCACCTGTGCTGACAGAAAGACAATTCATCATAAGGGCCTCCAGCCCAGGCTCCACCCACTGCTCGCCTCCAGCCCAGGCTCCACCCACTGCCCACCTCCAGCCCCAGGCTCCACCCACTGCTCACCTCCAGCCCAGGCTCCACCCACTGCTCACCTCCAGCCCAGGCTCCACCCACTGCCCACCTCCAGCCCCAGGCTCCACCCACTGCTCACCTCCAGCCCAGGCTCCACCCACTGCTCACCTCCAGCACAGGCTCCACCCACTGCCCACCTCCAGCCCAGGCTCCACCCACCTCCAGCCCAGGCTCCACCCACCTTCAGCCTAGGCTCCACCCACTGCCCACCTCCAGCCCAGGCTCCACCCACTGATCACCTCCAGCCCAGGCTCCACCCACTGCTCACCTCCAGCCCAGGCCCCACCCACTGCTCACCTCCAGCCCAGGCTCCACCTACTGCTCACCTCCAGCCCTTGCACCACTGTTGGCCTCCAGCCCCAGGCTCCACCCACTGCTGACCTCCAGCCCAGGCTCCACCTACTGCTGACCTCCAGCCCAGGCTCCACCTACTGCTCACCTCCAGCCCAGGCTCCACCTACTGCTCACCTCCAGCCCAGGCTCCACCTACTGCTCACCTCCAGTCCAGGCTCCACCTACTGCTCACCTCCAGTCCAGGCTCCACCTACTGCTCACCTCCAGCCCAGGCTCCACCTACTGCTCACCTCCAGCCCAGGCTCCACCTACTGCCCACCTCCAGCCCAGGCTCCACCTACTGCCCACCTCCAGCCCAGGCTCCACCTACTGCCCACCTCCAGCCCTTGCACCACTGTTGACCTCCAGCCCAGGCTCCACCTACTGCTCACCTCCAACCCAGGCTCCACCTACTGCCTACTGCAGACTCAACTCTATAGTT
This sequence comes from Lithobates pipiens, assembly GCF_037356315.1. Lineage (NCBI taxonomy): Eukaryota > Metazoa > Chordata > Amphibia > Anura > Ranidae > Lithobates > Lithobates pipiens. The sequence goes on from NW_027507917.1 coordinate 1,663,822, forward strand.
TTGAGAGTCTCCAAGTTGAAGCACGTATAGCAGTATTTGCCTGGAGGGAGCCTTTGTCACCTCCATCCCAGGCTCCACCCACTGCCTACCTCCAGCCCTTGCACCACTGCTGACCCCCAGCCCCAGGCGAAGCCCACTGCCTACCTCCAGCCCTCGCACCACTGTTGACCCCCAGCCCCAGGCTCTGCCAACTGCTGACCTCCAGCCCTTGCACCACTGTTGACCTCCAGCCCCAGGCACCACCCTCAGTGCTGACCTCCAGCCGTTGCACCACTGATGACCTCCAGCCCCAGGATTCATCTACTGCTGACCTCCAGCCCTTGCACCACCGTTGACCCCCAGCCTCCGCCCACTGCTGACCTCCAGCCCTTGCACCACTGTTGACCCCCAGCCCCAGGTACCACCCACTGCTGACCTCCAGCCCTTGCACCACTGTTGACCCCCAGCCCCAGGCTCCACTCACTTCTGACCTCCAGCCCTTGCACCACCAATGGCCTCCACCCACTGCTGACCTCCAGACCTTGCACCACTGTTGACTTCCAGCCCCAGGATCCATCCACTGCTGACCTCTGGCTCAGACCCCACCCATTGATAACCGCTTCAGCTACTAACCTGAGTGACAGCATTACAGAACTCCAGAGAATTCATGAAAAGGACCAAAGAGGACACCCCGATCCAGTCTTCTCTCCGCAAGAAGTGCCAGTCATCGCCACGAACCTCAATCTTACGTGGAAGAGATGAGTAGAGGGCGCTCAGCCCCGTTGCCAGGATCTGCCAACAGGAAAGCAATATCAGTTATTTGTTCCACTGTTCCAACATGTAGCCAGGTAAACAGCAGGTGTCAGATCGGGGGAATGACCACCAGAGGGTAGCATAAGTCAGGATCATAGGTGTCAGACCCAGGAGTGAACACCAGAGGGCAGCATAAGTCAGGATCACGTAGGAGTAATCTCCGTGTAATAGTAGAACGCAGCGGGGGCTTGTATAATTGAAGCTTTATGGATTTTTTTGGCCTCATTATAACCCGACTGGTTGTCCCGTCGCTTTATTTCTGAGGATCATTTAAACGCTCAGCGTGAACAATAAATGCAGAGTTATGCTTTAACTCATGGGAGGCCAAGCTGGATTTGTCACTTTGAAGGACCTCATTTAATAGAGGTTTCTTAAATCTTCATAAATACAGACACCAAGGTTACCTTCACTGGGAAACACACATAGAAGACACACGTGGTGACAAGTGTAGGCCTATGCTCATTCTATGGGAGTACCAACGCTGGGGCATGAGCACAAATGGCTATTAGAATGTCTCCAGGAAGATACCACAACTGCCCTAGAGGGGGAGCAGTCCTCTGCTATGTTATACACAGCCTCCTATCATATAACAATGGGTTGCAGGGTGTTTCCCCCCCCCATTACCCCTCAGGGGTATGTCCCCCCCCCCCCCACACACACGGAAAGGGAAACCTTCTAAAAAAAAGGTGGCTGCAGTTTTTTTTTATAAACTCTAACAGTACAAGATGGTGGCGGAGCAGGAGAAGGCAGTGTACAGGATGGATACCAGTGCAGGGACTGTACAGAGAGGGATCACAGACTGGGAACGGGATGGGTGCCCAAGGGACAGGACTGGTCAGGAGAGGTGTGTGGAGAAAGAGAGACGTACGTTATACCAGTACAGGTGTGGGCAGAGCACAGGGTGGGTGCCCAGGGGACAGTACCGGTCAGGCAGCAACTATACAGACTGGGTGAGAAGCAGCAGATGTACCCAGTAACAATACACGACGGGCGACCAAGACCGAGGACTGGTCAGGAAGGGAATGTATAGAGAGAGAGGGCACAGACTAGGAAAGCAGGAGACATATACCTTGTAACAGCACAGGATGATCACAGTGCAGGTAGAAGCAGAGCACAGGACGGGTGACCAGTGGACAATACTGGTCAGGTGGGACTCTACACAGGGGGCACAGACCGGCCAGGCGGGACACTACACAGGGGGCACAGACCGGCCAGGCGGGACACTACACAGGGGGCACAGACCGGCCAGGCGGGACACTACACAGGGGGCACAGACCGGCCAGGCGGGACACTACACAGGGGGCACAGACCGGCCAGGCGGGACACTACACAGGGGGCACAGACCGGCCAGGCGGGACACTACACAGGGGGCACAGACCGGCCAGGCGGGACACTACACAGGGGGCACAGACCGGCCAGGCGGGACACTACACAGGGGGCACAGACCGGCCAGGCGGGACACTACACAGGGGGCACAGACCGGCCAGGCGGGACACTACACAGGGGGCACAGACCGGCCAGGCGGGACACTACACAGGGGGCACAGACCGGCCAGGCGGGACACTACACAGGGGGCACAGACCGGCCAGGCGGGACACTACACAGGGGGCACAGACCGGCCAGGCGGGACACTACACAGGGGGCACAGACCGGCCAGGCGGGACCCTACACAGGGGGCACAGACCGGCCAGGCGGGACCCTACACAGAGGGCACCGACCGGCCAGGCGGGACTCTACACAGAGGGCACAGGCCGGCCAGGCGGGACCCTACACGGAGGGCACAGGCCGGCCAGGCGGGACCCTACACGGAGGGCACAGGCCGGCCAGGCGGGACCCTACACGGAGGGCACAGGCCGGCCAGACGGGACCCTACACAGAGGGCACAGGCCGGCCAGGCGGGACTCTACACAGAGGGCACCGGCCGGCCAGGCGGGACCCTACACAGAGGGCACAGGCCGGCCAGGCGGGACCCTACACAGAGGGCACCGGCCGGCCAGGCGGGACCCTACACAGAGGGCACCGGCCGGCCAGGCGGGACCCTACACAGAGGGCACCGGCCGGCCAGGCGGGACCCTACACAGAGGGCACAGGCCGGCCAGGCGGGACCCTACACAGAGGGCACAGGCCGGCCAGGCGGGACCCTACAGAGAGGGCACCGGCCGGCCAGGCGGGACCCTACACAGAGGGCACAGGCCGGCCAGGCGGGACCCTACACAGAGGGCACAGGCCGGCCAGGCGGGACCCTACACAGAGGGCACAGGCCGGCCAGGCGGGACCCTACACAGAGGGCACAGACCGGCCAGGCGGGACCCTACACAGAGGGCACAGACCGGCCAGGCGGGACCCTACACGGAGGGCACAGACCGGCCAGGCAGGACCCTACACAGAAGGCACAGACTGGGCAGTCAGGAAACATGTATTCGATAACAGTACAGGATGGTGGCAGTGCAGGTAGAAGCAGAGCACAGGACAGGGGACAGTATTGGTCATGCAGGCAGGACTCTGTACAGAGGGCACAGAACGGGCAGGCAGGGGACATGCACTGTATAACAGTACAGGTAGAAGCAGAGCACAGGACGGGTGAGCGGCAGGCAGGACTATGAGAACAGGAAGGATCTGGGAAGATCTGGGCTCAGGTCCAGCAGACGGCGGCTCAGGCAGGGAGGAGTCGCATTCCATAGTGGCAGCTCAGGGAGTGTCCGGGAACCGCACACAGGACGATGCCAGGATGCATTAACTCAACAGGGCAATCGCAGAGCCCCATCTACATGGAGGAAATGGAAGATTTACTGTTACTAGGGAGAGATCTCAATCATGTCACTGCACACCAATGTCACTAAGTGCTGAGTAGCCTGCGCAGGCTCTCTCACTATCTGCTGAGTATAGTGGGAAATGTTTTCAGGCTTGAGGACAGGAAGATCTATATCTCTTCCTGCTCCAGCTACACGACACGGAAAACTATTCCTTAAGGTGGAGGCTGATGTGGCAGCTTGTGGGTAAAATGACACAGCGGAGGAGTCGGGAGGAGAGGGGTGCTATGTGGTTCCCCCACCCTGCTCCCTGCCAACATCACAGAAATGGGACAACAATGCATGCCACACCAGCATCACCCACCCATTAATAGGACAGTATTGTGTGGGAGGGATAGGGAGGAGTAGGGATCACCAGGCTCAGTGTGTACCGCAATGCGTGCCAACTCCGTGTTCAGTTACAGCAGCGTTGGTGTAATGAATACAGAACACAAGTATTTATATAGGAGGTGAAGAATTTGGGGGGGGGGGGGGGTTTGTAATGGGCCGGGCCATCAGACCAGAGAGTGGGTTGAGGGATGTGGTTGTCATTCCAGGATAAGCACAGTGTTCCCATAAATACATAACACGGGGGGTTCAAGCGGAATGCCAAGCAAAAAGCTGAACGTTCTAGTAGATATTATTACCGATCTGTGCTGGGGATTGGATACAAAGTGTGTGTGTGTTGGGGGGACAGAGGAGGGATCAATCTGTGATCCAGGAGCAGGATACATGGGAGAGACCAATATGTGTGCTGGGAGAGGGATACAGGGAGAGACCAATATGTGTGCTGGGAGAGGGATACAAGGCGGGACCAAAGTGTGTGCTGGGAGAGAATATAGGGACATACCAATATGTGTGCTGGGAGAGGGATACAGGGAGAGACCAATGTGTGTGCTGGGAGAGGGATACAGGGAGAGACCAATGTGTGTGCTGGGAGAGGGATACAGGGAGAGACCAATGTGTGTGCTGGGAGAGGGATACAGGGAGAGACCAATGTGTGTGCTGGGAGAGGGATAAAGGGAGAGACCAAAGTGTGTGCTGGGAGAGAATATAGGGACATACCAATATGTGTGCGGGGAGAGGGATACAGGGAGAGACCAATGTGTATGCTGGGAGAGGGATACAAGGCGGGACCAAAGTGTGTGCTGGGAGAGAATATAGGGACATACCAATATGTGTGCTGGGAGAGGGATACAGGGAGAGACCAATGTGTATGCTGGGAGAGGGATACAGGGAGAGACCAATGTGTGTGCTGGGAGAGGGATAAAGGGAGAGACCAATGTGTGTGCTGGGAGAAGGATACAAGTCGGGACCAAAGTGTGTGCTGGGAGAGAATATAGGGACATACCAATATGTGTGCCGGGAGAGGGATACAGGGAGAGACCAATGTGTATGCTGGGAGAGGGATACAGGGAGAGACCAATGTGTGTGCTGGGAGAGGGATACAGGGCAAGAACAATGTGTGTGCTGGGAGAGGGATAAAAGGAGAGACCAATGTGTTTGGGGGGGGGGGGGAACAGAGGAGGGATCAATGTGTGATCCAGGAGCAGGATACATGGAAGAGACCAATATGTGTGCTGGGAGAGAATACAGGGAGAGACCAATGTGTGTGCTGGGAGAGGGATACAGGGAGAGACCAATGTGTGTGCTGGGAGAGGGATACAGGGAGAGACCAATGTGTGCGCTGGGAGAGGGATACAGGGAGAGACCAATGTGTGTGCTGGGAGAGGGAGCGAGAGGAGAGACCAATGTGTGTGCTGGGAGAGGGAGCGAGAGGAGAGACCAATGTGTGTGCTGGGAGAGGGAGCGAGAGGAGAGACCAATGTGTGTGCTGGGAGAGGGAGCGAGAGGAGAGACCAATGTGTGTGCTGGGAGAGGGAGCGAGAGGAGAGACCAATGTGTGTGCTGGGAGAGGGAGCGAGAGGAGAGACCAATGTGTGTGCTGGGAGAGGGAGCGAGAGGAGAGACCAATGTGTGTGCTGGGAGAGGGAGCGAGAGGAGAGACCAATGTGTGTGCTGGGAGAGGAACTACCACTTGCTCATAATATGAATTGAGTGTCCATATCCTCCTCGTTTCAGTTCTTTTAAAGCAACTCCAGATAAAAGAGCCATGACCACGTACAGCAAGCAAATAATTCTCACACATTCCACTGCCTGGGCCAATGAACCCCTTTACACTACAGTGATAACCTAGCAGGAATATCGTCCTCATTTGACACATCCGGGAGTGTCCGATGCCGGAGTCCCATTCTGGATTCGGTTTTCCCTCGGCCAATCCCTAAGTCCCTACAGCAGAAAGGGTCAGGTGGAAGGAATCACAGAGTATAGAATAGTCTTCCTCACGCATCACTAACTTATTCCAGACATCTCTGCCTGGATGTCACACGTCTTCCTCCAACTCAAACTTGTCCAAAACCGAGCTCATATTATTTCCTCCTCCACATGCCCCTTCCCCTGACTTCCCGGTCAAGAGCAATGGCACAACCAACCACCCACCCCCACATGCCAGGGTGCTAGGTGTAGTCCTGGACTCTGATCTCTTCTTTTGGCCTCACATCCAATCCCTTTCCAAAGCTTGCCACCTCAACCTTCGCAACATCTCCAAACTACGTCCCTTCCCAACCAATGAAACCACAACGCTCCCGATTCACTCCCTGGTCATCTCTCGCCTCGACTGCAACTCACTCCTCATCGGCTTAAATAGACGATCCCCCCTTAAATCCATCATGAATGCTGCTGCCGGACTCATCCACCTTACAAACCGCTCAGCGTCTGCCACCCCTCTCTGCCAATCCCTCCATTGGCTTCTACTCACCCAACAAATCCAATTCAAAATACCAAGAACAACTTAAAAAGCCACCTCAGCTCTGCCCCCAGCTACATCACTAACCTAGCCTGAAACCAGACCAACCTAATCGTCCTCTTCGTCCTTCACAAGACCTTCTGCTCTCTAACTCCATCGTCTATTCATCTCCAGGACTTCCCCCAAGCCTCTCCCCTCCTCTGGAACACCCTACCCCCAAATCTGTCAGACGCTCTTCAAATCTATATACTTTTAGGCGATCCCTGAAAACGTTTCTCTCTTTGGAGAAGCCTACCCTCCCTCCCTCCTCCTATTTTCTTCATAAGCTCATCCCCCACAGTTATTACCCTTTCATATCACTTGATCCTCCCTTCTAGATTGCAAGCTCTAAGGAGCGGGGCCCTCCTGTATATAATTGTATTGTACGTGTACTGTCTGCCCTCATGTTGTAAAGCGCTGTGCAAACTGTTGGCGCTATATAAATCCTGTATAATATAACAATAATAATAATACAAGTATACTGGGGGGCATCTGACACACCCGGAGGTAATCACAGCCTGATGAAGAGACCGTGCCTAGTCTATAGAGATACCAGTCAGGAAAAGTTTTCAGCACCCCGATAACTACAAGATCCATTCCCGTATAGTATTCTATAGGAGTATGCTGATCAACAGTTAGGGCTCAGACACACGGCACACAGAAGAATCTGTCTTTAGAATTCGAAGAGGATGATGATGAGGAGGATAGATCGCCGCTGGAACGCCACGGACTCACCACGACTCTACAACTCCATATTATATTCTCCAATGATCCCCCCCCCTCCTAACACTTGACGGAGGATCAACAACTCCACCGGATCAGGTTTCCCCATCACACACACACACACGTGAAAGACAGCTGGCCAAGCGTCCGTCCCACACACCGCACGCCGTCAATGTATATTTATATAGAATCGCATGTTTTGTCTCCGGGGATTTCCATGCTATATATAAAAACAGATCTTATAGACCCCATATCTCTACATAAAGAGGACCTGTCATTTCAATATTTCTATTACAAGGCATGTTTGCATCTCTTGTAATAGGAATAAAAACAATGAAAAAAAAAAAAGAAAGAAAAAAAAAGAAAAAAGATAATTTCAAGCACCCCCATCCCTTGCACAAAAGCAAATCTAAGTCACGCACAGATTTGTAAATAAAAATGATATATATGCGCTAAGTGATAGATGAATTACACAATGTGAAAAATTTAAAAACAATAACAAAAAAAAAAGAAAAAAAAAAGAAAGAATAAAAGAAAGAAAAAAGAAAAGATAATAAATTTCAAGCACCCCCATCGCTTCGTGCTCGCACACAAAAGCAAATCTAAGTCACGCACAGATTTATAAATAAAAATGATATATATATGCTAAGTGATAGATGAATTACACAATGTGAAAAATTTTAAAACAAGAGAAAAAAAAAGAAAGAAAAAAAAAAGACGAGATAATTTCAAGCACCCCCATCGCTTTGTGCTCGCACACAAAAGCAAATGTAAGTCACACACACATTTGTAAATAAAAATGATATATATGCGCTAAGTGATAGATGAATTACACAATGTGAAAAATTTAAAAACAATAAGAAGAAAGAAAAAAAAAAGAAAAATAGAAAAGATAATAATTTCAAGCACCCTCATCCCCTCATGCTCGCGCACAAAAGCAAATCTAAGTCACGCACAGAAATAAAAATAATATATATGCGCTAAGTGATAGATGAATTACACAACGTGAAAAATGTGTCAATTAATGACCTGCAGCTAAGCACTATAAGCCAGATACAGGGCACAAAATAAAAATACAAAATAAAAGTGCAGCGCTAGGTATAAACACAAGATGATCCAAAAAAAAAAAAAAAAGCACATATGAAAGTAAATATATCACTATTAGTAAAGTGCAATATGACCATAAACATTAAAGTGGAAGTAAACCCTTCTATCATTTTCAGTCAAGGAAGCTGCCATCTTGGCCTCTAATGATTCTTTAACTGCCATAATGCTGCACATCAGTGATCAGTTATGAAACCAGCCATTGGATGGTTTGAAAGTTTGGTTGAGAGCACAACCAATGTGAAAAAAGGCATTTCCGGCAAGCCGGGAATGTAAGTGTTTTTTGAAACTGGGTTTACTCCCGCTATAAAGCGGAGTTCCACCCAAAAGTGGAACTTCCACTCATTTGATTCCTCCCCCCCCCCCCACTCTGAGGGGAGGTGCAGATACTGGTATAATACAGGTATCTGCACCCACTTCCGGGAATAGACTCCCGCGGTCACGCCCCTTCCCACCCCCCCGCCATCTCCTGGGAAACACAGGAGATAGCAGGGACCACTTACGACACGTAGTGCGACTCACGCATGCGCACTAGGGAACCGGGAAGTGAAGCCGCAACGCAAACACCCGAATCCCAATGGTGTGAACAAGCAGGATAAAAAATAAAATAAAAAATTGCGGTGGTAGTCCTTGCAAGGAAAAATGGACAGACAGGTCTGTTTAAAATCCAATCGTGCATATGCAGAACGTGTGTGTGTCACGCACACACGCGATCGGATTCTAAACTTTTTTTTTATGTCACATGGTATTTGCGCGGCGGTCTTTGAAACTGAATTTTATGTGGAAAAAATGCACTTTGATTTTAATGCAAAAAATAAATAAATAATATATGTGTGTATAGAGATAGATCGATCTATCTATCTACATCTACAAATATATATATATATATATAGATATATATAAGTAATTAGTTCAATTCTGGCCAAAACGAGAATCACGTTTTTATTTTTTTGTTTCGAATAAAAAAAGATCTCGCGGTGTAAAATCTTTCGCATTATACGAAAAAACGGGCTAACTTTTCTGTTATTTTTAAATTCATTAAAGTAATTTTTAAAAAAAAAATTGCATTTGAAAGACCGCTGCGCAAATACAGTGTGACATAAAATATTACAACAACCATTTTATTCTCTATGGTGTCTATTAATATATATATACATATATATAAAAATAAATAATGTTTGGGGTTCTAAGTAATTTTCTAGCAAAGAAAAAAAAAAAGATTTTAACTTGAAACCAACAAATATAAGAAAAAGGTTTAGTGGTTAAACCTTTTTCGCTTACACACAAAGTCTATTACATTGACAAATTGTTACAATATTTATACTTAAAGAGGAAGTAAACCCTGATGGGTGTTACTTCCTCTTTGTCTCCTTGCAAAGGTAAAGCATAATGGACTACTATGCATCGCATCACATCGCATTGTAGCCCATTATGTGTCACTTACCTGACACAGGAGCCAGCGATGTCACCGCTGTCCCCTGTAGCACGAAGTGTCCATCTTCTTCCAGGTATCGCTGCTCCGGCCACTCACAGCGTCGGAGCAGCGATGACGTCACTCCCGCGCACGGGAGTCGCCACTAACGGCATATCGCCATTAGCATTGGCATGCCTCCAACGGCGATAGAGTGCGCATGCGCCATAGGCAGCTGTGACTGTCCTTTAATAAATATCTCCTAAACCGTATAGGGTTGTAAGGGTTTACGACCACTTTAAGTTCAACTGATAAAGAATGTTTTGATTCTTGGCAGACTGCCGGGTTTTTCTCTTCCTGTCTTCTGAAGGCTGTGGCTTTAGAAGAGCAGAGAAAATTCTTTGCATAGAAAGAATTGTAAAACGCTTTAGTCAAGATCGCGATAAACGATTCTTGGCGATTAATTGCGCAGCTGTAGTGCTAACCGATGCTTTGGCGGTGGATTGTGTCTCTCCGCATCCTCATCTCCTGAGCAGGGCTATGGTCGCGATTGGCGTCAGGACCCTAGACCGCGGCGGGGGGGTGCAGAAGCTTTGGAGACTGCTCTAGCTAAAGGAAGGAGCGGAGGATCGGGTAAGTAACTCGACTCACATCTATACATGTTGCTTTTGAGCGTTTTTTTGCGGTGCTTGTCGCGTTTTTGGACACGCGTTTTTATCGCGATTTTGCCACGTTTTTTTTCTACACTGTGGTTGCTTAGCAACCAGCTATATACAGTGATTTTTTTTTTTTTTTTTTTTAAACGCAAATCGCACTAAAATCACAGTACTTGCGTTTTTGATGCAGGTCCATTGACTTCTATTACATGCAAAACACTGCATTTTGCATGGAAAAAAAAAGTCCCCGAACCCTTTTCCAAAAACGCAGAGGCACAAAAATGCATTGATGTGAACATGTTCCATAGGAACCCATGTTAAAAAAAATGTCCCTGCATTTCTACGAAATGCATCAAAAAACGCATTAGTGTGAATCAAGACTGATGCGGTGCATTGCGACTGCACCCCCAGGAGAAGCACAGTGTACTTGCGGGTTGGGTGCGGGTTAGGTGCCCTTTCCAAAAGGGTTCTGCTGGGTTCTGAGGTTTTGGGGCCCTTTCTGAAAGCGCACCAAAACCCCAGCATGCTGCATCTTAGGCAGCCTGAGCGCACGCAAAACTGCAAGACCCAATAGAACTCTATGAAAAAGTGCAGGTAACCCGCACCTAACCCACGCGTAGACGGCGCTGCCAACGTGGTGTGGTCAACTCCACACCGTATCAGTCTGAAGGAAGCCTTATTGTTCCCCCAGACATAAGCAATTAACCCTTGCAGTGTGGGCACAGCTAATTTTTTTTTGATTTGCCCGGAGTTAGGCTTTAACCACTTCCCGACCAGCGCACGATGATGTACGTCGACAGAATGGCACGGGCAGGCATATTGGCATACAGGTACGTCCAATATTCGTTGCCGCCGTGCCATCGGGAGCGCGCCGCCGGCGGCGCGCTCTCGCGCTGGTCGGGACCCCCGTGAGTCCGGTTGCGGGACCCGCGGACTCGATCGCCGCGGGCATCCCCGCGATCGTCTCACGGAGCGGCCGAATGGAGGAAATGCTGTATAAACAACATTTTTCCATTCTGCCTAGCAACTAGTGACGCTGATCTCTGCTCCATGTGATTGGAGCAGAGATCAGTGTACACTAAATGAAAGCCCAACCCCCCCACAGTTAGTAACACACCACTAGGAACACTTAACCCCTACACTGCCACCCACTGGTTAACCCTTTCACTGCCAGTGTCATTTACACAGGAATCACTGCATTTATATAGCACTGATTACTGTATAAATGACAATGGTCCCAAAAATGTGTCAAAAATGTCCGATGTGTCCCCCACAATGTCGCAGTCACAATAAAAATCGCAGATCGCCGCCATTACTAGTAAAAAAAAAAAATAATAAAAAATTATTAATAAAAATGCTATAAAACTATCCCTATTTTGTAAACGCTATAACTTTTGCGCAAACCAATCAATAATCGCTTATTGCGATTTTTTTTACCAAAAATATGTAGAAGAATACGTATCGGCCTAAACTGAGGGAAAAAAATGTTTTTTTATATATTTTTGGGGGATATTTATTATTACAAAAAGTAAAAAATAATGCGTTTTTTTCAAAATTATCGCTCTATTTTTGTTTATAGCGCAAAAAATAAAAACCGCAGGGGTGATCAAATACCACCAAAAGAAAGCTCTATTTGTGGGAAAAAAAGGACGTTAATTTTGTTTGGGAGCCACGTCGCACGACCGCGCAATTGTCAGTTAAAGCGACGCAGTGCCGAATCGCAAAAAGTGGTCTGGTCTTTGACCAGCAAAATGGTCCGGTCTGAAAGTGGTTAAGTGAAATAACCTTGCCTGCCCTTGTGTAGTAACCTCTGAACTAGCATACATGAATATGCAACTGCACACAGGAGCCCCCCCGATGTTTTGGAAGAACCAGATTAACAGGTACTCACGGGACAGAAGAAAGAGTTCTCTGTGATGTATCGGGCCATGGTGGGGTTATCAGAAGACATGGCCATGATGAGAAGCAGAGCATCCCGCGCCTGCTGACCAATGACCCCCTCGTGGTGGATGAAGGGAACCAGAAGGGAGAAGATCAGGAGGTTGGCCGGGCCGTCTTGCCCCGTGGAATCTTGGAAGAAAAGCTCCAGGGTCGAGGGCTCCCGGGCCAGGGAAACGCAGAGTTGGTTCAGCAGCAACACCAAGTTGTTTTCCAGTACGGGCGAGGCGGGACCGGGAGAGAAAGTGCCGAGGAGGGTGACGAGAGGCCGCAGGACGGGCTGGTAGCGCAGGAGCGGCTGGTGGGATTGGCTGATCAGCATCTCAAACAGCTTCAACTGTTCCACCTGGGATTAGGGAAAAAAAAATAAAAATAAAAAAGACAGGAGGACCATTAGAATACAGGAACGTGTGTGTAAAAAAAAAAACAAAAAAAAAAAAAACACCCAAAACCACCAACACGTAGAATAAGGCAGTGGCAGCAAAAGGGTAAAAAGGGGGGGATATTTACAGTTTTATTTTATTTTTATTTTTTTTTTATATTTAATTTTGATCATATTGCAGAGTTCTGTTTTCACGTTGACATTAAACTAATAATAAAAAAAAAAAAAAAAAATGCGAACAGGCAGCTAAGACCCCTTTCACACTGGGGCGTTTTCAGGCGTTTTAGCGTAAAAAAATAAAAATAAAAAGCGCCTGTAAAGCGCTTGAAAGAATCCTCATCTGCAATCCCAATGTGAAAGCCCGGGTGCTTCAACAGAAAGCCCTTTCACACTGCCAGCGCCCGAAAAATGCTGGTAAAATCGCCGCTTACCGGCGATTTACCAGCATTTTTCGAGTGCTATTGGGGCGCATTTCAACCGCCGCTAGTGGCCAAATATAGGGTTAAAGCGGGAGTCCGCCGTGTTTTTTTTTTTTTTAAAAGCCAGCAGCTACAAATACTGCAGCTGCTGACTTTTAAAATAATGACACTTAAGCGCCCAGCACGCCCGCGATGTCGGCACCCGAAGCCCATCTCTCGATCGTCTCTCGGGGTGCTGCCGCCGCCACCTTGGGTATGCGAATCAGGAAGTGGAGCCTTTCGGCTTCATTTCCCGGGTTCCCTACTGCGCATGCGCAAGTCGCGCTGCGCAATAAAGACGGTCCCCGCTGTCTCTGGGATCCGTGTGTTTTCCCAGCAGGCAGCGGGGGACCTTCGGAAAGGGGCGTAGATTCTGCGGAAAGGGGGCGTACCTTCTGCAGAATCTACGCCGGAAGTGGGTGCAGATACCTGTACTATACAGGTACCTACCTGCACCCCTCTCGCCCTTGAAAGGTGCCAATTGTGGTGCCGGAGGGGGGGGGGGAGGGTTCCAATGAGCGGAAGCTCCACTTTAGGGTGGACCTCCGCTTTAAAAGCACCCACAAAGCGCAGCTGCCAAAAGCAGGCGTTTTGCAGGCGCTTCCCATTGACACCTTTCACACTGCTGCGCCCATAGCGTTGGCGGTAAAACGCCGCTATTTTTAGCGGCATTTTACAGTTAGATTTGCAGCGTATTTCGGCCGCTAGTGGGGCGCTTTTACCCCCTCCCCCCGCTGGCGGCTGAGAAAGGGTTAAAACTGACCGCAATACGCCGCAATGGCGGCGTTTTGCCGGCGGTATTGCAGGGCTGCCCCATTGATTTCAATGGGGAGCAGCGGTGGAGGAGCGGTAAACACACCGCTCCTTCACCGTTCTAAAGAAGCTGCTGGCAGGACTTTTCCCCGACGTCCTGCCAGCGCACCGCTCCAGTGTGAAAGCCCTCGGGGCTTTCACACTGGAATGAATGGTGCAGCAGTTTGAGGGCGGATTGCAGGCGCTATTTCTAGCGCTACAGCGCCTGCAAAACGCCCTCGGTGTGAAAGGGCTCTTAGGAGAGGTGTATTCACCGATTCCAAAAGCGCTGCAAAGAAGACTTTTTTTGACGCCCTGCCAGCGCAGCGCCTCAGTGTGAAAGCACTCTGGCTTTTACATTGGGATTGCAGTTGCGGCTTCTTTCAAGCGCTTTACAGGCACTTTTTTAAAGCTAAAGGGCCTGAAAAACACCCCAGTGTGAAAGGGATCTCAGTGTGGAAGCACTCGGGCTTTTACATTGGGATTGCAGGTGAGGCTTCTTTCAGGCGCTTTTTTTTTTTTTTTTTTTAACGCTAAAGCGCCTGAAAAAACGCCCCAGTGTGAAACTGCTCTAACACTCACCCTACCTGCTCGCAGCCATCTACTGAATGCACAGCTCAACGCGCACGCCTGGTGCACTCCAGCTGTGCCGGAATGGCAGACTCTCGTGACGTCACTCACTGACCAGCCAATCAAGAAGATGAAAACCCAGGAGGACCGCAGCCCGTCTAGAACCTTCAACCAGCAACTCGGTTCAACCTGGAGGTCCAATGTGACTTTGGAGGCTGAAGGAGCTTGCTGGCTTCACGTTCCAGAGGACGGCCCAGACCCGGAGCGTCGCAGGAGATCAGTCACCTTTTTCTCCTCAGTGAAGTCCCTGCGTAAGTGCCAGTGGAGGAGCTTCTCCAGAATGCCCTCAGAGGCCACGTAGGTCAGGATGGGCCCTGGTCCCTCCCCGTCTCGCGGTCGCTCCTCCGCTAAAAGGCTCAGCATCTGGTAGGTGTTGTTCCTCACGCAGCTCATGTCATCTGTCGTCACGTCCGCCGAGGACACCCGGCGCTCCAGAATCCTCAGAACCTGGGAAGATGAGAAAACAAAGCATGATAACCTCCATGATCTAAGACAGGGGTCTCCAAATTATCTAAAACAAAGGGCCAGTTTACTGTCTTTCCGACTTCAGGGGGGGGCAGACTGTGACTAGTGGGAGTAGAAAATGTCCGAAAATGTTCCAGTGTCAGTGGGAGTCCTTTGATTCTCAACCAGGGCTCCGTGAAATCCTAGGGTTCCTCCAGAGGTTGTAGGGGTTCCTTCAGCATTGGGCAATTTCTGCCTCTCAGATAAGTTCCCACCGACACCATTGATCTTTTTAGCTATCTGTAAGGAGGTCATTCTTCCCAATGACCACAAGTGTGAGGACCATTCTTCCCAATGACCACAAGTGTGAGGACCATTCTTCCCAATGACCACAAGTGTGAGGACCATTCTTCCCAATGACCACAAGTGTGAGGACCATTCTTCCCAATGACCACAAGTGTGAGGACCATTCTTCCCAATGACCACAAGTGTAAGGACCATTCTTCCCAATGATCACAAGTGTGAGGACCATTCTTCCCAATGACCACAAGTGTGAGGACCATTCTTCCCAATGACCACAAGTGTGAGGACCATTCTTCCCAATGACCACAAGTGTGAGGACCATTCTTCCCAATGATCACAAGTGTGAGGACCATTCTTCCCAATGATCACAAGTGTGAGGACCATTCTTCCCAATGATCACAAGTGTAAGGACCATTCTTCCCAATGATCACAAGTGTGAGGACCATTCTTCCCAATGACCACAAGTGTGAGGACCATTCTTCCCAATGACCACAAGTGTAAGGACCATTCTTCCCACTGACCACAAGTGTGAGGACCATTCTTCCCAATGACCACAAGTGTGAGGACCATTCTTCCCAATGATCACAAGTGTGAGGACCATTCTTCCCAATGATCACAAGTGTAAGGACCATTCTTCCCACTGACCACAAGTGTGAGGACCATTCTTCCCACTGACCACAAGTGTAAGGACCATTCTTCCCAATGATCACAAGTGTGAGGACCATTCTTCCCAATGACCACAAGTGTGAGGACCATTCTTCCCAATGACCACAAGTGTAAGGACCATTCTTCCCAATGCCCACAAGTGTAAGGACCATTCTTCCCAATGACCACAAGTGTGAGGACCATTCTTGCCAATGACCACAAGTGTAAGGAACATTCTTCCCAATGACCACAAGTGTAAGGACCATTCTTGCCAATGCCCACAAGTGTAAGGACCATTCTTGCCAATGACCACAAGTGTAAGGACCATTCTTGCCAATGACCACAAGTGTAAGGACCATTCTTCCCAATGATCACAAGTGTGAGGACCATTCTTCCCAATGACCACAAGTGTGAGGACCATTCTTCCCAATGACCACAAGTGTAAGGACCATTCTTCCCAATGCCCACAAGTGTAAGGACCATTCTTGCCAATGACCACAAGTGTAAGGACCATTCTTCCCAATGACCACAAGTGTGAGGACCATTCTTGCCAATGACCACAAGTGTAAGGAACATTCTTCCCAATGACCACAAGTGTAAGGACCATTCTTGCCAATGCCCACAAGTGTAAGGACCATTCTTGCCAATGACCACAAGTGTAAGGACCATTCTTGCCAATGACCACAAGTGTAAGGACCATTCTTGCCAATGCCCACAAGTGTAAGGACCATTCTTGCCAATGCCCACAAGTGTAAGGACCATTCTTGCCAATGACCACAAGTGTAAGGACCATTCTTGCCAATGACCACAAGTGTAAGGACCATTCTTCCCACTGACCACAAGTGTAAGGACCATTCTTCCCAATGATCACAAGTGTAAGGACCATTCTTCCCAGTGACCACAAGTGTGAGGACCATTCTTCCCAATGACCACAAGTGTGAGGACCATTCTTCCCACTGACCACAAATGTGAGGACCATTCTTCCCACTGACCACAAGTGTAAGGACCATTCTTCCCAATGATCACAAGTGTAAGGACCATTCTTCCCAATGACCACAAGTGTAAGGACCATTCTTCCCACTGACCACAAGTGTGAGGACCATTCTTCCCAATGACCACAAGTGTGAGGACCATTCTTCCCAGTGACCACAAGTGTGAGGACCATTCTTCCCAATGACCACAAGTGTGAGGACCATTCTTCCCAATGACCACAAGTGTAAGGACCATTCTTCCCAATGACCACAAGTGTAAGGACCATTCTTCCCACTGACCACAAGTGTAAGGACCATTCTTCCCAATGACCACAAGTGTAAGGACCATTCTTCCCAATGATCACAAGTGTAAGGACCATTCTTCCCAATGACCACAAGTGTAAGGACCATTCTTCCCAATGACCACAAGTGTAAGGACCATTCTTCCCAATGATCACAAGTGTGAGGACCATTCTTCCCACTGACCACAAGTGTGAGGACCATTCTTCCCACTGACCACAAGTGTGAGGACCATTCTTCCCAATGACCACAAGTGTGAGGACCATTCTTCCCAATGATCACAAGTGTGAGGACCATTCTTCCCAATGATCACAAGTGTAAGGACCATTCTTCCCACTGACCACAAGTGTGAGGACCATTCTTCCCACTGACCACAAGTGTAAGGACCATTCTTCCCAATGATCACAAGTGTGAGGACCATTCTTCCCACTGACCACAAGTGTGAGGACCATTCTTCCCACTGACCACAAGTGTGAGGACCATTCTTCCCAATGATCACAAGTGTGAGGACCATTCTTCCCAATGATCACAAGTGTGAGGACCATTCTTCCCAATGACCACAAGTGTGAGGACCATTCTTCCCAATGACCACAAGTGTAAGGACCATTCTTCCCAATGCCCACAAGTGTAAGGACCATTCTTCCCAATGACCACAAGTGTGAGGACCATTCTTGCCAATGACCACAAGTGTAAGGAACATTCTTCCCAATGACCACAAGTGTAAGGACCATTCTTGCCAATGCCCACAAGTGTAAGGACCATTCTTGCCAATGACCACAAGTGTAAGGACCATTCTTGCCAATGACCACAAGTGTAAGGACCATTCTTCCCAATGATCACAAGTGTGAGGACCATTCTTCCCAATGACCACAAGTGTGAGGACCATTCTTCCCAATGACCACAAGTGTAAGGACCATTCTTCCCAATGCCCACAAGTGTAAGGACCATTCTTGCCAATGACCACAAGTGTAAGGACCATTCTTCCCAATGACCACAAGTGTGAGGACCATTCTTGCCAATGACCACAAGTGTAAGGAACATTCTTCCCAATGACCACAAGTGTAAGGACCATTCTTGCCAATGCCCACAAGTGTAAGGACCATTCTTGCCAATGACCACAAGTGTAAGGACCATTCTTGCCAATGACCACAAGTGTAAGGACCATTCTTGCCAATGCCCACAAGTGTAAGGACCATTCTTGCCAATGCCCACAAGTGTAAGGACCATTCTTGCCAATGACCACAAGTGTAAGGACCATTCTTGCCAATGACCACAAGTGTAAGGACCATTCTTCCCACTGACCACAAGTGTAAGGACCATTCTTCCCAATGATCACAAGTGTAAGGACCATTCTTCCCAGTGACCACAAGTGTGAGGACCATTCTTCCCAATGACCACAAGTGTGAGGACCATTCTTCCCAGTGACCACAAGTGTGAGGACCATTCTTCCCAATGACCACAAGTGTGAGGACCATTCTTCCCAATGACCACAAGTGTAAGGACCATTCTTCCCAATGACCACAAGTGTAAGGACCATTCTTCCCACTGACCACAAGTGTAAGGACCATTCTTCCCAATGACCACAAGTGTAAGGACCATTCTTCCCAATGATCACAAGTGTAAGGACCATTCTTCCCAATGACCACAAGTGTAAGGACCATTCTTCCCAATGACCACAAGTGTAAGGACCATTCTTCCCAATGATCACAAGTGTGAGGACCATTCTTCCCACTGACCACAAGTGTGAGGACCATTCTTCCCACTGACCACAAGTGTGAGGACCATTCTTCCCAATGATCACAAGTGTGAGGACCATTCTTCCCAATGATCACAAGTGTAAGGACCATTCTTCCCAATGATCACAAGTGTGAGGACCATTCTTCCCAATGACCACAAGTGTGAGGACCATTCTTCCCAATGACCACAAGTGTAAGGACCATTCTTCCCACTGACCACAAGTGTGAGGACCATTCTTCCCAATGACCACAAGTGTGAGGACCATTCTTCCCAATGATCACAAGTGTGAGGACCATTCTTCCCAATGATCACAAGTGTAAGGACCATTCTTCCCACTGACCACAAGTGTGAGGACCATTCTTCCCACTGACCACAAGTGTAAGGACCATTCTTCCCAATGATCACAAGTGTGAGGACCATTCTTCCCACTGACCACAAGTGTGAGGACCATTCTTCCCACTGACCACAAGTGTGAGGACCATTCTTCCCAATGATCACAAGTGTGAGGACCATTCTTCCCAATGATCACAAGTGTAAGGACCATTCTTCCCAATGATCACAAGTGTGAGGACCATTCTTCCCAATGACCACAAGTGTGAGGACCATTCTTCCCAATGACCACAAGTGTAAGGACCATTCTTCCCACTGACCACAAGTGTGAGGACCATTCTTCCCAATGACCACAAGTGTGAGGACCATTCTTCCCAATGATCACAAGTGTGAGGACCATTCTTCCCAATGATCACAAGTGTAAGGACCATTCTTCCCACTGACCACAAGTGTGAGGACCATTCTTCCCACTGACCACAAGTGTAAGGACCATTCTTCCCAATGATCACAAGTGTGAGGACCATTCTTCCCAATGACCACAAGTGTGAGGACCATTCTTCCCAATGACCACAAGTGTAAGGACCATTCTTCCCAATGCCCACAAGTGTAAGGACCATTCTTGCCAATGACCACAAGTGTAAGGACCATTCTTCCCAATGACCACAAGTGTGAGGACCATTCTTGCCAATGACCACAAGTGTAAGGAACATTCTTCCCAATGACCACAAGTGTAAGGACCATTCTTGCCAATGCCCACAAGTGTAAGGACCATTCTTGCCAATGACCACAAGTGTAAGGACCATTCTTGCCAATGACCACAAGTGTAAGGACCATTCTTCCCAATGATCACAAGTGTGAGGACCATTCTTCCCAATGACCACAAGTGTGAGGACCATTCTTCCCAATGACCACAAGTGTAAGGACCATTCTTCCCAATGCCCACAAGTGTAAGGACCATTCTTGCCAATGACCACAAGTGTAAGGACCATTCTTCCCAATGACCACAAGTGTGAGGACCATTCTTGCCAATGACCACAAGTGTAAGGAACATTCTTCCCAATGACCACAAGTGTAAGGACCATTCTTGCCAATGCCCACAAGTGTAAGGACCATTCTTGCCAATGACCACAAGTGTAAGGACCATTCTTGCCAATGACCACAAGTGTAAGGACCATTCTTGCCAATGCCCACAAGTGTAAGGACCATTCTTGCCAATGCCCACAAGTGTAAGGACCATTCTTGCCAATGACCACAAGTGTAAGGACCATTCTTGCCAATGACCACAAGTGTAAGGACCATTCTTCCCACTGACCACAAGTGTAAGGACCATTCTTCCCAATGATCACAAGTGTAAGGACCATTCTTCCCAATGATCACAAGTGTAAGGACCATTCTTCCCAATGATCACAAGTGTGAGGACCATTCTTCCCAATGACCACAAGTGTGAGGACCATTCTTCCCAATGACCACAAGTGTAAGGACCATTCTTCCCACTGACCACAAGTGTAAGGACCATTCTTCCCAATGACCACAAGTGTAAGGACCATTCTTCCCAATGACCACAAGTGTAAGGACCATTCTTCCCAATGACCACAAGTGTAAGGACCATTCTTCCCAATGACCACAAGTGTGAGGACCATTCTTCCCAATGACCACAAGTGTAAGGACCATTCTTCCCAATGACCACAAGTGTGAGGACCATTCTTGCCAATGACCACAAGTGTGAGGACCATTCTTCCCAAGGAACCTTCACCACTTACACCAGGAGCTACATCTGTAATGGGGGGGGGACCTTCACCACTTACACCAGGAGAGGTTCTGCTATGGGGTATTCATTAGACTTAGAATTGCATAGAGGGAATTTTGATAAATCTTCCTGAAGGTGAACGTCAATGCTCTCAATGGTATGACCAATGAAGGAGCCAGTGGTGGGACCACATAGTCCGTGAGGAGGTGGCTTTGGGGGACTAGTTGTCACTACTGGAATGGGTGGGGAGAAAGCCTACGGGACCATGAAGCGAGGTAATACTCCCTACTAGAGCTCCCCCTACACAAGTACTAGATCTTCCATATGTGGTGGGTGGTCACTTTTTGTTGGGACTATCACGGACTTCTAATCTCTTTCCACACACACATCTGACGCCCGCAGGCCCTCCTCACCTGAGACCAGTGATTTTTGAAGACCATCAGGCAGGTCTCTGGGTCGGCGGTCACCAGGGGTTGGAGGCTGGCACTACGGCCGGGCTTGGCGCCAGCGCCTCGCGGGTTGAGTTTACTAAGCCAGCTCATTCTTGCCGGTCTTGGATCACACGGTGCAGGCGGGGAGGAGAGAGAGGAGAGGGGAGGACAGAGGGGACAATTAGGACAGGGAGGGAGACGTGACCCCAACTCATCCCGTCTGTAGACAGGGCCTCTTCATGATGCCTTCAGACTCTGCAGAGACACAAAAAAAATAAATAAGAGAAACGATTACCCCCACCAAAAAAAACAAAAAACAATAACTGGCCTTCATATCCAAATAAAACCATCAGAGATTGGAATAGACAATAGATATAATATTCGGGGGGGGGGGGATACACTGTCTGGGTTTAAAAATACATCTAAAGGATATACTCAGAAGATAAACTAATGTGGACCCTCTGCATCATATAGTACTCCGTTCACATCAGAGTCCCCCCCTCCATCATACAATCCCCTCTCCTTCACATCAGAGCCCCCCCATCATACAATCCCCTCTCCTTCACATCAGAGCCCCCCCATCATACAATCCCCTCTCCTTCACATCAGAGCCCCCCATCATACAATCCCCTCTCCTTCACATCAGAGCCCCCCCATCATACAATCCCCTCTCCTTCACATCAGAGCCCCCCCATCATACAATCCCCTCTCCTTCACATCAGAGCCCCCCCCCCCCATCATACAATCCCCTCTCCTTCACATCAGAGCCCCCCCCATCATACAATCCCCTCTCCTTCACATCAGAGCCCCCCCCCCCCATCATACAATCCCCTCTCCTTCACATCAGAGCCCCCCCCCCATCATACAATCCCCTCTCCTTCACATCAGAGCCCCCCCCCATCATACAATCCCCTCTCCTTCACATCAGAGCCCCCCCCATCATACAATCCCCTCTCCTTCACATCAGAGCCCCCCCCCCATCATACAATCCCCTCTCCTTCACATCAGAGCCCCCCCATCATACAATCCCCTCTCCTTCACATCAGAGCCCCCCATCATACAATCCCCTCTCCTTCACATCAGAGCCCCCCCCCCATCATACAATCCCCTCTCCTTCACATCAGAGCCCCCCCCCATCATACAATCCCCTCTCCTTCACATCAGAGCCCCCCCCCCCCCATCATACAATCCCCTCTCCTTCACATCAGAGCCCCCCCCCCATCATACAATCCCCTCTCCTTCACATCAGAGCCCCCCCATCATACAATCCCCTCTCCTTCACATCAGAGCCCCCCCATCATACAATCCCCTCTCCTTCACATCAGAGCCCCCCCATCATACAATCCCCTCTCCTTCACATCAGAGCCCCCTCCCATCATACAATCCCCTCTCCTTCACATCAGAGCCCCCCCATCATACAATCCCCTCTCCTTCACATCACAGCCCCCCCATCATACAATCCCCTCTCCTTCACATCAGAGCCCCCCCCCATCATACAATCCCCTCTCCTTCACATCAGAGCCCCCCCCCCATCATACAATCCCCTCTCCTTCACATCAGAGCCCCCCCCCCCATCATACAATCCCCTCTCCTTCACATCAGAGCCCCCCCCATCATACAATCCCCTCTCCTTCACATCAGAGCCCCCCCATCATACAATCCCCTCTCCTTCACATCAGAGCCCCCCCATCATACAATCCCCTCTCCTTCACATCAGAGCCCCCCCATCATACAATCCCCTCTCCTTCACATCAGAGCCCCCCATCATACAATCCCCTCTCCTTCACATCAGAGCCCCCCATCATACAATCCCCTCTCCTTCACATCAGAGGCCCCCCATCATACAATCCCCTCTCCTTCACATCACAGCCCCCCCATCATACAATCCCCTCTCCTTCACATCAGAGCCCCCCCCCCATCATACAATCCCCTCTCCTTCACATCAGAGCCCCCCATCATACAATCCCCTCTCCTTCACATCAGAGCCCCCCATCATACAATCCCCTCTCCTTCACATCAGAGCCCCCCCATCATACAATCCCCTCTCCTTCACATCAGAGCCCCCCCATCATACAATCCCCTCTCCTTCACATCAGAGCCCCCCATCATACAATCCCCTCTCCTTCACATCAGAGCCCCCCCCATCATACAATCCCCTCTCCTTCACATCAGAGCCCCCCCCCCCATCATACAATCCCCTCTCCTTCACATCAGAGCCCCCCCATCATACAATCCCCTCTCCTTCACATCAGAGCCCCCCCCCCCCATCATACAATCCCCTCTCCTTCACATCAGAGCCCCCCCCCCATCATACAATCCCCTCTCCTTCACATCAGAGCCCCCCCCCCCCCATCATACAATCCCCTCTCCTTCACATCAGAGCCCCCCCCATCATACAATCCCCTCTCCTTCACATCAGAGCCCCCCCATCATACAATCCCCTCTCCTTCACATCAGAGCCCCCCCATCATACAACCCCCTCTACTTCACATCAGAGCCCCCTGAATCACACAGTCCCCTCCCCTTCACATCAGAGCCCCCCCCATCATACAATCCCCTCTCCTTCACATCAGAGCCCCCCCATCATACAATCCCCTCTCCTTCACATCAGAGCCCCCCCATCATACAATCCCCTCTACTTCACATCAGAGCCCCCTCAATCACACAGTCCCCCCCTTCACATCAGAGCCCCCAATCACAGTTCTCTTCCCTTCACATCAGAGCCCCCCCCACAATCACACAGTCCCCTCCCCTTCACATCAGAGCCCCCTCAATAACACAGTCTCCCCCCTTCGTATCAGAGCCCCCCAATCACATTTCTCTCCCCTTTACATCAGAGCCCCCCAATCACACAGTCCCCTCCCCTTCACATCTAAGTCCCCCCAATCACACAGTCCCCTCCCCTTCACATCTAAGTCCCCCCAATCACACAGTCCCCTCCCCTTCACATCTAAGTCCCCCCAATCACACAGTCGCCTCCCCTTCACATCAGAGCCCCCCCAATCATCCAGTGCCCTTCCCATCAGAGCCTCTCAATCACATGGTGAATACAAAAAAAAAAAAAAACACAAATTCTGGCAAACTCCAAGCATTGATTATAGAAGAATGGGGGGGGGGGGGGCAGCCATCAGTCAGGATGTGGCCCAGAAGTTGAGTGACAACATGCTGGGGGGATTGCGGAGGTCTTGCAATAAAAAAAAAATATGGTCAATACTGCAAATATTGACTCTTTGCACAAACTTCATGTAATTGTCAATAAAAGCCTCTGACATTCATGAAATGCTCGTCATTATACTTCAGTACACCGTAAGTAACATCCGACAACAAGATCCGAAAACACTGAAGCGGAAGACTTTGTGAAAATTAATATTTGTGTCATTTGGCCGCGACTGTACGCGGTCGTTCGGCGATACCACACTGCGGTATAGTATTTATAAAGGGTCAGGATATTTACATAGATGAGTTTTAACTGCTTCCCGTCCGGGCCCATGGCACATAAACGTCCGGGTGGTCCTTTCCTTGTTCTGAGTGGACGTCCCTCAGAACGAACGTTCGCACAGCGGCCACGAGGAACGCCGCGGCTCGATCCTGTGATCATTTTGATCACAGGATCCAGCTGAGCAGAGATCGGAATATGGGCACTGCGATTGGCCCTCGCGATCACATGACGGCTGTGTCCAATCACAGCCGTCACAATGTAAACAGAGACGCGTGTCTCTGTGACAGTTCTCCCCGCCGGGCTCAGTGCTGGGGGGGGGGGGGGGGGAGGGGGAATCTGCAGATCTGTGACCGCTCTCTATGTGAGGATAATTTTACACAGAGAGCTGTTACAGATCCCCCCACCAAGCACCACTGATATACCCCTGTCCCTATACACATTTCAGTGTCCCCCCATAAAAAAAATCTGTCCCCCATCACTGCCAACACCAAAAAAAAAAAAAAACAAAAAAAAAAAAAACACTAATTTGGGTTATTTTTACCAAAGAAATGCAGCAGCATCATTTTTTTGGTCAAAATGTATCAAGAGAAATTATGTATTTGCAAAATTAAGAAAAATGTTTTTTTTTTTTGTGGAAAATTTTCGGTCTTTTTTTTTTTTTTTTTTTAATCTGTAGCGTAAAAAATAAAAACCCCAGCGGTGATTGAATACCACCCAAAAAAAAAAAAAAAAAAAAAAAGCTCTATTTTTGTGGAAAAAAAATAAAAGATAAAAATGTAATTTGGGTACAGCGTAGCGTGACCGCGCAATTGTCATTCAAAGTGTGACAGCGCTGAAAGATGAAAATTGGTCGGGGAAGGAAGGGGGGGGGGGGGGTTGAAAGTATTGAAACTTCCCCTAAGTTCCAAATGTTAAAGGTGTACTCCCACCCCCCCCCCCCCAAAAAAAATGCCTACAAGTGTTAGAGTAAGAGGGGGTGGGGGGGTGAAAGTATTGAAACTTCCCCTAGGTGATCCAAAACTAGGTACCCGCTCCCCCCCAAAATTTTTTTAAAGTTACAAATGTTGAAGGGGTACCCCCACCCCCCCCAAAAAAATGCCTACAAGTGTTAGAGTAAGAAGGGGTGGGGGGTAGGAGGACATAAATCAGTACTTTCCCTTTAGGGGGAAGTTCCACCTAAAGCCTTGTACACACGATCGAATTGTCCGGCAAACTTTCTACCGAATGGACTTGGCCACACAGAAAGTCCGGCATTTGCTTGCGCGATGACGTACAGCGCGTACGACGGGACTAGAAAAAGGAAGTTCAATAGCCAGTAGCCAATAGCTTCCTTTTCGTACTTGCTTCTGAGCATGCGTCATTCTCAGTCCGCCGGACTAGCATACTGACGAACGTATTGTCCGCTGAAACCCAAGTCCGACGGGAAGATTGGAGTGCAAAAATACTTTCTTAGTCCGCCGGACTTCACGCTGAGAAAGTCAGCTGAAACCCACACACGATCGGATTGTCCGGTGAAATGCGGTGCGGCGGACTAAGTACGCCGGACAATTCGATCGTGGTGTACGTGGCATTAAAGTCACAGGGGGCTGATACCTCCAGGAATGTAGAAAATAACAATGGGGGGAGGGTGCAGGGGGGGTGGGAATACAATGTATCAATGTGGAAATGTCCGAGGAATGTAAATAATGTGTAACATTCCACCACAGGGAGATCTCTATGAATGGAAAACTCGCTACAAATGTTGTCATCTCCTGATCCCTGTGTGCTCCATCCACAGAACAATCTCCCCCGGGGGGGGCTCTTCTCTCTTCTAATTTTTTCTCTCTTCTTCTCTTTTTTTCTCTCTTTTCCTCTTTTTTTCTCTCTTTTCCTCTTTTTTTCTCTCTTTTCCTCTTTTTTTCTCTCTTTTCCTCTTTTTTTTTTTCTCTTTTCCTCTTTTTTTTTTCTCTTTTCCTCTTTTTTTTTTTCTCTTTTCCTCTCTCTTTTCCTCTCTTTTCCTAGTTTCTCTCCTCCTTCTCCTCGTTTTTTCTCTTCTTTTTCTTCTCTCTTTTCCTCGTTTTTTCTTCTCTCTTTTCCTCGTTTTTTCTTCTCTCTTTTCCTCGTTTTTTCTTCTCTCTTTTCCTCGTTTTTTCTTCTCTCTTTTCCTCGTTTTTTCTTCTCTCTTTTCCTCGTTTTTCTCTCTCTTCTCCTCGTTTTTCTCTCTCTTCTCCTCGTTTTTCTCTCTCTTCTCCTCGTTTTTCTCTCTCTTCTCCTCCTCCTCGTTTTTTCTCTCCTTCTCCTCGTTTTTTCTCATCTTCGTTTTCTCCTCTTTTCCGTTTTTTCTCTCTTCGTTTTTTTCTCTCTTCGTTTTTTTCTCTCTTTTCGTTTTTTTCTCTCTTCTCCTCGTTTTTTTTCTCTCCTTCTCCTCGTTTTTTTTCTCTCCTTCTCCTCGTTTTTTTCTCTCCTCCTCCTCCTCGTTTTTTCTCTCCTCCTCCTCCTCGTTTTTTCTCTCCTCCTCCTCCTCGTTTTTTCTCTTCTTTTTTTCTTCTCTCTTTTCCGTTTTTCTCTCTTTTCTCTTTTCGTTTTTTCTCTCTTTTCGTTTTTTCTCTCTTTTCGTTTTTTCTCTCCTTCTCCTCGTTTTTTTCTCTCCTTCTCCTCGTTTTTTTTCTCTCCTTCTCCTCGTTTTTTTCTCCCCTCCTCCTCCTCCTTGTTTTTTCTCTCCTCCTTCTCTTCGTTTTTTCTCTTCTTTTTTCTTCTCTCTTTTCGTTTTCTTCTCTCTTTTCTTCTCTCTTCTCGTTTGTTTTCTCTCTTCTCCTTCTCGTTTGTTTTCTCTCTTCTCCTTCTCGTTTGTTTTCCCTCTTCTCCTTCTCGTTTGTTTTCTCTCTTCTCCTTCTCGTTTGTTTACTCTCTTCTCCTTCTCGTTTGTTTTCTCTCTTCTCCTTCTCGTTTGTTTTCTCTCTTCTCCTTCTCGTTTGTTTTCTCTCTTCTCCTTCTCGTTTGTTTTCTCTCTTCTCCTTCTCGTTTGTTTTCTCTCTTCTCCTTCTCGTTTGTTTTCTCTCTTCTCCTTCTCATTTGTTTTCTCTCTTCTCCTTCTCGTTTGTTTTCTCTCTTCTCCTTCTCGTTTGTTTACTCTCTTCTCCTTCTCGTTTGTTTTCTCTCTTCTCCTTCTCGTTTGTTTACTCTCTTCTCCTTCTCGTTTGTTTTCTCTCTTCTCCTTCTCGTTTGTTTTCTCTCTTCTCCTTCTCGTTTGTTTTCTCTCTTCTCCTTCTCATTTGTTTTCTCTCTTCTCCTTCTCGTTTGTTTTCTCTCTTCTCCTTCTCGTTTGTTTTCTCTCTTTTCATTTTTTTTCTCTCTTCTCTTCTCTTTTCAGTTTCCCCTTATCTTTTGCTTGCCTACACAGAGCTCTCTTCTGTCATTCGCTCAGCCAGTTCAGTTGGTGGGTGCAAGCCATAAATCGTTGGCCGGTACCCGCTGATCGGCTTGTGCTGTAGCTAATGGCAGCACAGCCGGTGCGGCGGGCGCCTCGCTCATACGCCACCCCCACCCTAAAATAATGTGAAATGACATACATGATCTGCCACATTGGGGCGGCTGGCCCTGCTGCAGTATAACTGGTGGACGGTCCTGAAGGGGTTTGCATAGACAAGCAAAGGGACCCAGTGATGGGATCTCTGGGCCTAAAATAAGAGATGTGATGAAAGCGGAAAGGTTGGTAAGTCTGCCAAAAAAAAAAAAAAAAATGCAATAAAACATCAAAACAGAACATTCATGCGGGAAAGAACACTTTTTTTTTTGTGAATTTACTAATTTTGGAGGTAAACGCTGCAGGAGTTACTTCAAAGCTGAATTCCAGATATGGATATTTTTACAGCTTGAACCAATAGATTGTAAGCTCTAAGGAGCCGGGCCCTCTGATCCCTCCTGTATAGATTTGTATGGTAAGTGTAATGTCTGCCCCCATGTTGTAAAAACACTGCGCAAACTGTAGGCGCTGTATAAATCCTGTATAATAATAAAACCATGTACAGCAATCTGCCATAGCATGGTGACCACCCACCATAACCCGTCCAGGCACAGATGGATGCCCCTTGACCCCTGAAGGTGTGCCGTGGTATCCGGCAGCAAGCCGTCAGCAGTCTTGTGAGGTGGGGCCTCCGTGGATCGCACTTGTTTTTTCCAGCACATCCCACAGATGCTCTTATTGGATTGAGATCTGGAGAATTATGAGTGTAGCGCCCGTTGCAAGGCGGCATTGACTTATTGGGCTTACCGGTTACCTTCTCTCGGCCTGCTCTTCCACTTCTAGGGGTTCTCAGTGTTGATACCCAACGACTTGTACACTGACACAGACGAAGTCCTTTCAAAAAGGTTTTATTCTGCAGTAGAACTTTCAATAACACAGTCTCTTAGGGAACAGAGGGCACGGGTGAATACCCTTCAAGCATGAAACACGTAAAAAAAAAAAAAAAAATACAAAAAAAAAAAAAATCACAAACACACAAAAATTCCTCCACAAATACAAAAAATATATGAAGGCTCAAAAATAACCAAAAAACCTCAGCTCAAGTGGGGCCCACAAAAACTTCTTTTGGGCAGGATCGTGCATTTGCGACCCTTTGGACTTTAATAGGAAAAGCATTAAAGCGCTCCTATGTAAAGAGCTCCGGGACCAAAAAACACACAATCCTTCTGTAGAAAAGGAAAAACGCCTCCAAATCTCCCAATCAGAGTCCCCAAATACATCATGCTCCCCATCAGAGTTCCACCATACCATCAGAGTTCCACCATACCATCAGGTTCCCCATCAGAGTTCCACCATACCATCAGGTTCCCCATCAGAGTTCCACCATACCATCAGAGTTCCACCATACCATCAGAGTTCCACCATACCATCAGAGTTCCACCATACCATCAGAGTTCCACCATACCATCAGAGTTCCACCATACCATCAGAGTCCCCAAATACATCAGGTTCCCCATCAGAGGTCCACCATATCATCAGGGTTCCCATCAGAGGTCCACCATACCATCAGGGTTCCCATCAGAGGTCCACCATACCATCAGAGTTCCACCATACCATCAGAGTTCCACCATACCATCAGAGTCCCCAAATACATCAGGTTCCCCATCAGAGGTCCACCATATCATCAGGGTTCCCATCAGAGGTCCACCATACCATCAGGGTTCCCATCAGAGGTCCACCATACCATCAGAGTTCCACCATACCATCAGAGTTCCACCATACCATCAGAGTCCCCAAATACATCAGGTTCCCCATCAGAGGTCCACCATATCATCAGGGTTCCCATCAGAGGTCCACCATACCATCAGGGTCCCCATCAGAGTTCCACCATACCATCAGAGTTCCCCCATACCATCAGAGTCCCCAAATACATCAGGTTCCCCATCAGAGGTCCACCATACCATCAGGGTTCCCATCAGAGGTCCACCATACCATCAGGGTCCCCATCAGAGGTCCACCATACCATCAGGGTTCCAATCAGAGGTCCACCATACCATCAGGGTCCCCATCAGAGGTCCACCATACCATCAGGGTCCCCATCAGAGGTCCACCATACCATCAGGTTCCCCCATACCATCAGAGTTCCACCATACCAGCAGGTTCCCCATCAGGGTCCCCAAATACATCAGGGTCCCCAAATACATCAGGGTCCCCATCAGAGGTCCACCATACTATCAGGTTCCCCATCAGAGTACCCAAATACATCAGGTTCCCCATCAGAGGTCCACCATACCATCAGGGTCCACATCAGAGTCCCCAAATACATCAGGTTCCCCATCAGAGGTCCACCATACCATCAGGGTCCCCATCAGAGGTCCACCATACCATCAGGTTCCCCATCAGAGTCCCCCAACACATCAGATTCTCCATCAGAGAGCCCCCTAATACATCAGGTTCCTCACCCGGTTGCCCCCTTACAGAAATAATAATAATAATAATAAATTTTATTTATAATGCACTTTCCATCAAAAGACCTCAAAGTGCTACATAATTACAATAAAAACAAACAAACCGCTTAATTTACAAAACATTTGCTAGAAGATTCCCCATCGGAGTCCTCCCATACAACAGGTTCCCATTAGAGAACCACCATTCATCAGGTTCCACATTAGAGTGCCCCCATACATCAGCATCCTTCCTTACATCAGGTTTCTCATCAGAGCACCCCATCAGTGTCCCTTTAAATCATATGTTCCCCTCTCCACATGTTTCTCATCAGAGTATCCCCATACATCAGGATCCCCAATCAGCGCCCACCTTAAATCAGGTTTCTCATGAGAGCACCCCAAAATCAATTTCTCATTAGAGCCCCCCTCTTACTTCAGGTTCCTCATCCATATGCCCCTTAGATCAGGTTTCTCATCGGAGTTCTCCATCAGCATACCCCCTTACAAAAAAATTCCCATCAGAATGCCCCCCTAGAACAGGTGTCATCAGAGTCCTCCCATACATCAGATTTCCCATCAGAGTCCTCCCATACATCATATTTCCCATCAGAGTCCTCCCATACATCATATTTCCCATCAGAGTCCTCCCATACATCAGGATCCCCATCAGAGTCCTCCCATACATCAGGATCCCCATCAGAGTCCTCCCATACATCATATTTCCCATCAGAGTCCTCCCATACATCAGATTTCCCATCAGAGTCCTCCCATACATCAGATTTCCCATCAGAGTCCTCCCATACATCAGATTTCCCATCCCATTCCCGTCATGTGATCCTCTATTCACAGCTACAGGACACACATTCCATATGGAAACTTTCTCCTACACAGCCGGACCACATAGCCGGAGTTGTGGGAACATCTCCACCGACTGTCACCTTGTGCCTCGGCCTGCTACTTTATCGCTGAATTCAGAGTTGTAAAATAAGACGACTTTACCCCGGAGACAAACATCATACAAGGAAACAATGGAGGATCTCACACACGGCTGAGAGGTCACTCTGTTGAAGAGTCCGTCCCGGGCCGGACGTCACTTGAGGGGGATGTAGGTGGCCGACCTCCACCCAGAGGAGAGGACACGGCGTGCGGTCTGAAGGTTGGTCCGGCTCTGTCTGGTCTGCTGAACGCTTCACATAAAACGACACGTGCGGCTCTAATCCTCGCACCTCCTCAACACGGCAGTAAAAGTTCTGACAAGTATCTGCATAACACCAGCAGGTGTGCCGGGGAATGCCGGGACATGTCAGGGGATGAGGAATGATGATTCATAGGACTTCCCAACCCACCGCAACTCAATCAGCATCGCAGAACGGCGTCCTAGGACCTCCAAACCCACCGCAACTCAATCAGCATCGCAGAACGGCGTCCTAGGACCTCCAAACCCACCGCAACTCAATCAGCATCGCACAACTGCATCCTAGGACCTCCAAACCCACCGCAACTCAATCAGCATCGCAGAACGGCGTCCTAGGACCTCCAAACCCACCGCAACTCAATTAGCATCGCAGAACGGCGTCCTAGGACCTCCAAACCCACCGCAACTCAATCAGCATCGCAGAACGGCGTCCTAGGACCTCCCAACCCACCGCAACTCAATCAGCATCGCAGAACGGCATCCTAGGACTTCCCAACCCACCGCAACTCAATCAGCATCGCAGAACGGCATCCTAGGACCTCCAAACCCACCGCAACTCAATCAGCATCGCACAACTGCATCCTAGGACTTCCCAACCCACCGCAACTCAATCAGCATCACAGAACGGCGTCCTAGGACCTCCAAACCCACCGCAACTCAATCAGCATCGCAGAACGGCATCCTAGGACCTCCAAACCCACCGCAACTCAATCAGCATCGCAGAACGGCATCCTAGGACCTCCAAACCCACCGCAACTCAATCAGCATCACAGAACTGCATCCTAGGACCTCCAAACCCACCGCAACTCAATCAGCATCGCAGAACGGCATCCTAGGACTTCCCAACCCACCGCAACTCAATCAGCATCGCAGAACGGCATCCTAGGACCTCCAAACCCACCGCAACTCAATCAGCATCGCAGAACGGCATCCTAAGATCTCCAAACCCACCGCAACTCAATCAGCATCGCACAACTGCATCCTAGGACCTCCAAACCCACCGCAACTCAATTAGCATTGCAGAACGGCGTCCTAGGATCTCCAAACCCACCGCAACTCAATCAGCATCGCAGAACGGCATCCTAGGACCTCCAAACCCACCGCAACTCAATCAGCATCGCAGAACTGCATCCTAGGACCTCCAAACCCACCGCAACTCAATCAGCATCGCACAACTGCATCCTAGGACCTCCAAACCCACCTCAACTAAATCAGCATCGCAGAACGGCGTCCTAGGACCTCCAAACCCACCGCAACTCAATCAGCATCGCAGAACTTCATCCTAGGACCTCCAAACCCACCGCAACTCAATCAGCATCACAGAACTTCATCCTAGGACCTCCAAACCCACCGCAACTCAATCAGCATCACAGAACTTCATCCTAGGACCTCCAAACCCACCGCAACTCAATCAGCATCACAGAACTGCATCCTAGGACCTCCAAACCCACCGCAACTCAATCAGCATCGCACAACTGCATCCTAGGACCTCCAAACCCACCTCAACTAAATCAGCATCGCAGAACGGCGTCCTAGGACCTCCAAACCCACCGCAACTCAATCAGCATCGCACAACGGCATCCTAGGACCTCCAAACCCACCGCAACTCAATCAGCATCACAGAACTTCATCCTAGGACCTCCAAACCCACCGCAACTCAATTAGCATTGCAGAACGGCGTCCTAGGACCTCCAAACCCACCGCAACTCAATTAGCATTGCAGAACGGCGTCCTAGGACCTCCAAACCCACCGCAACTCAATTAGCATTGCAGAACGGCATCCTAGGACCTCCAAACCCACCGCAACTCAATCAGCATCGCAGAACTGCATCCTAGGACCTCCAAACCCACCGCAACTCAATCAGCATCGCACAACTGCATCCTAGGACCTCCAAACCCACCTCAACTAAATCAGCATCGCAGAACGGCGTCCTAGGACCTCCAAACCCACCGCAACTCAATCAGCATCGCAGAACTTCATCCTAGGACCTCCAAACCCACCGCAACTCAATCAGCATCACAGAACTTCATCCTAGGACCTCCAAACCCACCGCAACTCAATCAGCATCACAGAACTTCATCCTAGGACCTCCAAACCCACCGCAACTCAATCAGCATCACAGAACTGCATCCTAGGACCTCCAAACCCACCGCAACTCAATCAGCATCGCAGAACTTCATCCTAGGACCTCCAAACCCACCGCAACTCAATCAGCATCACAGAACTTCATCCTAGGACCTCCAAACCCACCGCAACTCAATCAGCATCACAGAACTTCATCCTAGGACCTCCAAACCCACCGCAACTCAATCAGCATCACAGAACTGCATCCTAGGACCTCCAAACCCACCGCAACTCAATCAGCATCGCACAACTGCATCCTAGGACCTCCAAACCCACCTCAACTAAATCAGCATCGCAGAACGGCGTCCTAGGACCTCCAAACCCACCGCAACTCAATCAGCATCGCACAACGGCATCCTAGGACCTCCAAACCCACCGCAACTCAATCAGCATCACAGAACTTCATCCTAGGACCTCCAAACCCACCGCAACTCAATCAGCATCACAGAACTTCATCCTAGGACCTCCAAACCCACCGCAACTCAATCAGCATCACAGAACTTCATCCTAGGACCTCCAAACCCACCGCAACAACTGTTAGTACTGCATATGTGACCCACAAGCAAAAAAAAACTAACGAGAAACTGATTAATTTATGTGCATTGAACGATTTATGGTCCCAAATACGGTCCTTACATGGTGGCAATGTCGTTTGCTCTTACGACCGTATGTTCGTTTTTCGAAAAACGCATTCAAACAATTAGCATTAGTGGTTAATTACTTATTTTATTTAGTGGTCAATTAATTACTTATTTTAGTTACCTTTTTTGGGGGGAGGTTCATCTATTATTTATTCATTAAATTAGCAATAAAAGGCGCAAAAGTCTACAACAAAATGCGCAAAAATGATTCTCAAAAAAAAATAAACTATACGAATCCTGCGTTTCAAAGTATTTCGCAGGATCAACAGGTGTTTACATGCAATTATATAACAGATAGTATAAAACACGCCCCCCACCTTTTTCCCACCTTGTCCAATCAGATGCGCGTTTTATAAAACATGGATGCTGAGAACCGCAGTCTATGGCGTTTTATAAGAACATTCAGGCTGAGGACTCCAGTCTATGCGTTTGTATATTTTATGAGGCCGGAAGAATCCCAAAGAAGCGAGCAGGCCCTGTGAAACGCGTAGACTACGGTCCTCAGTGGGAAGAACCTTTTGAAGCCTATTGGCAGTTTTAGTAGAAGATTATTATAATAAAATTGTGAGAATGATAAGAAACTACCGAGATATTATTATTGTGTCACGATCAGAGGCAGAATTAAAGTCCCGGATTCAATACCGTTTACAAACACCACAATGACGGATGCACCCGATTCAGGGGGGTCTCAAACGGGTGGCCCTTCAGCCGTTGCGAAACTACAAGTCCCATCATGCCTCTCTGCCTGTGGGAGTCTTGCAATGGCTCATGGGACTTGTAGTTTCCCCAACAGCTGGAGGGTGCCGCCAGTTTGAGACCCCCCCCCCTGGCCTAATTGGATGCAGCTGCTGCTTGGCTGTCAAATTTCCCTTTCGATTTTTTTTTCAGCGGAGGGATAACTGGGCAGGAAGCGCCCGACAGTTCCAAACTTGAACCGGTTCATCAGGAACGACCAGCATTTGGGTAAACAATGGCGGCCTGCTCACGCTTGGCGCAGGTCCATGGTATTTTGCAACACCAATAAAAACGTACGAGCAAACAACACGTCTTCTACCAAAATACAGAACTCACTCCGACTACCTGAACTACGCTGGGAAAAGGCCTGCACGACAACCCGAAAAAAAAAACGCATCGATAACATGCGTGAAATCACGCAACGACGCACATTATGCACCCAATCGTCGCCCTGCGGGCGATCACCACCAGCTTCGGTACTACAGAGATGTGTGATGAAAAATCACTCTTACATTTTTGTAAAGCTTCCCCAAAAAAAAAAAATTGTCATTCCAATTCCAGAGAGTCTGTGCCAAAATCAACACCG
This sequence comes from Lithobates pipiens, assembly GCF_037356315.1. Classification (NCBI taxonomy): domain Eukaryota; kingdom Metazoa; phylum Chordata; class Amphibia; order Anura; family Ranidae; genus Lithobates; species Lithobates pipiens. The sequence continues at coordinate 1,699,860 of NW_027507917.1, forward strand.
CGGATTCCTTCCCCACCACCGGCACCGAGCGAAGGACGTAGGCGGGCGCGAGCCTCAATCCGCGCTCCCCGGCCTCCCAGCGGACTCTGACCTTTTCTCTGCAGGAAGACAGTCAATGTAAATAGAGTGCGGGGTGTGTCACCCAACTTCCTGACCTCTGTACTACAATCGTGGCAACTGATCGATGGAAGAAGAGGGGAACGCCGGCATTCCTGACACCTCCTCACAATGCAGACCACAGAGAACCATCGCTGGGAACCATCCGCATTACACACAACCTTTACTATAGGAGGACGCCAACCGAGACCAGAACCATCCGCATTACACACGACCTTTACTATAGGAGGACGCCAACCGAGACCAGAACCATCCGCATTACACACGACCTTTACTATAGGAGGACGCCAACCGAGACCAGAACCATCCGCATTACACACGACCTTTACTATAGGAGGACGCCAACCGAGACCAGAACCATCCGCATTACACACGACCTTTACTATAGGAGAAAAACCAACCGAGACAAGTCATTGATAAACCAGAACCATCAAAAAGTCTACGTCAGTCCAGTCACTACAACCTCCTACAAAATACAAAGAATTACCGCTCTAAGGTAATGACTTCTCCAAAAACAGCTGTCTCCACAGTCCTGCGTGCTCTGTTTGCAACAGGAACTGAAGTAGAAAAGATGTAGCTGGATAGCCGCACTCCGAATTATTCAACTTTATTTCAAAAAATGTGATGTAGCTGGATAGCCGCACTCCGAATTATTCAACTTTATTTCAAAAAATGTGATGTAGCTGGATAGCCGCACTCCGAATTATTCAACTTTATTTCAAAAAATGTGATGTAGCTGGATAGCCGCACTCCGAATTATTCAACTTTATTTCAAAAAATGTGATGTAGCTGGATAGCCGCACTCCGAATTACTCAACTTTATTTCAAAAAATGTGATGTAGCTGGATAGCCGCACTCCGAATTACTCAACTTTATTTCAAAAAATTTAATTAAAATCATAGCATCTAGGCTGGTAAACAGACTAACTACACAGCCACTGACATGTTTCACACCGAACACGGTGCTTAGTCAGCGGCTGTGATTTTAATTACATTTTTGAAATAAAGTTGAATAATTCGGAGTGCGGCTATCCAGCTACATCTTTTCTACTACAACCTCATACAACAAATCAAAAACTTACAGAGGACCATTTCCAGTGCCGACGCCCCCACCAACCTACCTACCTGACTAATCCTACCCCCTCCACCTCCCTAAATTGGAGAACGTTCCCCCCCAGTGCTTTGGAGGTTTCATACTTCCACCAACCTTACCCCCAACCTATGTAACTACACTTACCTCCACCCCTCCCAAATTGGAGAACATTCCTCCACTTCTAAGAAGGTTTCGTACTTCCTACAACCTCACCCACCTTCTCCTATCCCTCCCCACCCCAAATCGGAGAACGTTCCCTCACATCAATGAAGGTTTCATTACCTTCACCAACCTTATCCCACCTACCTGACTACACTTACACACCCCCACCCCCCCATCCAAATTGGAAACGTTTCCCCACTTCTATGAAGGTTTCATTACTTCCACCAACCTCCCCCCACCTACCTGACTACTTTTACAACCTCTCTAATTGGAGGTCATTCCCTCACTCCTATAAAGGTTTCGTACATCCACCAACTTCACCCTACCTACCTGACTCCTCCTACCCCACCCCCCCCCCTCATATTAGAGAACCTTCCCCCACTTCTAAGAAGGTTTCGTACTTCCTACAACCTCACCCACCTTCCCTCCCCACCCCGAATTCGAGAACGTTCCCTCACGTCAATGAAGGTTTCATTACTTCCACCAACCTTACCCCACCTACCGACTACACTTACACCCCCCCCACCCAAATTGGAGAACATTCCCCCACTCCTAAGAAGGTTTCGTACTTCCTACAACCTCACCCACCTTCTCCTATCCCTCCCCACCCCAAATTGGGGAACGTTCCCCACTTCTATGAAGGTTTCGTACTTCCACCTACCTCGTCCCACCTACCTGACTACTTTTACAACCCATCTAATTGGAGGTCATTCCCTCACTCCTATAAAAGCTTTCATACATACACCAACCTCACCCTACCTACCCGATTCCTCCTACCCCCCCCCCCCCCCAATTGGAGAACATTCCCCAACTTCAATGGGTTTCGTATATTCATCAAGCTCACCCACCTACCTGGCAACTCCTACCTCCAACCCCCTCCCCCCCATTGAAGAATCTTCCCCCCAATCACTTCTATGAAGGCTTTGTACATCCACCAACCTCACTCACCTACCTAACTACTCTTCCCTCTCGTCCCAAATTGGAGAATGTTCCCCCACTTCTACAAGTTTCGTACTTCCATCAACCTCACACACAACTACCTGACTCCCCCCACCCCCTCCAATTCTATTATTATTATTATTCAGGATTTATATAGCGCCAACAGTTTGCGCAGCGCTTTACAACATCAGGGCAGACAGTACACTTACAATACAAATCAATACAGGATACGGGATCAGAGGGCCCCGCTCGTTAGAGTTCTCCAAAAGTTCCATACTTGCACCATCACTCCACCTACCTGATTACTATTACACCCCCCCCCAAATTGGAGAACATTCACCAACCTCACCCCACCTACCCAACTCCTCCTACCTCCCCAAAATTGAAGAACGTACCCCTACTCCTACAAAGCTTTTGTAGTTTCACCAACCTCACCCCTTACCAGACTCCTCCCACCCCCCCCCCCCCCAACTGGAGAATGTTCCCCCACTTCTATGAAGGTTTCGTACTTCCACCAACCTCACCTCACCTACCTGACTAGAATTATCCCCCCAATTGGAGAACATTCCTCTAATTTCTTCAAAGATTTTGTACTTCCACCAACCTAGCCCCCACATTGGAAACTGTTCCCCCACTTCTATGAAGGCTTCGTACTTCCACCACCCTCACTTTTACCAAATGTTTGAACCTCCAACCTCACCCACCTACCTGACTTCTAACCCACCCCCATACTGAAAAACATTCCCCTACTTCTATGAAGGTTTCATACATCTAACAACCTCACCCACCTACCTGACCACTTCCACTAGCCCTTAACCCTAACCCTTTACGCTAATCCTAACTCTTAACCCTACCTCTAACCTTTAAAGCTAGCCCTTAACCCTATCTCCAACCCTAGTCCTTATCCCTAACCCTTAACCCCAATGCTAAGCCTAGCCCTTAACCCCAATGCTAAGCCTAGCCCTTAACCCCAATGCTAAGCCTAGCCCTTAACCCCAATGCTAAGCCTAGCCCTTAACCCCAATGCTAAGCCTAGCCCTTAACCCTAATGCTAAGCCTAGCCCTAATGCTAAGCCTAGCCCTAATGCTAAGCCTAGCCCTTAGCCCTAATGCTAAGCCTAGCCCTTAGCCCTAATGCTAAGCCTAGCCCTTAGCCCTAATGCTAAGCCTAGCCCTTAGCCCTAAAGCTAAGCCTAGCCCTTAGCCCCAATGCTAAGCCTAGCCCTTAGCCCCAATGCTAAGCCTAGCCCTTAACCCCAATGCTAAGCCTAGCCCTTAACCCCAATGCTAAGCCTAGCCCTTAACCCCAATGCTAAGCCTAGCCCTTAACCCCAATGCTAAGCCTAGCCCTTAACCCCAATGCTAAGCCTAGCCCTTAACCCCAATGCTAAGCCTAGCCCTTAACCCTAATGCTAAGCCTAGCCCTAATGCTAAGCCTAGCCCTTAGCCCTAATGCTAAGCCTAGCCCTTAGCCCTAATGCTAAGCCTAGCCCTTAGCCCTAATGCTAAGCCTAGCCCTTAGCCCTAATGCTAAGCCTAGCCCTTAGCCCTAATGCTAAGCCTAGCCCTTAGCCCTAATGCTAAGCCTAGCCCTTAACCCCAATGCTAAGCCTAGCCCTTAACCCCAATGCTAAGCCTAGCCCTTAACCCCAATGCTAAGCCTAGCCCTTAACCCCAATGCTAAGCCTAGCCCTTAACCCCAATGCTAAGCCTAGCCCTTAGCCCCAATGCTAAGCCTAGCCCTTAGCCCCAATGCTAAGCCTAGCCCTTAGCCCTAATGCTAAGCCTAGCCCTTAGCCCTAATGCTAAGCCTAGCCCTTAGCCCTAATGCTAAGCCTAGCCCTTAGCCCTAATGCTAAGCCTAGCCCTTAGCCCTAATGCTAAGCCTAGCCCTTAGCCCTAATGCTAAGCCTAGCCCTTAGCCCTAATGCTAAGCCTAGCCCTTAGCCCTAATGCTAAGCCTAGCCCTTAGCCCTAATGCTAAGCCTAGCCCTTAGCCCTAATGCTAAGCCTAGCCCTTAGCCCTAATGCTAAGCCTAGCCCTTAGCCCTAATGCTAAGCCTAGCCCTTAGCCCTAATGCTAAGCCTAGACCTAATGCTAAGCCTAGCCCTTAGCCCTAATGCTAACTCTAGCCCTTAACCCTAATGCTAAGCCTAGCCCTTAACCCTAATGCTAAGCCTAGCCCTTAACCCTAATGCTAAGCCTAGCCCTTAACCCTAATGCTAAGCCTAGCCCTTAACCCTAATGCTAAGCCTAGCCCTTAACCCTAATGCTAAGCCTAGCCCTTAACCCTAATGCTAAGCCTAGCCCTTAGCCCTAATGCTAAGCCTAGCCCTTAGCCCTAATGCTAAGCCTAGCCCTTAGCCCTAATGCTAAGCCTAGCCCTTAGCCCTAATGCTAAGCCTAGCCCTTAGCCCTAATGCTAAGCCTAGCCCTTAACCCTAATGCTAAGCCTAGCCCTTAGCCCTAATGCTAAGCCTAGCCCTTAGCCCTAATGCTAAGCCTAGCCCTTAGCCCTAATGCTAAGCCTAGCCCTTAGCCCTAATGCTAAGCCTAGCCCTTAGCCCTAATGCTAAGCCTAGCCCTTAGCCCTTATGTTAAGCCTAGCGCTTAGCCCTAATGCTAAGCCTAGCCCTTAGCCCTAATGCTAAGCCTAGCCCTTAACCCTAATGCTAAGCCTAGCCCTTAGCCCTAATGCTAAGCCTAGCCCTTAGCCCTAATGCTAAGCCTAGCCCTTATGTTAAGCCTAGCGCTTAGCCCTAATGCTAAGCCTAGACCTAATGCTAAGCCTAGCCCTTAGCCCTAATGCTAACTCTAGCCCTTAACCCTAATGCTAAGCCTAGCCCTTAACCCTAATGCTAAGCCTAGCCCTTAACCCTAATGCTAAGCCTAGCCCTTAACCCTAATGCTAAGCCTAGCCCTTAACCCTAATGCTAAGCCTAGCCCTTAACCCTAATGCTAAGCCTAGCCCTTAACCCTAATGCTAAGCCTAGCCCTTAGCCCTAATGCTAAGCCTAGCCCTTAGCCCTAATGCTAAGCCTAGCCCTTAGCCCTAATGCTAAGCCTAGCCCTTAGCCCTAATGCTAAGCCTAGCCCTTAGCCCTTATGTTAAGCCTAGCGCTTAGCCCTAATGCTAAGCCTAGACCTAATGCTAAGCCTAGCCCTTAGCCCCAATGCTAACTCTAGCCCTTAACCCTAATGCTAAGCCTAGCCCTTAACCCTAATGCTAAGCCTAGCCCTTAACCCTAATGCTAAGCCTAGCCCTTAACCCTAATGCTAAGCCTAGCCCTTAACCCTAATGCTAAGCCTAGCCCTTAGCCCTAATGCTAAGCCTAGCCCTTAGCCCTAATGCTAAGCCTAGCCCTTAGCCCTAATGCTAACTCTAGCCCTTAACCCTAATGCTAAGCCTAGCCCTTAACCCTAATGCTAAGCCTAGCCCTTAACCCTAATGCTAAGCCTAGCCCTTAACCCTAATGCTAAGCCTAGCCCTTAACCCTAATGCTAAGCCTAGCCCTTAACCCTAATGCTAAGCCTAGCCCTTAACCCTAATGCTAAGCCTAGCCCTTAGCCCTAATGCTAAGCCTAGCCCTCAGCCTTAATACAAAGCCTAGCCCTAATGCTAACCCCAGCCCTTAAACCTAAAGACCTCCCTAGCCCTTAAACCTAACACACCTTTAACCCTAGCCCTTAACCCTATCCTTAGCCCTAACTCTTGCCCTTAACCCCAAATATAACCCTAGCCATTATCCCTAACCCTAATGCTAGCCCTTAACCCCCAACGCTAACCCTAGCCCTTAACCCCCGATGCTAACCCTAGCCCTTAACCCCAACTCCAATCCTAGCCCTTAACCCCAACTCCAATCCTAGCCCTTAACCCCAACTCCAATCCTAGCCCTTAACCCCAACTCCAATCCTAGCCCTTAACCCCAACTCCAATCCTAGCCCTTAAAGAGGAAGTAAACCCTTCCAAACAACTTGGACCTATAGGTAAGCCTAGATTAAGGCTTACCTGTAGGTCCAAGCAATATCTCCTAAACCTATATGGTTTAGGAGATATTTGCCCGAAAATGGGCACCGCTGTCTACGGCGCATGCGCCGTAGACAGCGGCGCGCAGGCGCACTAAATGCGGAAAATCCAAGAATGGATTTGCCAAATTTGTCGACTCCCGTGCGCATGCGCGGGAGTGACGTCATCGCGGTTGCGCCGCTGTCATTGGTCGGAGCTGCGAGACGCCACCAGCAAGATGGACGCGGCGGACTACAGGGATCAGCGGCGACTTCGCTGGCTCCTGTGTCAGGTAAGTGGCACATAATGGACTACTATGTGATGCGATACGATGTGATGCGATGCGATGCATAGTAGTCCATTATGCTTTACCTTTGCAGGGAAAAAAAGAGGAAGTAAACCCATCAGGGTTTACTTCCTCTTTAACAACCGACACTAACCCTAGCCCTTAACCCCCCCCCTACGCTAACCCTAGCCCTTAACCCCCCCCCTACGCTAACCCTAGCCCTTAACCCCCCCCCCTACGCTAACCCTAGCCCTTAACCCCAACTCTAAGCCCTGATTCCAAACATGCAACTTTTGACACACAGAGGTTCCTGCACTACTTTTATGCTACTTGAGTAGTAGTTGGCTTTGTACAAGTGTCACATTGAGAACATTAAAATGTGACTTTCATGTGACTGTTGAGAGTTGACATTTGCAGTCTATGGCACTCGCGTCGCGTGAAAGTCACACCAACGTAGCGCAGGAACGTTTGAGGGCCGATTCCCACTGCAGCGATATCCGACATCAGATGCGATTCGCACCGCACCGCTGTGCGAATTTCACGCAATGTTTGTGTGATGCGATTTCAGCCATACAGGTAGTATGGCTGAATTTGCATCGCATTCGGACCCAAGCTCGCACAGGAGCCTTTTTTTTTGGGGGGGGGGGGGGGTCCGCAGCAGAATCGCATGGGTGTTCAGATTCCTGTCCTAACTTGCAGTTCGCGCTGCGATATGATTTGGGGGGGGGGGGCGTTATTAACTTTCAATTGACATGCGATGCGGGAACCCGCAGTGGATTCGCAGGGTTCCCGCATCACTGCCCAATACATGGGCTGCGACTTTGCGTGCGGCACAAGCGATCGTATTCCCTGCCGGTCTGGGAGCGGATCGATCACGTGAGCTCCTGTACGGCCTCCAGGCTCCCCCTCCCCCCCCCCCCCGGCTCTGTGTGCCTCGCTGTGTTTGTGTATTCGGGTGTCGGGAGACTCTGCGCTGGGATTACACAATCATTACAGCGTCTCATGCGACTCTGCACACCCGTCTCCATGCCGCAACGCGCCAGGGCGGAGGAAGGCGCCAACACCAATCACTGCCTGCTATGGTGGCGAAGGAGGAAGTGACCCAGACGAAACCCGTCAGGTGATACCAATAATACACATGTGGTCACATGACACTGACTGTCACCATAGAGGATTATTGATTAATATGCCGATAATTCCTCCTGGGAACGATCAATACTGACATCGCCGTCATCTTCTAAAGCTGCCGGGAGCCCTTCCTCTTCCTCTTCCTCCTCCTCTCACTTTATGTCGGCAGCAAAAAGAATCTGCTTGTGTCCGGGGCCGTCCCCTAGAAAAGCTCTCTTCACGCTGCACTTATTTTTTACTTTACCCATCTAATAATGTCTCCGATCGTCAGACTGACCATACAAAAGGGCGCCGGCACCCGAGGGGTTAATCTACTCAATGAAAGGGGCGGGGCAGCCTGGGGAGGAAAGGGCTGGATGATGTTGGATGACGGGAAATGGAGCGAGCTCTATCTGACTTGCTGCAGGTTCTAATGCACCTGTGCAAGGAGCCGGGGCACCTGCGCAAGACTGAACGGGGAGGAGCCGGGGCACCTGCGCAAGACTGAACGGGGAGGAGCCGGGGCACCTGCGCAAGACTGAACGGGGAGGAGCCGGGGCACCTGCGCAAGACTGAACGGGGAGGAGCCGGGGCACCTGCGCAAGACTGAAGGGCAGGAGCCGGGGCACCTGCGCAAGACTGAAGGGCAGGAGCCGGGGCACCTGCGCAAGACTGAAGGGCAGGAGCCGGGGCACCTGCGCAAGACTGAAGGGCAGGAGCCGGGGCACCTGCGCAAGACTGAAGGGCAGGAGCCGGGGCACCTGCGCAAGACTGAAGGGCAGGAGCCGGGAGAACCTGCGCAAGACTAAAGGGGAGGAGCCGGGGCACCTGCGCAAGACTAAAGGGGAGGAGACGGGGCACCTGCGCAAGACTGAAGGGGAGGAGACGGGGCACCAGCGCAAGACTAAAGGGGAGGAGACGGGGCACCTGCGCAAGACTGAAGGGGAGGAGACGGGGCACCAGCGCAAGACTAAAGGGGAGGAGCCGGGGCACCTGCGCAAGACTAAAGGGGAGGAGACGGGGCACCTGCGCAAGACTAAAGGGGAGGAGACGGGGCACCTGCGGGAGGGGCACTTGTGTGACAGACAAGCAGACAATATGCCGTGCACTTCACCCCATAGACTGTCAGCTCCGGAGCCAAGCTGAGCCTCAAACCTGTTGTGATATACACACTCACCGGACACTTTATTAGATACACCTGTTTAGTTGCTTGGTAACACAAATTGCTAATCAGCCAATCACATGGCAGCAACTCAATGCATTGAGGTATGTAGACATGGTGAAGACGACTTGCTGAAGTGCAAACTAAGAATCAGAATGGGGGAAGAAAGGGGGTTGAAGTGACTCTGAATGTGGCATGGTTGTTGGTGGCAGACGGGCCGGTCTGAGTATTTCTGGGATTTTCACACACAACCATCTCTCGGGATTATAGAGAATGGTGGGAACAAGAGAAAATATCCAGTGATCGGCAGTTGTGTGGAGGAAAATGCCTTGTTGAGGGCAGAGGAGAATGGGCAGACTGGTTCCAGATGATAGAAAGACAACAGTAACTCAAATAACCTCTCGTTACATCCAAGGTATGCAGAATACCATCTCTGAAAACACAGCACATCCAACCTTGAAGCAGATGGGCTACAGCAGCAGAAGACCACACCGGGCGCCACTCCTGTCAGCTAAGAACAGGAAAACACTTTGGTTCCCTTAGTACTAATTGAGCATGGTTTAAACGCCACGACCTACCTGAGTATTGTTGCTGGCCATGTCCATCCCTTTATAAGTACAGTGTCTCCATCTTCTGATGGCTCCTTCCAGCAGGATAATGCCCCATGTCACAAAGCTCCAATCATCTCACCACTGGACAATGAGGTCCCTGTCCTCCAATGGCCTCCACACTCACCACATCTCATCCAATAGAGACCCTCTGGGATGTGGTAGAACGGGAGATTCTCATCATGGATGTGCAGCCGACAAATCTGCAGCAACTGTGTGATGTTATGATGTCACTATGGAGGAAAATCTCTGAGGAACGTCTCCAACACCTTGTTGTATCTCTGATACCAAGAATGAAGGCCAACAGGGGTCCAACCAGGGACTAGCAAGGGGGACCTAATAAAGGGGGTCCAACCCGCTACTAGCAAGGGGGACCTAATAAAGGAGGTCCAACCCACTACTAGCAAGGGGGACCTAATAAAGGGGGTCCAACCCGCTACTAGCAAGGGGGACCTAATAAAGGGGGTCCAACCCGCTACTAGCAAGGGGGACCTAATAAAGGAGGTCCAACCCACTACTAGCAAGGGGGACCTAATAAAGGGGGTCCAACCCGCTACTAGCAAGGGGGACCTAATAAAGGGGGTCCAACCCGCTACTAGCAAGGGGGACCTAATAAAGGAGGTCCAACCCACTACTAGCAAGGGGGACCCAATAAAGGGGGTCCAACCCGCTACTAGCAAGGGGGACCCAATAAAGGAGGTCCAAACCACTACTAGCAAGGGGGACCTAATAAAGGAGGTCCAACCCACTACTAGCAAGGGGGACCTAATAAAGGAGGTCCAACCCGCTACTAGCAAGGGGGACCTAATAAAGGGGGTCCAACCCGCTACTAGCAAGGGGGACCCAATAAAGGAGGTCCAACCCACTACTAGCAAGGGGGACCTAATAAAGGGGGTCCAACCCACTACTAGCAAGGGGGACCTAATAAAGGGGGTCCAACCCGCTACTAGCAAGGGGGACCTAATAAAGGGGGTCCAACCCGCTACTAGCAAGGGGGACCTAATAAAGGAGGTCCAACCCACTACTAGCAAGGGGGACCTAATAAAGGGGGTCCAACCCGCTACTAGCAAGGGGGACCTAATAAAGGGGGTCCAACCCGCTACTAGCAAGGGGGACCTAATAAAGGAGGTCCAACCCACTACTAGCAAGGGGGACCGGTCCAACCCGCTACTAGCAAGGGGGACCTAATAAAGGGGGTCCAACCCACTACTAGCAAGGGGGACCTAATAAAGGGGGTCCAACCCGCTACTAGCAAGGGGGACCTAATAAAGGAGGTCCAACCCACTACTAGCAAGGGGGACCCAATAAAGGGGGTCCAACCCGCTACTAGCAAGGGGGACCCAATAAAGGAGGTCCAACCCACTACTAGCAAGGGGGACCTAATAAAGGAGGTCCAACCCACTACTAGCAAGGGGGACCCAATAAAGGGGGTCCAACCCGCTACTAGCAAGGGGGACCGGTCCAACCCGCTACTAGCAAGGGGGACCGGTCCAACCCGCTACTAGCAAGGGGGACCTAATAAAGGGGGTCCAACCCGCTACTAGCAAGGAGGACCTAATAAAGGGGGTCCAACCCACTACTAGCAAGGGGGACCTAATAAAGGGGATCCAACCCACTACTAGCAAGGGGGACCTAATAAAGGGGATCCAACCCACTACTAGCAGGGTGCCAAACACCATACAATGTCAGTGTACGGGAAGAGTTAACACGGTACCCAGAGGAAGGAGCTGGCTGCTAGGCACTGAATGTCGCACACGGCTCTGGGGAAAACCCGACTCACAACAAGGAAGGAGCAACACTCCACCACCAGCAATATCCCAGACACACGATCCTCCACCAATGATATCCCGGAGACACGATCCTCCACCAATGATATCCGGAGACACGATCCTCCACCAATGATATCCGGAGACACGATCCTCCACCAATGATATCCCGGAGACACGATCCTCCCCCAATGATATCCCGGAGACACAATCCTCCACCAATGATATCCGGAGACACGATCCTCCACCAATGATATCCGGAGACACGATCCTCCACCAATGATATCCCAGAGACACGATCCTCCACCAATGATATCCCAGAGACACGATCCTCCACCAATAATATCCCAGAGACACAATCCTCCACCAATGATATCCCGGAGACACGATCCTCCACCAATGATATCCGGAGACACGATCCTCCACCAATGATATCCCGGAGACACAATCCTCCACCAATGATATCCGGAGACACGATCCTCCACCAATGATATCCCAGAGACACGATCCTCCACCAATGATATCCGGAGACACGATCCTCCACCAATGATATCCCGGAGACACAATCCTCCACCAATGATATCCGGAGACACGATCCTCCACCAATGATATCCCAGAGACACGATCCTCCACCAATGATATCCGGAGACACGATCCTCCCCCAATGATATCCCGGAGACACGATCCTCCACCAATGATATCCGGAGACACGATCCTCCACCAATGATATCCCAGAGACACGATCCTCCACCAATAATATCCCAGAGACACGATCCTCCACCAATGATATCCCGGAGACACGATCCTCCACCAATGATATCCCGGAGACACGATCCTCCACCAATGATATCCCGGAGACACGATCCTCCACCAATGATATCCCGGAGACACGATCCTCCACCAATGATATCCCGGAGACACAATCCTCCACCAATGATATCCGGAGACACGATCCTCCACCAATGATATCCGGAGACACGATCCTCCACCAATGATATCCCGGAGACACGATCCTCCACCAATGATATCCCGGAGACACGATCCTCCACCAATGATATCCGGAGACACGATCCTCCACCAATGATATCCGGAGACACGATCCTCCACCAATGATATCCCAGAGACACGATCCTCCACCAATAATATCCCAGAGACACAATCCTCCACCAATGATATCCCGGAGACACGATCCTCCACCAATGATATCCCGGAGACACGATCCTCCACCAATGATATCCGGAGACACGATCCTCCACCAATGATATCCGGAGACACGATCCTCCCCCAATGATATCCCGGAGACACGATCCTCCACCAATGATATCCGGAGACACGATCCTCCACCAATGATATCCGGAGACACGATCCTCCACCAATGATATCCGGAGACACGATCCTCCACCAATGATATCCGGAGACACGATCCTCCACCAATGATATCCGGAGACACGATCCTCCACCAATGATATCCCGGAGACACGATCCTCCACCAATGATATCCGGAGACACGATCCTCCACCAATGATATCCGGAGACACGATCCTCCACCAATGATATCCCAGAGACACGATCCTCCACCAATGATATCCCAGAGACACGATCCTCCCCCAATGATATCCCAGAGACACGATCCTCCCCCAATGATATCCCGGAGACACGATCCTCCACCAATGATATCCCAGAGACACGATCCTCCCCCAATGATATCCCGGAGACACGATCCTCCCCCAATGATATCCCAGAGACATGATCCTCCACCAATGATATCCGGAGACACGATCCTCCCCCAATGATATCCGGAGACACGATCCTCCACCAATGATATCCCAGAGACACGATCCTCCACCAATGATATCCCAGAGACACGATCCTCCCCCAATGATATCCCAGAGACACGATCCTCCACCAATGATATCCGGAGACACGATCCTCCACCAATGATATCCGGAGACACGATCCTCCACCAATGATATCCCGGAGACACGATCCTCCACCAATGATATCCCGGAGACACGATCCTCCACCAATGATATCCCGGAGACACGATCCTCCACCAATGATATCCCAGAGACACGATCCTCCACCAATGATATCCCGGAGACACGATCCTCCACCAATGATATCCCGGAGACACGATCCTCCCCCAATGATATCCCAGAGACACGATCCTCCCCCAATGATATCCCAGAGACACGATCCTCCACCAATGATATCCCAGAGACACGATCCTCCACCAATGATATCCCAGAGACACGATCCTCCACCAATGATATCCCAGAGACACGATCCTCCACCAATGATATCCCGGAGACAGGATCCTCCACCAATGATATCCCAGAGACACGATCCTCCACCAATGATATCCGGAGACACGATCCTCCACCAATGATATCCCGGAGACACGATCCTCCACCAATGATATCCGGAGACACGATCCTCCACCAATGATATCCCGGAGACACGATCCTCCACCAATGATATCCCAGAGACACAATCCTCCCCCAATGATATCCCAGAGACACGATCCTCCACCAATGATATCCGGAGACACGATCCTCCACCAATGATATCCCAGAGACACGATCCTCCACCAATGATATCCTGGAGACACGATCCTCCCCCAATGATATCCCAGAGACACGATCCTCCACCAATGATATCCCAGAGACACGATCCTCCCCCAATGATATCCCAGAGACACGATCCTCCCCCAATGATATCCCAGAGACACGATCCTCCACCAATGATATCCGGAGACACGATCCTCCACCAATGATATCCCGGAGACACGATCCTCCACCAATGATATCCCGGAGACACGATCCTCCACCAATGATATCCCGGAGACACGATCATCCACCAATGATATCCTGGAGACACGATCCTCCACCAATGATATCCCAGAGACACGATCCTCCACCAATGATATCCCAGAGACACGATCCTCCACCAATGATATCCCGGAGACACGATCCTCCACCACTCACATCCTGGACCCGATGGACAGGACTATAGTTCCGCCTTCACTGGAAGCTCAATGACTTCCCAGCTAATTACATTGTACAAATAATTCCAGAAGATCATTAGGGCTCCATCACCGTGTGCATTGTTCTGCTGATGGCCTGAGAGCTAATCAATCTTCTTTTTATTCAATCGTTAACAATCGGAACAAAAAAAAACTAAAAATATAAAGTGCACAGATGGCAACGGCTAACTGAACACAACAATAATTGAAAAAAAAAAACGCACAACAAAAAAACAACTGACCAGCGATCGGAATGTGAACGACCGACACTACTGGTAGTCACACCCAACTTCTTTTTTTCTTTTAATTAAAAAACAAGACAACTGTAACGTTAGCCCAATTTTACTTTTTTTCATATCGTGAAAGATGACGTTACGCCGAGTAAATTGATCCCCAACATGTCACGCTTCAAAATTGCGCCCCGCTCGTGGAATGACGACAAACTTTTACCCTGAAAAATCTCCATGGTTTAAAAAAAAATTCTTCAGGTTGCATGTTTTGAGTTACAGAGGTCTATGGCTAGAATTATTGCTCTCGCTCTACCGATCGCAGCGATACCTCACATGTGTGGTTTGAACACCGTTTTCATATGCGGCGCAATTTACGTATGCGTTCGCTTCTGCGTGCGAGCTTGACGGGGCGTGTTTAAAAAATATATATTTTTTTCTTATTTATTTCACCTTTTTTTACACAGTTTTTAAAAAACACCAGTTGGCCCACCCAACTCCTACCCTGGCCCCGCCCATAATGCCACCCCTAAACACGCCCTCCTAATTTATCTCGTGGAATGGCGCGGTTAAATGTTTTATGCAGAATTAAGTTACAAAAATAAATATTAAACAACTTCATCAGTGCCCATCAGTGTCTCATCATAGAGGCTTCATCAGTGCCCATCAGTATCTCATCATAGAGGCTTCATCAGTGCCCATCAATGCCTCATCATACAGGCTTCATCAATGCAGGCCGTCAGTGTCTCATTATAGAGGCTTCATCAGTGTCTCATCATAGAGGCTTCATCAGTGCCCATCAGTGTCTCATCATAGAGGCTTCATCAGTGCCCATCAATGCCTCATCATACAGGCTTCATCAATGCAGGGCCGTCAGTGTCTCATTATAGAGGCTTCATCAGTGCCCATCAGTGTCTCATCATAGAGGCTTCATCAGTGCCCATCAGTGTCTCATCATAGAGGCTTCATCAGTGCCCAGTGTCTCATCATAGAGGCTTCATCAGTGCCCATCAGTGTCTCATCATAGAGGCTTCATCAGTGCCCATCAGTGTCTCATCATAGAGGCTTCATCAGTGCCCATCAGTGTCTCATCATAGAGGCTTCATCAGTGTCTCATCATAGAGGCTTCATCAGTGCCCATCAGTGTCTCATCATAGAGGCTTCATCAGTGCCCATCAGTGTCTCATCATAGAGGCTTCATCAGTGCCCATCAGTGTCTCATCATAGAGGCTTCATCAGTGCCCATCAGTGTCTCATCATAGAGGCTTCATCAGTGCCCCATCATAGAGGCTTCATCAGTGCCCATCAGTGTCTCATCATAGAGGCTTCATCAGTGCAGCCCGTCAGCGCACGGGGATCACGCAGAGGATCTCCCGCTGTGACACAGCATGGATTTGAAATGCCGGCCACCGTCAAAGTCCCGCCTCCTGGACCGGCCTCGATTTCCCCGGCATTGGACCAGTGGTGTCTATCACAGGAGCCAGTCTAGGAGGCGGGATCTTTGAGAGAGCGGCCGGCCTTTCAGGTCCAATCTGTGCGCCACAGGAGGAGCTCCCCTCTCCGTGTGATCCGGCCGGCTCTCCTCTTCCTTCCCTACAGTTTCATGGCCGATCGCTGGGAGGAGAATCGGCTCCCATCCAACCCGGCCTGCCAGTGCCACCTCCTCTCTCACCCCCCCTCCTCCGATGAGGCTCCACACTCGCCCTCAGCTTATTTCCACTCCCAAATGTGACCAGGCGAGTGGAAATTTTAAAAGAACTGCTTTATAGGTTACCACTTTATATGTACAGAGAAGGTCTGGTGCTGGAACTACTACCCGTGATCTGATGTTCACGGTGATCGATGCGTGCGGGACCGGTGATCACGTTTACCCCCGCGCACCCTAGCACGGGAACTTTCATTTTTCCACTGTTGCTTTAAAAAATGTTTTTTTCAACATTTTTATTGCTGTCACAAGGAATGTCAACATCCCATGTGACCAACTATAAATACAAAAATTGATGTAGATCCGCACTAGGGCAAAAGTTCAATTGCATGTGTTATTTGAACGTTGTCACAAGGGACACGTAGGCCAGGGACACGTAGGCTACCGTAGGCCATGGCGAGGGACGCGTAGGCAAGGGACGCGTAGGCAAGGGACGCTAGGCAAGGGGACGCGTAGGCCATCGCGAGGAACGCGTAGGCAAGGGACACGTAGGCCGTCGCGAGGGACACGTAGGCAAGGGACACATAGGCCGTCGCGAGGGACACGTAGGCAAGGGACACATAGGCCGTCGCGAGGGGACACGTAGGCAAGGGACAATAGGCCGTCGCGAGGGGACACGTAGGCAAGGGACACATAGGCCGTCGCGAGGGACACGTAGGCAAGGGACACATAGGCCGTCGCGAGGGACACGTAGGCAAGGGACACATAGGCCATTGCGAGGGACACGTAGGCAAGGGACACATAGGCCGTCGCGAGGGACACGTAGGCAAGGGGACACATAGGCCATTGCGAGGGACACGTAGGCAAGGGACACATAAGCCGGTGCGAGGGACATGTAGGCAGTCGCAAGGGACACGTAGGCAGTCGCATAGGCTGTCGCGAGGGACATGTAGGCCGTCGCGAGGGACACGTAGGCGAGGGACACGTAGGCCGTCGCGAGGGACACGTAGGCGAGGGACACATAGGCAAGGGACACGTAGGCCGTTGCGAGGGACATGTAGGCAGTCGCAAGGGACACGTAGGCAGTCGCATAGGCTGTAGCAAGGACACGTAGGCAGTCGCATAGGCTGTAGCAAGGGACACGTAGGCCGCCGCGAGGGACAAGTAGGCCGTCGCGAGGGACACGTAGGCCAGGGACACGTAGGCTGCCGCGAGGGACACGTAGGCCAGGGACACGTAGGCTGTGGCGAGGGACAAGTAGGCAGTCACACAGGCTGTCACGAGGGACACGTAAGCCGTTGCCAGGGACATGTAGGCAGTCACAAGGACACGTAGGCAGTCACGAGGGACACGTATGCCATCACAAGGGACAAGTAGGCACCCTGAGAGGACCCTGCCAATAGACCACTTATATGAAGTGTCAACATCAGGCAGGCAGTCATGTGGACCCCCGACAAAGGACCCCCAGAAGGAACCAGATGAAGAGTGCAATATCTATTGCTTCCCACTTTACTGCTGCTGAGCTTCCTTCCTAACATCTGGTGGGGAGGGGCACACAGTCTGATGCCCGGTGGTTGGACTACATGTCCCAGGGTCCCTCCCGTGCAATGAAGCAGCAGAGACCGTCAATCCCAGCTGGTGAAAAGGTCTGAGTCGCATCTGGCCTCTCTGTGCAGCCGATATATCAGTGCAATCCTTGGAGGAGGGAGAACGCAGGCAGCGGTGGCCCCACTGGGTGTGCGATCTTACGGGAGGAAGGACAACATATTCTTAGCGTCACCCCAAAAACAGATCGCAAAACGCAGCGAGTGTCTGCCTGCACCAGATCGCGTGGTGCCACAAGTTCTATGCGATTTGGGAGCGCTGGGTTTTTTTAGGAAAGTAGCGCTTGAACAATCCACTGGCGATTTCAACTTATTCAAAAGAATGGACTAAAATAATCGCACCAAGCTAAGTCGCCTAGGAATCGCACGGGAGCGCATTAGATACATACTAGCACATCGGTCAGGCGGCGGACTGTCCTCGCCTCCGGCTACAGACAGGGGGAAAACGAGCGCAAAAAAATGAAAACCCAGACAGGACGTCACAGCAGATCTATTTTTTCTTCAGCTCATCAATGGGCCCTTTAAAGAAGAATTCCGCACCATCCAAGTGTGTAATGGCCGCATAGCACCACCGCGTTACGGTGTGTGTGGGGGGGGGGGGGGTAACACATCCTCCATCAGCAATCATTAGTGGACCAGGACTGAGCAAATAAGGAGCCCCGGGGAGAGCCGGCACGTGGACACACAGTTTGTGGGGGCGTCCGCTCCTAAAAAAAGGTAAGTTCAGCTTTTTTTTTTTTTTCCACGCTGAATGAACCTCAAATATCCTGGCTGCCCCTGCAGACCACAATACGCAGTTCCCCGCCCCCCCAGAGCGAGCATCCCGCCCCCTGCAATGGCCCGCACACATTGGTCAGCACAACCACTTGACCAAATGAGAAGAGGAGCTTCTTTCTGGGACAGCCTATCGAAAAGCAGCCGCCTCAGATGCGCTTCTCATTGGTCAGCGCGGTGGGTGGCGTAGGCTGCACTGACCAATGCCATTGTGACATTATGTTGGATACTCAGTCTGGGGCTGTGCTCTGCAGTGTACGGGGCACTACACCAGGGGGCGTCGTGGTGGCTGCCCCCAGAGGGGTGGGCGGGGTATTTGGCGTCAGTTCATGTTTCGTGAAAAGATGAACTTACCCTTTAAAAAAAAAAAAAAAAAAAGGAACCTACCTAACCGCCCTGCCCCCCCCCTTCCCCGCTTACCTGTTAAGCTCAAAATATATCTTGGAACGCGCCCAGCAAATCCTGCGTCGGTCTGCCGTCGTCACGCCATATCCTGTGCTGCCCGCCAGACGTCATCGGGGGCTGGCTGTCTTCCTGGTTCAGGCAGTGGCCCCCCCCCTCCCCTCGAACCCCCCCGATACGTGCTCCTCGGAGAAGCCGCAGCCCTCTGCGATAGGCGAGGTGAATATCCCAGGAGTCTGCAGACGTCTCACCTAGACGAGAAAGGAAGCAGGGGGCGGGCCGGAGCTGAAAGAAAAAAAAAAAAAGTGGGAGGGGCTTCCATTAAAATAAAAACCACACCTCAATTGCTCGCTTTTACCGCCCCCCCCCCCCCCTTCCAACTGCCATTGTGAATGAGCCGTTACGCTGCGACGGAAACAGGAAAAGCCTAATGCGTGTTTGATGCACGGACGCACGTCTGGGTGAACGTATGCAAAAAAAAAAATGCGGCAACTCCAACTTATCCCGCTGCATGGAAAAAAAAAAAACGAAGGTGCGTGCAAAAACGTGCGTCCCTAACCTCTGAGGTACATAAAACTCCATTACACTGACAGTAGGGGGCGACCGAGAGTCAAAATATCAGGACAGTCTATTCCACAAAGATTTAGCCAATAAGGGGTGAGCAGAGAGTTACAGGGGGGGGGGCATTCTGATAATTGGCCACTAAGGGGTCAGCTACAGCCAGCAGGCTCTCGGGGTACACAGAGAGGTCATCTATAGGCTGTAAGGTTACACAGGGGTCAGAGGTCAGGACAGGCACATTACAGAGTAAAATAAATGCTAAATACGATGAATATGTCTGTCCATCCAGTTCCGAGATGTACACAGCTCTGTCACACAGCAAATTAAAGTTAAGTGACACTAAGACCCCTTTCACACCACACCGCCCATTGCGTCGGCGGTACAATGCTGCCATTTTTAGCAGTGTTTTACCGCCGGATTTGCGGCGCATTTCGGCCACTAGCGGGGCGCTTTTACCCCCGCCCCACGCGCTAGCGGCTGCGAAAGGGTTAAAACTGCCGGCAATACGCTGCAATAGTGGCGTTTTGCCGGCAGTATTAGAGCGCTGCCCCATTGATTTCAATGGGGAGCGGTAAACACACACCGCTCCTTCACCGCTCCAAAGAAGCTGCTGGCAGAACTTTTCCCGGACGTCCCGCCAGCACACCGCTCCGGTGTCAGAGCCCTCGGGGGATCACACTGCACACAATGGTGCAGCTTCTATAGGGCAGATTGCAGGCGCTATTTCTAACGCTATACCGCCTGCAAAAAGCCCCGGTGTGACAGGGGTGTTAAGGTCCTGCCACCCCCCCCCCCCCCAGGCTGTGATTGGACAGAGGAAGGAGAAGCGGGAGAGTGATCAGCTCATCTCTCTGATTTCTACCCCCCATCAATGTGCTCTGCTCATCTATGCAGCTTAAGGGACCGACAATATTGTGCTGATCTCCAATCACAATCAGGAACTTCCACAAATACACAGACACACCCCCT